>NC_090933.1:259106708-259409739 GCF_040938575.1 Ambystoma mexicanum | reverse complement strand
GCTTAGGTAAGAATCTAGTAGTTTTCATGGCAACAAACTTGGCTGTCATATTTGAGCCGTGGGAGGAATGTAGTCGGTTTGACCCCCAACAGTGGAATAGTATTAATTGCCGTAGTCGGATAGTGATAGTGATGGTCAGTGTGGATAGAGTCTATAGGTATAGGCTGATTGCCTACCGCCAGTAAGGCACACAGTAGATTTAGCAGCAAGAGGGTAATGGCGTACATGGTGCTAGTGGGAAGCTGCAATAATTGACTGTAGCACTGTGATTAGAGCGTGCAGATGTTCACTGGAATAGGGTAAAGATACTAGAGAAATAAGCAAGTGACGTGCACACTAAATCTCACTATGGAAAAGGGCAGAGGTAACATGGAGCAGAGAAAAGGCCAAGCATGTTATCATAGTGTAGGTGCATGTGCAAATGGCAGGAATCGGGCAGATGCAGCAAGCAGCATATGTAAGGCATAGTTAGTCAGCATAATAGTATGTAAATCAATATTTAGATGCCAGGTACGTAGTCCGTGCCACATCAGAGCAAAATGGCAATGCCTAGCTGGCATAAAGGGATAGCATAGTAATGAGATATAAAGAATTGGCAGTTCATCAGGTACAATGTCCGTGCCTCTTAAGGGTAGAGTTACAGCGACCAAAGGCGCAGAACAGTTCTGAGGCGTAATACAATATAATACAATATAAGCAATTGGCAATAGGTCAGGTACAACATCCATGCCTCTTATGGTAGAGTTACAGCCATGCAAGGCACGGAACAGTTATGAGGCACAGTACAAAAAAAGTAATGATATTTACTTGTGCGACTATCTGGCGTGAAGGTACACAGTAGATAGTGCTAGATAGGGCGGCTGCCCTTGCTGTCGGCATTAGTGGGTAGGACGCTTTAGTGGTCAGGGTTCAGAGGTCAATGTTATAGAGTAGCAAACCTACTTTATAGTGCATTCGGCAGGCTGAAGGCTAGCGGTCAAGATCTGGGCAGAGTGGATGGCTTGGGCAACTGGCGGCTGCCGACTCTGGACAGGCTCGGGACAGGCGCCTGCCATTGTTTGATTGCATGATTAAAGCTGGTATAATCCAATCGGGCGATGGATGGGAGGGTACAGGAAAGTTTGTCTGTGAACGTGGTACTAAGATTGCAGGGCGGCCATCTTAGCCTGTGGTTTTTCCTCATGGGGCACAATGGATAGCTGTGCACAAATGGCACAGAGAGGGCGTAATTCTTGTTACAAAATAAAAGAGGGCTTCTGCTACAATTGTTGTCAAAGTGGCAGTGGATGCGTGATTCGTCGCACTGATCTGGAGAATCGGCTGATTACAGCAGCAATTTTAGGCTTACCTCAGCAACTGCTTGTAGCTCTGGACTCTCTGTGGGAGAGAGGACACTGCTACAGCAGTGTAGGAGAAGCTCCATCTCCTCGGATGCGTCAGCAGCGGATTATCTGGCTTGGGGGTGCAAATGGATTAGTGCTAGTTGTAGAAAGGTGAGAAAAAGGTTTGAAAATGTGTACAGCTTGGAAAGGAAATGTTTTTGTGTGTGAAATTCCATTAACTTTTCTGCACATATATGCTTCCTACATGACTAGAGCAATCATTTCACTTGTTGGATTTATGTATCCACATTTACGATTGGTACTGTTGTCAATGCACACATACTTTTTTGCCTTTCTAAGTAATGTTACTTTCTGTGAAGTGTGCAAGGTAAGTGGCAGGCACCCTGTTGATATGCATGCGATGTATGTACTTCGTTTAGGTTGGTATTATACATTCAGTGATCCTTTTATGCAACTATTTCACACATTTTATAGGAGATGCATTAGGGTGGTAAGAAGTCGTACAATTGACAGAAGGAAAGAAGTGAGTAACTGTTTGGATATTACAACGGCTGAAATGAGTAAATGAAAACTTTCAAAGCACATACCATTGCAAGTGGCATTTGATGGTAGGTGATTTGACAGTATGCTTTTTCAGTACGTTATGGAGGTTCAGTGGTAGGTAACCTTCACAGAGGCACGTATAACATATTTGCAAAAATCCTGTATACAAAAATATTGATGGATGTACTTTATGGTGATGGGTGCCGATGTGGATGAATCTGGATGCATAAATCTTGGATAGTTTCACAGAACTTTCTACTAGAGATGCTTTCGAATCACACCAGTCTTGCACTCTGAGTGTTTACCGGTACATATGGAGCGTTGCACAGAAATGATAGTGTTAGATGCAGAGGTCTTGGATGTGATTGATGGATGCATGTGTGACTATTTAACAGTACCCAATGAGGAAGTGCTCAAAAAGGGTAGTGGAAAGGGAAGAAGGACTGCTCCTGCTTTACTGGGACGCGGCCCTCGCAGTAGTTCGCGAAGCGCACGTGCCACATCCTGCCCTTCTCAGCATGCTGGGCATGGAAATGGGACAGTGGGGATTATCCAATCAGTTGTTAAGGGTGTGCTTCACAGGAAGCAGCGGTAATATTTTTTTTTATTGCTCTGTGTAGTGAGGCTGGCAGAGTGTTTATCGTGGATGATGCCTTTGTGCATGATCTGCACAGATATGCCCAGGAAATGTCCAATTTCAATTTGTAAGGAGCAGAGGCTTTGTGGCGTAGTGTGCATATGTGCAGTTTCGGCACTGTGGTTGCACTCTGCAGAGATGTGCCCACTGTCACTACTGTTGGTGTTGTCATGGTGCATTATGGAGCCCTGCATGTGGGTTACATACCTTGTGCACGTTTGTTCTGTCAACTGAAGAAGGTGGTGAAAGCAGTTATGCAGGTTTTTCCCTCTGCAAAGGTGTTTTTCTTATGCGTAACACCAAGAAGAGTATGGGACTATCCCAAGATTCTATGTACCCAGCCAGCGGTCGGAAGGTGTCTTATCAACAGAGGCATGTGTGAATTTTTGTGCACTGCTGGGATGTTCTGTGACAATGAGATTCTTAATTCTTGAAATGTCTCCTTTTTCCATGCAAATGGCATTTCTTTTTCCGCAATTGGATCTACAGGATGCTTTGAAGAAGTTACTGTAAGAATATAAGGAGGAGAAGAAAACAAAAACCCCTATAAAAAGTGTTTGTTTACAAGCACCTAAAAAAGAAGAAAACAAAAGGCTCTTTTCTTTTTTTTTTTTTTCTTTTCAGAGCCACCACTAAAGATGAAATCCCCTATCCTGGTTGAAATGTGTTGCGCCACTTTCGTAGAGAACACAATAAGTCCAAGGACACTGCTGTAGTTCCAGGATCGCACGTGCCATATCCAATGCTTTTGAGGATGGCAGGGATGGAAATGGCACTGTGGAGGCTAAGGGATTGGTCAATAAGGTTTCTGGGTGTGGTGTGTACGCAGAGACTGTGGCATAAGCTCTATTTGTAGAGACGAATGCAGAAGCCTATGCTTATGTCTGTGTCATTCACGAGGCAGAATGTATGGATTTGGGGGGACTACTACATCCAATCCTTCAAAGTGCATGCAAAACACTGTGGAGTGGCTTCACATTTTGTATTCCACCATGTGGATGTGCACTGGTATGGGGTATGTGCAATGAAGTGGCTGATTTTGGTTCCTCCTTGTGCTACTTTAGTGACGCTCGATCATCCAGACATTATTATTCTTCATTGTGGTGGGAACAGTTTAGGACATGTTACCGGAATGTCTTTGCAGTTTGCGATGAAGGAGGCACTTGGCCAGGTCACAGGTATGTTTGCCGACTAAGTAATTTTTTCCTGCATTGCGCAGACACAGATGTGGCTGCGTTCTTCTTCATTTGGTCCACAAATGGAAAAAGCGAGGCGCAATGTCAAGAAGGCTGTTTGTGCCTTTTTCAGAGATGATGGCATGTTCTACTTCCACAATGCAAATATTATGTTTAGTAGCACAAACATTTTTCCCACAGATGGAGTTCATCTTACTGATGCTGGCAATCAGCTTTTTCTCCGACCTATCCCAAATGCATTGCTACCCTTTTTTGCAAGTACAACAAGCATTTTTCTAGTAGGTGTTGCTCATTTCAACCCTTTGAAACACAAACAAACACCACAAAAGGCCTCTTTTTAGAGCAAGCAATTTCTCCCGGAATCGACTGCAAAGTTTTTGACAGAGTCACTCCTCCGATTATATGCTGTGCAGCAGCCTGCATCCTTTCATTGCCAATTCCATTTTTGACCTCTGAAAGGAACCTTTTTTTACTCTTTTTGTGTTTTCATTGCTTTGTATTTTTCTTGGGGTTGTAACACACGACACAGAAGGAAAGGAAAAGAAGGGAGAGTAAGGAAGGGGCACCAACCACAAGGATAAAATAATGCAAGTGCAGAGAGAGGAGGATGTTGGCTGGCCCTCACTTAGGTAGTGGGCAGTCATTCCTATGCTCCCAGATCAAACCCTCGATTGCACTTCGAAGATGCTCACCACTGCAGAGCAGCGCGTCACAGTACATGCACAATACAATGACCATTGAAAGGTAAAGGTCTGCTGCGCTGCATATGCCCTGCAAGGCTGGTTTAGGGATCCGCTGCCCCACAGCAGTGTCCCTGATGGTGGCAGGAGCAGATACGGAGAATGCTGTAGAGGAAAGTAACCTACTGCCTTGTTTTAAGAGCACTACCCTCCGAACTGCTGCCTTGTGGTTCGAGTTGAGCTGTTGTTGCATGGAGGTGGTGTCGTAGCTGTACAAGCCAAGCTTTCCACGAGTGAGTCAGTGGCTCTCACTTGGTTAGCACAACATTTCAGCACGTCTCCTACGCTGGTAAACAGTTTCCACACCAAGCACTCACGCTGGCTGCAGACATTGGGGATTTGCTCTAATTCATGCTCGTTCTCCTCATGATCCCTATCCACATCACCACGCTTGTCCCCTTGTTCAGGCCCATCGGAAGGAGGTGGTGGTGGTGAGGGTCAAGTTGTGGGTGCTGCTGACTTAGAGGCTGCAGCAGCAGTCATGGTTGCCCTACAGTTGCAAAGGTAATATAGCACAGCAGAATTGATCAGAAAGCAATACCAGCACAAAGCAATGTGGCCCGCTCCTCTGCTCTGCAAAGCCAAAAACGCAGAGCAGCTCTTGGGTGTGGCCTTTTGAAGGGCTGCTTTGGAGCACTTGGAATCAGAAAGCAGGCCTAAATCGTTCAATAAAATAGTTACCTGTACAATGGCACAGTGTGGGATGTTTGTAAGGGTGTACTTTCACAATAACATTCCTTCCATTGCAGAAAACAGTACTTTTTTGATGTCGGGGACGTGGATCATGTCCGGCAAATAAGGGCCCACGCGCAGCCTGGATGCAGTCACATAGTGACGTTGCAAATGTTCTTGAATGGGACGGCTGTCTGCAGGACGCGTATTGTGTGGAATACTTTGTGCGCATGTGCATAGGTGTCCTACAAACAGGTTTGGCCTCCCCGAACTCATTACAAATGCAACACATGTCCGGCGACCATTTTCACACAAGCTGGGTGTTTGTAGCCTACAGCAAGTGCAATGTTCATGTGCACAGCTGTCCGTAGGATGTGGGTGGATGCCTTGAACTACTGAAAGTACGTCACAACTTTTTCCCAACACGCTGGACAGGGGCTGTGTCACCAGGACACAGAGGATGACATATGGATGCGCATAGCTGTAGAACGGACAGACATGCGCTCCCACAACTAATTAAAGATGCATCACAAGATGTGGACCTGCGGCCAGTACTGGCATTATACGGATACCTGCATTGTGATTGCACATACGCCGAGCAGGTGCGGTGTCCATAGTAAACTTCCATTTTGCTTAACTGCAGCCATTCTGGACAGTACTGTGCACCACAGACTCATAATGGAATTTTAAAATAAAAGGAAAAGCCACTCACACACTCAGCAACACTTTAGATCTACACCTTTATTTTTTGACATACATAGACACTATTAGGAAAGGGAAGGGGTAGCAGAAATTGATACATATACAGGGGAATTTGGGATTTGTACAAGTTCGTCATGAGGGGAGCCAAGGATTGAGGTATCGCAACATCTCTACTCACAGGGATATTGTTGGGGATAGTGGGCTGTGAAATGGGTTAAGGGTACATGTGAAGGTGGTGAAGTGTATTTTATTTTTCCCATAATATGTCATTGTACAAAATCTTTTACGGTAGCTAAATTGTTTAGCAATTGTTCCATTTTGGCCTCCAGGCTGTCTGCATTGTTTTTTTGCAGAGTTTCCTTCATTTCCTGTGGCCATATGCTGTTGTGGAAGAGGTGCAGCTTGTGGTGCATTCCTTTCATTTCCAGTATGTCCTGTTAGAGATAAAAATATCTGTTAGGTGTACATGAAGCAATACATATTAACTGTCTTTCTTTTAAGAGTGTGCTGCGTACCAATGAGGTTACTATCATTACTCATTTTGTCATGAGGGAAATTCTCTTCCAGCCATTCCAGGGTGCTTGGCATTGCTGCGTACAAAAAAAATAAATCATGGTTTTCCACTATTGTACACTGCATAAACTGTGCAATTATAGGAGAAATTTCAGTGTACTTACCGTGTTGTAGTGACGTTCTGCTCTCAATACTTTGCAGTCCTTTCTCTACAATGTCCTTCTTAGTTTCTGTGTAGAGCAGCAGTGCGGTAATATTGTTGGATGCAGACGTTCTTTCGTTTGCGACCTACTCAATTTTTTCTTGCAATGCAAATACATAGTGCACTTTGTATATGTGTATGTTTCTTGTCTTTGCCGAATGGTACCACTATGTAAGAGACCCCGGGCCTCATTACGACCCAGGCGGTAAGTTACCGCCTGGGCCGTGACTTTACCACCATGGCGTAAACTACGTTTACGCCATGGTGGTTGGCGGATTTACCGCCCCATTCCGACCTTGGCGGGGCGGTAAGTCCCCAATCCCCATTTACCCTTCCCCATTCCCATTTTTGCCCCATAGGGCATAATGGGAGTGGGGAAGGCGTTAATTACGCCACCGTAAATTACGGTGGCGTAATTACCTCCATGGTCCCTTAGCGCCATGGATCTTAACGGCTGCAAAAAGCAGCCGTTAAGATCTCCATGGCGCTAAGGGACCTCGTACTCAGGCGGTAAGGGTCGGCGCTGTTTACGCTGCCGTAAACCCCTTACCGCCTGGGTCGTAATGAGGCCCCCCCTGCCTTTTTCAGCAGTTTGAATGCTACCCGATATAAGCAAACAGAAGCACAGTCTGTGGTTACTGTGCCCATTGGCGTGCAGGCATCCATTTGCTATGCTGTATGGTACATCTATACAAAGTAAGAGTATCCTGGTAAAAACCTATGAAATTCAGTGAAAATACATAGTTAAGGGTACGTTATGGTTAAGTTGCACTAATAAAAACATATGAAATTCAATGGAAAAAACGTTGTTATAGAGACGTTAAAATTACAGGTAAAACTGAAAAACCTCAGAAATTCGCCAGGTATGGTAAGCTAAGAAACCATAACTTGCGCCACCACCGCGCACTGCTAAGACTAACACCCAGGACTTCAAAGATGACATCACAAATATCATTGATGACATCACTGTTTGGACTGTGGGCCCAGGACAAATTAACCTTTTTTGTCGATGGGAAAATTCATGGAAAGTAGGTCAAAACTTTTTTTCTTTTTTATTCTTTCTCCTTATAACATTTACATTTTTTAACATACCTTTACCAAACTTTGCAGTCTGGAGGTGAGGTGGCTGGAGGGTGGGCGTGCATCCCTAATTGACTTCTACATTTCAGCCAAATCCATTGCACAAGTCAAAAGTTATTAGCGATATTTTTTTCAGGATTCTTCTGGGAGTCCGACTCATCTTCACTATAGGGCGGCTACTGCCACCCTATTATTATAGGGCCTGAGGTAGTGGCCCTGTAGTTATAGTTAAGTTAAAAGAGCACTTTTTGGGTAGCTTATAACTTTGCCACACCTAGCTGAATACTCACCAAACTTTGTAAAAAAAAAAAAATGTATATGGCCCCCTCAGAATAATTTTGCAAAGTTTGGTGCGGTTTCAGCCAGGTGGCAAAGTTATGGGGGGGGGTCGCAAGATTTGTGGAAATCCTCATAGACGTAATGGAAAAATATGTTTGCTTGAGCCTACAGCCCAAACCGCTGTACAGATTTTCACCAAATGTGTGTGGCGGCTTAGTCCCAAAAATGTTCCATTGTAAATTTGGTATAAACCGCAAGTCATTTTTTTAAAAAATGACCAAAAAGTAGGTAAAACAAATTAGTGATATCTGGGTCGAGTCCGCAGACCCATTTCCTGATTTGGGGTCTGCAGACACCTCTGGAACAATCGGAGCATGGCGTGATGTTTGCAGACATCAAATGCGTCTGTTGATTGGATGGTGAAAAATGTGAGCTGTGTCAGATATTTTGAAATGGTCACCATGTTTGATCCGCGTACAGCCACCACCAACCAGGGACAGCTCGTTGAGCACAAACTCTGTAAAACAGGTTTGGAGTTATTTGGTGGCTGAAAGAGGGCCTGGAAAGGGTGGGGCAGTGGAATAAAGTTGATATGGAGCTATTTCTATAGGTTAAAAAACGGTTTGCAGTTGCCATGGAGTCGCAGACATCACCACTGACCGCGGACAGCGCAGTGGGCAAAAAGTGTGGAAGACACATTTGGAGTTATTTGGTGGCTGAAAGAGGGCCTGGAAAGGGTGGGGCAGTGGAATAAAGTTGATATGGAGCTATTTCTATAGGTTAAAAACTGTTTGCAGTTGCCATGGAGTCGCAGACATCACCACTGACCACGGACAGCGCAGTGGGCAAAAAGTGTGGAAGACACATTTGGAGTTATTTGGTGGCTGAAAGAGGGCCTGGAAAGGGTGGGGCAGTGGAATAAAGTTGATATGGAGCTATTTCTATAGGTTAAAAACGGTTTGCAGTTGCCATGGAGTCGCAGACATCACCACTGACCGCGGACAGCGCAGTGGGCAAAAAGTGTGGAAGACACATTTGGAGTTATTTTGTGGCCGAAAGAGGACCTGGGAAGAGTGGAAAAAAGATGGAGCAATTTTTGTAGGTGAAAAAAGGTGGTGCAGGTGTAATTCTATTGTGGTGGTTGTGGCCGGTATATGTATAAGGGTTGTATGTGCTATTTTGTCCACAAACACAATAATAGTCAGCGGATCTGCATGTGCAATCTGGGTCCTTTAAGTGTGCCAGGCATGGAAATGGGACTGCAGAGACCGTGGACAGGATTTGGTGTGCTGGCGCATGGAGGTGGTGCCGAAGGAGTACTGCTCATGTTGTTTGTAAGTATGACCCCGCTCTGAATGCATTTCACCTGAGCAGCATAATCATTTGGTACTCACCCAACGGTGGTAAAAAAAAAATGCCACACCCATGACTTTATTTGGATGCTGGAAATAGGCACTTCCTTTAGCTTGTCTTCCTGTTCCTTATTATCCTCATCCATATTACTGCGCCTGTTGCCCTGTCCAGGCCTTTCACTTGGTGGTTGTGGTGGTGGCCCCTGGGAAGGAGGGATGGCCATGAGAGATGCTATTGTTAAAGTTCTGGATGTTTGTAGGTAGTAGCTCACTTGGAAGATTTTGTCTGCTGGTGCGCCAGATTATGAATGACAAAGTAGTGGGTGGATCCATTTAGAAGAACCTTCCACAGACTACCAAGCCAAAAGTAGGCTTTGGAAAGTTGTAAAAAGTTGACAGATCAAGTAAGAATGGGTTTAGGGGCTGTCGATGGGTAATCTTTGAAATTTGGCTGAAAATACAGTTTCAAACTGTCCACAGTGATGGACACTGTCTGCGGACATTCCGTCATGTGCACTGGTGCGGTTACATGATAACATCTGGGGATGTGTGCGGCAGAGGGTGTTAGTCCGTGGAATATTTAAAAGTGCATTACGTAAGATTGGACATGTGCGCACACAGTACGATATGAGCAGACATTTTATTTCGATTAGTCTTGTAGTCCACTGACTATTAATTGGGGTTTAAAAAAAAGGAATGTATCATTAATAATATAAAAGTTATAGTATAAAAAATAAATGTATTTATGAAAGTCCTGGGCTATCAGAATGAGAAACCTAAATGTGAGAATTTGAAATTCATATAAAGTAATGAATGGTAATATTATTGGTCAGTTCTTTCATTCCTATTGGACAGTGAAGCAAGAATCCGATGGGTTGATGCACAGTCTCCCAAGTACCCCATATGGTGCGGTATTCCACAGGGGGCAAGCCTTTCCCTGTTACTCTTTAATCTTTATGTCCGGCCTCTTTGTTCGCTTCTGGATGACATGGGTGTATTTTTCACGAACTACGCTGACAACACACAGTTAGTCATTGAAATCCCAGGAGCCTATGATAAAGATGCAACAACACTAGCAATGACATATCATCTCATAGAGACTTGGATGTCAATTAACTGGCTGTGTATAAATGGGGAAAAAACAGAGCTAATGATCTTCGTCTCATCAGCCTCACACGCCAAACTGGACTCGGAGTACTCTATATACTAAATTGGCGCAAACTGCATACCTGTCCTTGAAAAAGTGAAAACGTTCGGAATCCTATTGGAGGCCACTCATGCCTCTGACGCACATGTCAATCAGACTATGGGCCTCATCACGTGTTGGGCGGTAACGCCGGTGGTATTACCACCAGTGGTATTAGCCCTACCGCCAAACCCCCTGACGCTATTATCGCCGGATCACGGGTTTGGCGGTAATGGAATTCCCCATTCCCCACTGAGTCCATTCGGGAATGCCCCATTCCCCATTGGGCTCAATGGGGAATTTTCACCCTCTTACCGCCGGCAGATGTCCCGCCGACGGTAATAGCGTGAATTTTTGGCGGATTTCCCCCCCAGCTCAGAGCTGGGGAGAAATCCGCTGAAGCCCTGATTTGGCTATTAAAGACCCTGTGCATTATCCAGAAGGCATTTTGGGGCCTGGTACTACACTATTTACAACTTGTCTCCCTAAATACTCCCCTGCTAGAGCCCTCTGCTCCTGTAACTTGAATGTTCTTCTTGTTAAACGCTTGTTGAAACAGAGGCCGGTCTCTCTGTTCGGTTGGTACCTCTCTTTGGAACAGGCTCCCTGCCCCTCTTAGACTTGAGTTGGACTTCCTTAAGTTCCAGAAACCTCTCAAAACTTCCTTTTTTCTTCCTCTTTCCCTCTCTCCCATCCCTATAAACTCATGCTACTACCTTTGAAACTGGTGGCTTGGTCACTCATAAAACTGACAAGTTCCAGGCCCTATATACCTAGTCGACATCAGAACCCCACCCTATCTTCAGCACTGTGCTTGCGGACTCACCACCTGGTGGCTGTGTACCCTACCTTTGGGGTTGCACTGCCCCAGGACTTAGGCAGTGACCTCTGAGTTTGGTACTTCTTAGTACTTTCTTCTGTGGCTCACTTCTGCATGTGTGCATCCTTACTCCCCCTTCTATTCATGCACCTCTCTCACTGCACAATGCATATGTCTATTCATAGCAATCCTGTGTAAAACTTTTTTGTATACGTTGGGGAAATGTAGATGGAACATATTTCTACATTCTTAAGTGGCAGTGGGTGTGTGTAAGTTTAATATGTTGATTGGGCTTCATGAAGATTTTTTGGTAGTGATTGCTGGATGGATGTGTGAGTGTTGAAAAGCAGTCAGTGTTAAAAGCATAAAAATAAAAAGGGTAGAAGAGCTGTCCTGTGTGATGTTGTATATGTGACATTCAGGTCTTTTAATAATGCCTCGCCAGGAAAGGGGACTGCACAGACCTCAGATAGTTGTGAAGGTGCCTGGATTATGGATGTTATTTTATGCTAGAGGAAAGTATTTGTGATAGAAAAAATGTTCTGTCCTTTTTTTTTTCTCTACCATCCAATTGTCCATTATTTCGATTAGCATAGTACAACATGGTAATGGACATGTTGGAGAATCTTATTGAGTCTAACTACTTTATTCAAAAATGTAAAGTCGATAGAACCTATACGATTTTGTTTGTTCTATTTTTTAACAATGAGAAGTGGCTCAAAAAGGAATCTTTTTTTTTGGGCATTTTTTGCTTTTGTATTTTTTTTTTCAGTTGGAGGAAGGAAATGAGGGAAGGGGCACCAATGACAGATACGGGTCAGCAGATGGACAGGGGAAGATTTTGAGTGTGCCTTAAATATAAGGTAAGGGGCAATGTTTCTCATGCTCCTTAATTGCAGCCTTAAAAACATTTGGAAACTGCCCACCCCTGCAGAGTCGTGTGTTGCAGTATATACAGAGTACTGTAGTTTTGGAAAGATAAGGATCACCAGCCTCTTTTATGGCTTGTAATGCAGCTAGGGGTTTGTATTGCCCCACAGGAGTAGCCTATTTTGTGTCAGTAGCAGTTGAAGAACATGGGAAGACAGCCTACTACTTCCTGAGAAAGGAGCAGCCTTTCTCAGAGCATCTCAGTGGTTGGATCTGGTGTGGCGGCACATGGAGTTGATCCCGTAGGAGTACTGCCCTGGTTGACCGCAACTGAGTTCAACGTTGCACTCAGTGCATTTCATCTTGATAGCCTTAGCATTCGGTACACCCCCAACAATGGTAAAGAACTTCCACACTCATGATTCACTTTGGGTGCTGGTGGTATGCCTTTACTCTATCTCATCTTCCTGGTCCTCTTGATTCTTTTCTGCATCAGTGCACTTTTTCAGTTGTCAGGTCCTACAGCTGGTGGTGGTGCTGTTGGTGGTGGCTCCTGGGGAGGAGGGATAGCCATGACTGGTGCCATTTTTTAAGTTAAATATAATAGGTTTAGGAGCTGTGGAAGGTTCAATTTTCAGCTTGAAACTACCTACATCAGCTGAAAATGCAGTTTCAAACTGTTCACGAAGTACAGACTCATCCACGAAGCATGGTCCTGTTCGAGAACACGTCAACATGCCCTGTGCGCATGGTCACATGACACTGTTCGGAAAGTCTCCGATGATGTCAGATGTTCGCCAACATCAGTTAACAAAAAACGGTGCAAAAATTATCAGAAAGTTCATAGAAGTGTTAAAAATATTGATAGGAGTTGGGGAATGGCACAGGTGAAACATTCTAGGTCGGCCAAAAATGCTGCTATATTGGGTGTAAGTATGATATTAAGAAGTTGTGGTTACAAGTAAAACAAAAGAAAATGTTATTTGATATGTATGGTAAGCTAAGCAACCATAACTCGTGCCACCACCATGCACTGCTAAGACTAACACCCAGGACATCAACAATGACATCACAAATGTCTTTTATCACATCACTGATGATATTATTGTCCTGAATGAATATAAAATAATGCTTGAACACTGCCGTGGATAAGTATATGACAATAGCACAAACATGAAATCATACTGAGTGTTCCTTTGCTGTCATTTGTCCATTACTGTCACCAACAACGCTCACCATCAGCGACATCTGTTCTGTGTGACTAATACAGTTTTGTTAAATGTACTGTAAAATATTAACAGCACATTTCTACTGTTAACCTTTTACAGTACATTTAACAACACTGTATTTGTTACTATGTAGTGGTTGTGCATGGTTGTATATTGAAAGATAAAGGTGTTCATTTGCCCCTTTTTGATTTTAATATGTTTTCCAATTCAAAATAAATGTTGTTTTATCTGAATTTTCTCACTTCATAAGTGTGATCTCATATGGCTAGTTCAATTAGCTTCCAGCCTCCTGTAGGTTTTCTAGCACTACCTGTGCGTCGAAGGGAGAGGTAGTCTGTACTCTGTTTCCTTTGTTCATTTCGTATTTTCCCTCTAGAGTCTTTTACCTACCTCCCTGGACATCTCCAGGCTCAAACATTGCCCCATAAAAGCCTAACACCTCTCTTCTCCCTGTACAATTTGAAGTTGGCACCTCTGTTTCTAAGTACTGAAATAATGGCTTTATCGCAGAGTTTATAGGTACTACGATAAAGACAGCAGGCCAGAGAGTGCAGTGGGAGGTTTAAGATGGAGAAGAGACAGCGGTGCAGCAGGTAGAGGGAATAATGAGAGAAAATTAAAATAATGGAGAGGGACTAATGTGGCCTTTGGAAGGGGACTCCTAGGGAGATTTTTAGATCTCCCTTCCCAGAGCTCCTGTCCCCTTTCATTCTGTAATATACATCCCACTGCACACAAGGGCTCTGAATCATCAAAGCCTCGCTCCTAATAAATAGACCCTTTTACCCCATTCCACTTCTACATTCAGCGATGGTCCCTTTGAAAATATGGCCCACGGACAAGCTGTCTCTGTGGTGGGGATGTGTTTTAGGGGCTCTTTTCATCAGAAGCAGAATCAGAGGTATTTCTCAGCATCAGAGGTATTTCTCTGATAAACAGATGGATTAATGCTAATGAGACATCCTGGGTATATTCAAAATTCAACAAGGTGTGGCACTCACACCATAGTACCTGCATGGTTTGCATTTCTCATCCTTATGTTTTTTTTAACCAGACAACTAGATGGCTTGAGCGGACACTGGAGCTCATGTATTGTTTACTAAGGCTACCAACCCACTGGCGCTAATCCAAGAGAGCCTTTCTGGGAATGACCTTCAAACCCAAATGTAGGCAGCACATAAGGGTCCACTTAACAGCAGAGTGAGAGTTTCCCACCATGCACCCCACTATATGAAGGAGGTAGGTGGAGGCATAAGAAGCCTGAGGTCATATGACTAGTGCAGCCTTGCCCATGCAGACAGTAAGATGAGAAGCAGAGAAGAGGGAAAAGGGAATGATGATGCAGACAATCGAACATTTGGAAAAATGATACTTGGCCATCATTCTAGAAGAAAATCAGAATATCATTAAGAGTGTGTATGTATCCTGAAAAGTCTCTATTTAGGCATTACATCATTATAGATTGAGGGGAAGTTGACTCAATCAGCCTCATCACGAGTTGGGTGATATCCTGACTCAGGCGCAATGGCCCCAGACCTCCCGGGCACAACGGCCCCGGAAAGCAGAGTTGTCATGGAAGCACCGGCACCATTAGCAACGGGGCCGGTGCATTGGAGTCCCCATTCACATGGAGTCCTATGTGACTCCATGGGAATGGGGACTAACATTTTCCGGAGTCCGACTTCTCGATACGCTGGGACTTGTAATGTCCCGGTGGCACCCGGAAGTCAGGCATCGTAAACGTGTTACGAATCCAACAGCAACCCGCCGGAAGCACCGGCAGGGCTACCACCAGACTAGTAATGAGGCTTAATGTGTTTAGCATAAAAGGGAAACCAAATGTCTTCTGAAATGACTTTGGTGTCATGTAGCGCAGTACAAAACACATATCATCATAATATCTTTTATTCAGCATTATGTCATTAGGTACAAAAACACATCACATAAAAGCAAAGTGATATAAAAGAGTGTACAATAGGCAATCCTATAAAATCACATGCATCTTAAAAAGTATTACAAGTGCAAAATTCGTCCAATTCATGATGTGACTGTATAACAGGCATTCAGATAACAAATAAACAAACCAAAGTGCTAGTGCAGAGAGAGTACAGAATAAAATGCATGCCATATTGTTTAGTTGTTTGCTTCTTTTTAGCCATGAACAATAAATATAGTTCGAGACAAGGTAAACAACATTCAAGAGCTTCATCAGTCATGCGTATTCCATATAAATTAAACAACAGTTTTAAGTACCTTCTTGTATATATGCCATAGCACTCACATAATAGTTGAACGTGTACAACATTATCCAGTCCTATACCCCTGGCAGTTAGCCCATTTGGTGCTGTATAATCTTACTTCTAGTGATCCCACCCTAAACCTGATAAATACGGCTCGATCATACATTGGGGAAACAATGTCAAGATAACATTCACATGCCACACACAGCCAGCAGAGCAATCCCTTGACTAGTTGTGTTGTATTATTTGGAATTGCTACAGGATCATCACAGTAAGCCCTCAGTCCAAGTGCTAGCAAAACGGGCTTCACCCCAGCCTCCCAACCAATAGGATTCATGTCACTTTCCAATTGGACTGCCGTTGTAGGTGTACTCTGCAGAAGTGACAATAGGCTTTTGAGGAACTTATTTTCTATAATAGTCCGGGCATGTTTTTCACATGGCCCCATTTCTCTTGGCTCCATAAATGGCAGCAGCTTTGGCCTGAGCTTCGATACGCCAAAAGTGCAGGCTTGATTGGCTGACCACCATGCTTAAAATAAAACATTTTGACAGCGTCACTAGTTCTTTCCAAATTAATTTTGGCCTTTTAGAAGCTGCTTCGACCAAACAGCATTGCTCGAAAATCTTATCCCCAGATAATCATACCAGAAGACCTGCTCCAGCTCGGTCTCTGCCACAGAAATATGCAAGGCCTTTGATTTTTATTTCCCCAAGTTAAATACCATAGCCTTAGTTTTGCGATCATTGATTTCTATCACCAAATCATTGCACTTTGAAGCAAAACCAGCCAGGGCTACATGCAGCCCCATTGAGGTTGTTGACAAGAGCACAGCATTGTCAGAGAAAAAGAGTGATGGAATTCTATCTGTACCCAGTCATGGCAGGTCTGAGCCGATGACAAGCAGATTTTTGATAATAAGGTTGATGTAAATCCAAAACAAGAGGGGTTTCAGGACAAATCCTTGGCAAACCCATCTTGCCACCATTATTGGCTTAGTAACATTCCCTGCCAAACTCCATTATACAGCTGCAGTGCTATTATTATACAAGAGCTGAATTGGATTTAGTTTACCTTCTGTATATTCGTTGCCCAGAAGACCCCCCACAATTTCCCTCTAGGTACACTGCCAAATGCTGCTTTTAGGTCTATGAACACAGCATACAATGTGTCTTTCAGCCTGAAACTTTGATCAATTGTACTCAGCCCAGCTTGGAATCCCACTTGCAGATGATGTAATGGGCTTGCACCATCCACCCAGGCTGACAGGTGCCTCAAAAGGATCTTTGCAAACACCTTACCAATTGGCGATAATTGGAATGCATAGCCCTAACCCCCTTCTTGAAAATTGGCACACTCGCGGCTTTAGTCCATGATTAGGGAACAGCACAGGTCGCCAAAGCAGCATTAAAGAAGCCAGTAAAATAGGGGCTCATACAACATTTTCACTCTCAAACAAGTCTGAGGCGCATTGTCCAGACCTGCCACTTTGCTGCTAGCCTGTGACTTAATCACTTCAACAACTTCCCCCCACATAAAATAACAAACATCTATCCTCCTGATGTTCGTCGGTACCCATGGTTAACGAAGTCGCTCCCTCAGATTTGCTGCTAGAAATAGGGGCCGAATATAGGGCTTGATAGTGGGAATGCCATGCTCCATGGGGTTATACATGCTTTAATTGTGCTATCTCCTGATAAATGTTGATCAACTGCAGCCTTCCAGAACTTGGCAGAATCACCCTGACTAGCATAATATGTAATTGATGCCCATCTAACAAGCAAGTATGCCTGCTTAAGTCGCTTGTACCTACTCATCAATTCAATTAAGTGCACCCTATCTACAACCACAGTGTCCTTCAGGTAGGTCAACAATTTACATGTTGCATCTTTGCAATCTTTGTCCTACCAAAGTGCTGGTCTCTTCACACCATTACAGATGTTGTTTTTGGGAACAGTAAAATGGGGTTATATCGCTTGATTAAACACCAAAGTTCCTGTAGTACATTATGTTTGTCACAATTATAATCTCCAGCACAGCATATACCGCCTACAGAATTATTCTGGACTACTTTTTTCCCACTTACTGAGCGACGGGCATGTGCCTCCACCCTCATTTCTGAGGCAACAGCTGGGAGCTTTAATTCCAACTAATTCTTGTGCACAAGGGAAAGTACTATGGATCTATGATCGCTGTCTGCTCAATCTCATACTTTAAATCATGCTTCTCGATTCCAGTCTTGCCCATGAACCAAGGCATAATCTATTCTAGACTTTCCCTGCAGGCCATATTAGGTGAGTTTAGCAGATTGATCCATTAGAAAATGACCATTGCAAGGCCTCAGATCAAGATTATACAGCATACTTGTGGTTTCAACAGCCAGCCTATGTGTTCTTATGGGATACCAAGCAATACAATCTGGGATTTCCCACAGTGCATTCTGGTCTTCCTACAGACCCTCAAGCTCTCTAAGTGGCTCCAACAAAATGTTAAAGTCTCCCATGACAACTATTTCATTGTGATTTGTACCTGCCATTTCCTGTTCATGAATACTCTTGTTTACTTTGTTTAAGTCATTTGTATGGGTTCTGTTGTTTAGTCTAGTATAGACATATGTAAATCAATAAGCACTGATTTTCAGAGCTGAAACATGTTTGGTTTTCAAACAAATGCTATGGTGTCCTTTACTGGGGTATTTACACCAATGTTAAAGACACAGCTAGTAGGAAGGCTTTTCAACGATTTATTTAGGCTGACAATGGTATTCAAAGGCTGTTGAACACTTTAATGTTCTCATTCTTTACACTGCATCCTTTCCATCTAGCAATAACTGGCACTGGAAGGTTCTTCATAGCCTTACAGTGTTTTAAAATAGTTTTTTTTATTAAGCTGGCAGGAAGCTGTGAGATAAAGATGTATGCCGCTTTTGTCATACTCTGTTCAATTCAGTACCCCCTAGAAGAAACTATAATCAGATATCTTCTTAAGGAGCTGCAAAACAATCTCGAGGGCAATGTTCCCTCTAATAAGGTTTGTCTAAGTGCGGAAATGGTTGTCTTTCGTGCAAACATAATCTTCCATGTGCGCAACTCACTAATGAGGTAAGTCACTTTGTGAGCATGCATAGTTAGTGAGCTATCATCCCCGAAGAAAGTTTGGAAGGGAATTTCCACACCCAACCACTGTAATCCTTTATAAAGAAGTGTATAAGGTGCATCCTAAACACTTTCCCCAAACATATAGGCTACAAAAAAACAAATATTTCATATTTGATTATAAAGAGTGTTCATCAACCAGTCCAAGACTTCAATGTCTGCCACAGAATCTAGCAAAAGTACTCCTATGTGGAGAAAAATAAGTGTACAAAAAAGCATTGTATGCTCAGTATAAACAGTTGGTGTAGTTGTGGCTATTCATTTGTCGGCACTGCTCAGAGAGACTTTGCAGAATTTTGTTTGTCATTGGGAAAAACCCTCATATGTATTACAAAACCAAATACCACTTGTCATGACTGATGTGGCAGTCAAAACGTAATACAGGATACAATGTTTGCAAAAGGAATAACGACAACTAAATGGAATGTGTCGGAAAACATGTCAGTAGGAGTTCATGTGCCACTTTAATCAAGTAATTCAAGAGCAAGGAGAACGTGCCTCTCACAATTGGTGTAAGGATGATAGCTAAATCAGAATAACTGCTCCACAGAATATTAGGATCAGAAATCGTTGTTACTCTGCTAACCATCAACAATATATTGTTCTGTGAATAGAGCTGTGACAACACTTACTCAAAATCAGTCTTTCAGCTAAGAGGCATATATACACAATCAGTATTTGCTCCATAAAAACAGGAAAATATGTTCAACAAAGACGCAAAACAATGAACATAAAGGATTCTACCACCTGCTTCTTCCCACAAAGCTCCATTGATATGTTCTAGTCGGGGACCAGCATACCAGTTGCATAGGAAGGAACTCTTAATAAAATGCCTCTTGAGATTGGACAGTAATATTAAGGGGAAAGAATGTTTAAGAAGCATAAAGTATCCATACTGGCCAAGCTAGTTACTTTATTACTCGCTGAAAAATCATTTGATTGCAAGTAGGGAGTAAAATCTTCTCAGAGCCCTGCTTGTAACCCTGACATAGGACGAGAACATGACAGGGCACATAATACAGCCTATAGTGTTGCCCACCCTTCCTCACCACAGCCTACAGGTGCTGTTTCCTAGCCAGTTATTAGAGTTTCCTTTAGTTTAGCAAACAAACACATTTCCTTCACTTCACTGTACTGCTGAAACATCCAATTTGGTTTTTGAAAGTTGCTGATTTCTTCTTACTCCTCCTGTGCCATCCCTTCCAACCCCCCTTCCGATCGTACCTCTCCTCGGCTCCTGGGCTAACCTTCAATACTGGTTGACAGGGCTTTGTAAAAAGTGAGGAATTGTAGCAGTAAAACTGTGATATTTGCATAATCACAATACTTTGCAAGCAAAACATATTTAAAGCCTCACCTGGATATTATGTACAGTTTAACAAAATGTTACATTTCTGCATGTACACAATTATTTTGCAGTGCATGCAAGATTGTTTACAACATACCTTCCCCTAATATTGTTCTGTAGGATTATACAAGTGCTTAGTGAAATCGTTTTTTTTATAGCAGTGAGTTACCATATCATTTGTCATGGTCTTTGCACAATGCAAGTCTGAAAACCTAGAAAGGATGCAGATTGTGTTAAAAGTATTCTGGCTGCCTGAATATCCGTTGTTCTAATACTATTTACGAGTAATGCCAGGCATAGTCCATACTCATTATCCCTTGCAGGCCAAGTAAATGATATTGCAATCTTGCTCTCCACCTATAGGGTAAGGTTAGCAATGCTAAAGTAGGAGACACTGAGCATGACATTTTCCTACTCAAAATCCTTAAAAGGCAAATTAGTATTTGAGTTTTATATTGCATTGCAAAGGTACTGCTTCAAAGCCTGTGTGTGACATGTACAAAAGCAGAGGAAGCATGGGATGAGGTTACACATCCAAGTAGCCTTCATACTAACAGTCTGTATCTGATATTTGAGCTGACAGTTCGGTCACATAGTGTGGATGATACTTTTGCTAAGGATCATGAGTAATAGACATCCTGGTGCTTGATTGTTCATATTACAACAAACATAAGACAGGTGGATGTAGGTATAAATCGGGTAATCTTTCGCAGAACCACAGTAAGCAGATTCAAGGTTGTCCAGTAATTTCTAAATGTGGACATGGGTGGAAGTTTGGAGTTATAATGTACAAGTGCGGTAGTCAAGTATAGGAATTATGGGTGGGGGAGGGAAGGTTCTTTGATTATGTGTGCAGGCATATCTTAGCAAGATCTTATGTTCAAAGAGCTACTTTTTCATGCTCCTTTTATGGTGCATTCACTATTTCAGGTTTTTAAGGCCACACTTGCTTAGTAGGGTAATGTAAATAGGCTGGACCAGAATATCAATACTAGTTAGTACAATTTAGCTTTATTTTGAGAGAAAGCAAATGTCAGGTAACTGCTGTGGCTTGTACCATATTAATTCTTGAGAAGGTGGAAGTTGTCTGTGTGCGCTGCTAAAATTCATCTGAGCGGCACCCAGAAGGAAGCTAGGCAAGCGCACATGCGCACAGGTTAGAGGGAACACTGCTCAAGGGTGTGGAACATAACAATGTTCATCCAGATATAGGATGACCTCCCCTGTGCCACCCCTCACTGCTCGCTGTGACATATCTAAAAGCCCCTATGTCAGACCTCACAGCCACTGTGCAGCATGCAAAGGCCAGACGATAATTGCCTCTTTATACCATCCCTCAAATTCCCATTGACCTAGTCCATAGACTCTGTGCCGTCATTCACACCCCCTTGTGCAACCTCACTGCCCTTTTTTGTCAGTACAAACAGCCCCAGCCCTCACAACCCTCTGTGCCTGCCCAGATTGCCTCAGGTGCTGATATATACTAGCGTTGTGGCATCCCTCAGAGCCCCATGTGACAACCATCACAGGCCAAATATCACTACACACCAGGCCCTCATCTACCCCTGTCCCGCTCTCGTGGCCCCCTCTGCACTCCACACAGCACTAAATGCCAGCTCTTAATGCTCCCAGAACAGACCTCAAAACTCCCCTGTGTCAACTTCGCTACACTTTGTTCCACAACAGACTTTCTCATTGTTCAGCACTCACAGCCCCCTGGTCGGGCCACATGGGCCTTCTGTTAACACAGAGTACCTGTGTAATGACCCAGAGCCCTTTTATCACCCCTTATGCCCACGTGTGCCTGCTCCTTGAGCCTCCTGTCCAAGCGCAAATCGTCTGCATCAAACCTCTCAGCCCCCAGCGCTAGTCCCCAGACCGCACCCACTGCCCCACATGTCAACATTAAGAGAGCGATTAACACAGCTTCATGGCCCATGATGCTATTGAAACAGGTGTTTCTGGATTTAAGATCAAAGTATGGGATATTTGTTAACATGGTGCATTTCATTAGAGATGCTGCCCAAAATGTGTCTGTATTTTGGCACATGTAGTTTTAGGATTTATGAAGGTTAAAATCAAGGACTGCAAGTCCCACAGAGAAAAGAAAAACGGCAACTGGACTAACATCTCTAAATGAAATTGGACATGTTGCTATGTGTGTATCGTTGAGCACTTATATTTTCAGAAGGACACCTTAGGTCATCGCAGATCCATAACATATATTAGGAACAAAGGTGTTCAAATACTAAACTTAGTATATTATTTTTCTATAAATATGCACTTTTTACCTTCTTCTGAAAATACAACAGAGCAGCCACATTCCTTTGATGCTGGAAACAACTTCTGTCCATGGCTTTGTGCAAGCAGCTTTGGAGTCTGCAGCATTGTCAGCTGCAGAGATTGATGGCTGCAGTGCAACCTCACGCCAGTGGGGGAGCTGTGGCAGTTACTGCTCTCCTGGAGACAGGGGCTGCTCCTAGGGCAAGCCTGTACTTCCTGCTCCAGCTGCTTTCCTGTGCATTGAGGGGCCTGACAGGTCCTTAAGCAATGGGCACTGCCTCTGCAGTCCCCAAATCGTATCCCTGTGCTTTGGGGATGATTTATAGGTCCCAACCCCGGATAGAATGAAAGGGACTGATCATTCACCATCCCACTCTGGTTGGTGCTGACCCAGGATTTTGAGTAGACTGCACACGTGCAGCCTAGGCACAAAGATTGTGCATTTCTGTTAGCAAAGTAGGTGTGCACTCATGGATGCATCAGACTGAATCCTGAATCACCACTGGACCTGGCCTGGTCTCAGGTTAGATCCCAAAGTGCAACTTTCATCCACACCCATGCCATTCAAAAGTTACCCATCCAGTCATGATATTTTCTGTGCATTCTATGGTTTGTATTTCTGCTTTTCTTAATTTGTATGCAAGACTACAAATCCCAGAATGTAAGTGGAACCGGATGGGCATCTTTAAAATCACAATGGGCATGCTATGGTATATTGTTACTTTTCTCAATCGTTTTACTTTAATTCATATTATTCAATTGATGCAACCCAACACTACATCTTCCAGAATGCAATGACAGAGAAAAGAAAGCACAGGCCTGGGGCATGTTTTCCACTATGACATGAAGTCTTACATAGGAGACAGGGCCTCATTACTAGTTTGGCGGTAGCCTTGCCGGTAAAACCGGCAGGCTGCTGCCAAACTTGCAAATTTTCCCGGCCCCTGTGAATGGGCAATTACCGGGTCCGGGCAATTACCGGTTCCGGGCAATTACCGGGTCATTGCGGCCCCGCCAGCCCTGGTAATTGCACATTCACGGGCACGGAAAAAAAGTATTCCCCATTCCAATTTGAGCCCCATAGGGCTCAATGGGAATGGGGAGGTCGAATGCATCAACACCATTCAGAATGGTGCGGCGCATCCGACATGCTCTGCTCACGGGTGCCACTACGCCCGCCAGGTCACAGCCGGCGGGCGGAAGGCACCCGCAAGCAGAACTCGTAGGTTGCTGGTCCGGTAACAACAGTACCGGCAAGCTTACCGGTACCGTTGTTACCGGACCGGCAAACTTATAATGAGGCCTGCTGTGAACTAACACTGCAGTGTACATTTCTCACTTTGAACACTAATTAATACACATCAAACCACTTATAAAGACACTTCCAGCAACCCTTTCCATATTGTCCACCCAAAGCAGCAAATATGTGGCTGACAAGTACCACGGACTCCATGCTCATCAATTCCGTTGCATCTTTGAGGAGATTGCCGTTTAGACCTCTGTATTTATGTGTAATTCCTGCAAAATCCAACTCAGGCCAAAAAGTTTGACATTTAGAATGGTATAAATGAAGCTAATCGCATTTGGGCCTTTTTTTATTCTGACTTTTGACTACAAATTGGAGTGCCCACTAAACAGTGCATGTAACATGTCTTTCAGAGCAGAAGAATTTTCCACTATAGCGGTTGGAGCTAGAAGCGTACGGATGACAGAAGTGATTAGCATGAAATAATAAGAATTGGACATATTTGTATACCATTAAAGCAGTGGTCGAAGTGTACGAAAAGAAGTAGTGGAACTATATTCTTTGCTGGCCTGCCCCCGCTACCCACACACCCCGTTGTCACGCCTCCTCTCACGCACAATCCAACACCCCAAACAAACACACCTGCTGTTCAAGGGAATGTTCAGTGCAGTGTACTGAAGAGCAAGTTTAAACTTCTTTTAAAACTAAAACAGTCCGGGATGGATTCCTTTTTAAAATAAAAGTATAGCAAAAGTAAATACTTTAAAAAAAAAGTAGAGGAGCAATGCTCCCAATCGCTCACACCCACTTCAACCACTGCATTAAGGTTCCGATTTCTTGATTTTCGCTTTTCATTTACCATTCTTGCATAGAGAGCAGAGTATATGTGAGTGATTACAATGTGTTTGTTACTAGGTTCCTAAGCATGAGAGTGGCACTGTGATAAGCGCAGAGGAATTTTGAATGGGCAGCGGTTAGCTTATGACTGAACACCGCATACCAGGTACTTTTAGGCTTTTTTTTTCAAATGATAGATGTTACAATGACACAGTTTGCTGGGCTACAGCACTCTGACCTGACACAATACGTATCTATCTACCCACATGCAGCTTTATTCAGACTAATACCCATTAATACCGTGAGGGATGTAATTTCACCAAAATGCCAGTGGTAGCAGAAGGGACATCACATGACCCTTGACCTCTGGTGACATCACATGAAGTGATGTCATTTGACCCCACTCTGAAGTGATATCACGGGAAGCGATGGAACACAGCCTTTCACCTCTTGACAAAAAAGGAAGTGGCATCACATAGAAACAGTGCACACTACAACTAATAAAGACCCACAAAGTAAAATTAAACAGCTGGAATACTCTATAAGGAAAATCATCAATCGGAAACTACACGCAGTGACTCTCAGCAAATACTGCAGAGGGCAGCAGATTCCGAGAGGACTCGGGTTACCTTTACACCCAACTCTATGCAAGGAGAATAGGGAGTTTGTTGAAAAATGGGAACAGATTTTGAACAAATGTTCACTAGACGTAATATTGCTGACAATTAAAGAACTTTCAGGTAATATCGAGCAATTGGAAAAAGAGATAGAAACTCTATCAAAGGATGTAACAGACATTACAACTGCAGAATCCTTCACTGAGACACTCACAGATATTAATATCAAGCTTGAAAGTTATAAACAAGATCTAGAAGCAAGAAAAATAAGGAAGTTTAAGAGGGACACATATAATTATTTAAACAACGAAGTGTATACATGGGCTGATAAATGTCTTAACCAAGCACAACGACTCAACATACAAAGAAGTGACAAAAGCATTTCAGAATAGGACATAACCGAAACAGATGAACGTACAACAGACAATGCAACAGTGAGAACATCAGGGACCAATGTAAGACCTAAACTACCATTGAACACACAAAGGAGAGATTTTTTAGGGTCAAGAGGAAGAGGACAAGGAGAGGATGGAAGAAAGGAACAAGGGATGAAGACGCGGCTTCAAGCGAATCGAAGTTAGTTGTTAGCCTCTCTTCAAGAGTGTGGTCGATCCGGGAAGTGAAAACATTGGAGAAAGGACTCAAATTTGTCCCGACGTACAGCAGTAACATGTTTAATACCAAAGTTGAACTTTACAGGTTAGTCCGCAAATTAAAACTGAAGACGTTCTTCACAGAAACAAGTAACAATACAATGGAGATATCGCCAGAAACAGACTATGTGGAATTTAAACCCCGAAGCACGTTCAGTCCACCAGTGAGTGTACCCTCGATTGACATTTTTCATAACATGGTACTTAACGATATCAAGAAAATACAATTTCATCCTCCAAAAAGGCACACTCTCAATAGAGGAGAATTATCCCTCATTAAGAATTTGTTCTCAGATGACACAATAACAATTAGACCAGCGGATAAAGGTGGAGCATTGGTAATACAGGACACGGAGCAGTATAATCAAGAGTGCCTTAGGCAATTAGCAGATCAGGTGACATACAGATTGTTGATGCGAGATCCAACCAAGAATAGCAAGATCGATTTGGAACAGTTATTGGAAACAGCACTGGACAACAAGTGGATTAGTAAGAAGACAAAGGCATATATATGGACAGATTATCCCAAAATGCCACATTTGTACTTCTTACCCAAGATACATAAACAACTTAATAATCCACTTGGAAGACCAATAGTAGCAGCCACAGGAAGTATTCTGCAACAATTAGGGACATATATTTATCACTTTCTTCAACCGATCATACAACGAACATCAACTTATGTAAAGGACACCACCCATTTTCTTCAAATTTTGGATCAGATTGAACTAACCTCTAACGACACATTATTTACCATAGACCTAGCCAGTCTTTACACAACCATTCCACATGATTTAGGGCAAAAAGCAGTTGAGAAACTGTTATTAGAAGCATGTCCGACGGGAGCTAATGAGGAATTCCTCATGCTACTATTGAAGTTTATCGCACTCATTCATGCTTTGTATTCAATGGAATGTATTACAGACAATTTACAGGAACGGCCATGGGAGCCACTATGGCACCATCATATGCAATGCCTTCATGTATGATTTTGAAACTACACACATCATTAATAACCCGCGCTGGAAAGTTCATCTCAAGAAATGGATACATTGAGGGGGCGTGGCCAGTTACGGAACAATGCGGACGTGAGCCTTCAAGTTCCCAGGCCCACTACATACATCCTGCTTAAAACACCTGCCATTTGTGTCGAACTACATTTTTTTAAACAGACCCTCGGTTAGGGGGACCGCTGCTATGAATTTTCGGGAGGAAATCGTAGCGAAAAGTGCAACAGCAAGGCGACCAAAGAACAGAGAACTCCCCGAAGCGTCCCGAGGAAGCGCTCCCAAGATGGCGCGATGCTACGTGATGCGGATATGAGCCTGCCTGCGTAGCAAAGATACGAGATTGTGAACCGGCGCCGGTGAAGGGGATGAGAGGTGTGGGGAGCGGACCCGGGACGTCCCCCGGCGCAGGGTGGATGCAGTTGGACAGTAACATACGGGAGAGTGCGGAGCGGAGATACGCGGAGGCTGACTGGGAAAGGAGGGCTGCCTCACCTCTGACCCGGCACCCGTCCCGCTGAGAGGAGTGACGCGCTCCCCACTCATCCGCCAGGCAATCCGGGGGAGAGAAGGTGTTGCGCCTGAAGTGGACACATACGAGGACAGTCCCGGTGGAAGGGGCCGCGATCACGGACGAAATTCCCTCGGGCGCCGGCCTAAGCTGGGGGAGGAGGCACGGGTGGTGGCGATCAGGCTGACTCATACGAACGTCCTACATGCGGCACACGGCTGCGCCACCGCATGAAAGTAAGTGGGGAGCCTACACAAGGAAGGACTGGAGACGCCTCAAACCAGCGCTTGCCCCCATGCAAAGCCCTAACTGGCCCCCAGCTCACACCCGACTGCAAGAGTCTCCCAAAATCGAAAGCTGAAGGTGATTATAACCCATCGGACGCCTGACACATTGGCGGCACATGTTACGCAGGAACTCCCGTGTAAAGGCCTCTGACATGGGAAAAGAAAAATCCAGAAAAACGGGAATTCCGAGCAAAATTGACCAATTCACCACTGCCGCAGCGAATGCGCCGGTGGAGCAAGACCACAGTGAACCCATGGAAGAAGAAAGAGGAGCAATTTCTCTGAAAGACTTATGGCGGCGATGCCTCCATGAAACAAAAAATAGATGGAATAAGTGTGGATGTCTCGCTACTATGTAACGAGCTTCAAAAGTTAACGTCCCGCACCGGTGAGGCCGAGCAGCGCATATCTGGGACGGAGGACAGACTGAGGAACCTGGAGCAGCAGCTGCATAGAACTACGACCCGCCTGAAGGTACTGGAAGCGAGAGTAGACGAAGGAGAGGGCAGATCCAGACAGAACAATGTACGTATTCTAGGCTTGCCTGAGAAGGCCGAAGGTGACTGCATGGAACTGTTCCTGGAGCAATGGCTCATCGATCTGTTCGATAAAAAGAGTTTCTCCAAATTCTTCGCGATAGAACAAGCTCACCGAGTGCCCACTGGACGTCCCCCGCCTAGGTCCCCGACGCGCACGGTGGTGGCAAGGTTCCTAAATTACAGGGACCAGGACGCATTGCTGCAAATGGCACGCACAAGGGGCTCGATAACCCACAATGGCTCCAGAATTGCTCTCTTTCCGGACTATACAAGAGAAGGCAAAAGGCGAGGCAATCATTTGAGCAAATCAAGAAACAGCTGCGCTCTCTGAACGTTAAATATGATCTAATCTTCCCAGCCCAACTGAAAATCTTCCATAAAGGGACGACGGTCCACTTCACTGACCCTAAAAAGGCATGGAGGTGGGCGGAACTACACATAGATGGCGACTGTAGACCGAATCGAAGAAACAGACCCGTGCACCCTGGCAATCCTCAGGCCAGAGACCCCCCCCCTCCGGACCATCCACCGAACCGAGATGACATTATGCCACCACTTGAGGGGGAGGGCTGAGAGGGGAGACAAGGCAGCAGCGATCACCCAAGCGGCGGACCCTAGGACAAGGGATCGGCATCGAATGGAAGCAGCGCAGCAAGGTATTTGACACAGATGAGAAGACATTTAGCGGCCGTCCTGGACGCACGCACCCTCCTAGTTACTTGGGAACGGTTGTAGAAGTTGTAGGGGTTGTTAATTGTTGTCTGAGCGAACCGTTGGCGAGCTCGGGCTGATGTTCGGGCGATAGATACTTCATGTTGGGGCAGAGTAAGGGGAGGGGGTAGGGGAGTTTGAAGTTGCATCAGAATTTGCTTGTTTAGTTCTTTGTTTCAAGATGGCCCGTGGCTTCACTCGGGCACAGATTTTACAGCACACTTTAGGTCAGGATCTGGCACACACAGCACAACCTGTCACACCCAATACCTATCCGATATGTTGGAATCCAACAATAGGAGTAACACCAAGTCCATTAGGATTATGACCTGGAATGTGAATGGGCTGGGCAGTAGCATTAAGAGGCGCCTTGTTTTACAACAACTGAATCGACATGCGCCTGACACAGCTTTCTTAACGGAAACCCACTTAGCTGGCACAAACTGCAACCTCTTCAAACGAACAAATTACCGCATAGCATTGCATTCAGGCTTCTCCATAGGGGCTCGAGGAGTCCTGATCCTAATACAGAAGCGAATACCTTTTAAGCTGTTATCCGTTGCACAGGACACGGGTGGCAGATTTGTACATATAACTGGGACTCTCTGGGAACGCACCATATCCAGGCTGGCCATTTACGCACCACCAACCTTAATTACCTCCCTAATTGATGACTTAACACCTATAATCACTGCAGATCCCTCGAATTTGGTGATAGTAAGGGGAGATTTCAATGAGGTTATGAGCCTGGAGCTTGATCGCACGCACATCCGCGCAAGAAACCCCTCCACGCATACCAAATTAGGCACGTTTACGGACGCTATGGGACTGAAAGATGTGTGGAGGCATTTACACCCTGGCACGAGGGAATACTCGTTCCTGTCTTTGGCACATGCCTCATTGTCAAGGCTTGACTATTTCTTTCTGCTGACATCCGAACTACACCTAGTAAGTGCAGCACAGTTCCTACCCAGAGGCATATCAGACCACTCCCCACTCATGATGGAAATTAACACCGATAGGCCGATCCCCCCCACCTACCTGGCGGCTAAACGGTTACAACCTGGGTTTCCCAGAACTATTAAAGCATGTGCAAAAAACCACAGAATCGTACTTTGAAGTGAATAAACACTCTGTGGGAAGCCCAACAACCGTATGGGAAGCATATAAACCGGTATTAAGGGGGGAACTTATCTCCTGAATCGCGGCCCATAAGAAAAGACAAGCTAAATCAATCCGGGAAGCAGAAATGTGAGTGCAGAGGGCAGAGGCAGCTCATATATCCCAAGGACAACCAGAATCTCACCGGGCATTATAACTAGCACAAAAACAACTACAGAATGTTGCCCTAGATAACGCCAAACAGGCACACACAGCAATACGTGCCAGAGTGTATGAAACCGGGGATAAATCGGGCAAAATGCTGGCATGGCTGGAGAAGCGAGATGAAGGGCTCGGACATGTCAGAGCGATTAGGACACAGGGGGGACACACTGTTAACGGCGGATCAGGACATCGCGGAGGGGTTCCCCTCCTACTATAGGGAGCTCTACAAAGCACCGACCTCCCCCATTGATACTGCAATCCTGGCGGGAGTCAACCTTCCCTCTTTAACACCCGAGCAAACTGCTCTGCTAAACATTAACATCACAGACGATGACCTGGCCGCAGCCATGGCGGACCTCCAACCCGTGAAAACCCCGGGACCCAATGGCTTCCCAGTAGAGGTGTGGAAAAAAATAGGTACAAACATAGTTACACCACACTTACTGAAAATGTATGAAACCTCCCGCAGTGAGGGATCCCTTCCACGAGACCTGAGACAAGCCACTATAGTGGTATTACCCAAAGCAGACAAGCCTCCGGATAGATGTAGTTCATATAGACCTATTTCTTTCATCAACACCGAAACCAAAATCCTAGCGAAAACACTAGCTAACCGACTCCAACCAATTATATCCTTCTTAATTCACCCAGATCAATGTGGATTTATGCCACAAAGATCCACGCGCATGAACATACATCGATTACATACAGCGATAGAAAATGCACCCACCATTCAGGGCCCATTTGCCCTTTTGGCGGTAGACTTTGAAAAAGGGGTCGATTCGGTTAACTGGGAAGCGATCTGGGAGATAATGCAAAGAATGGGATTTGGGCCCCAATTCATGAGCTGGGTCAAACTACTGTATAAATCACCAATTGCAGTCGCAAAAGTAAACGGTTACGTATAAAACCCCTTTGAAATCGGAAAAGGGACCAGACAAGGATGCCCACTGTCAGCCATGATATTTGCGATAGCAATCGAGCCACTTCCGATAATACTGAGAAGTAATGAGACATGGAAGGGCTTCCGCTGGTCAGAAAACTGGAAGACAAAGTGTCCTTATATGCGGATGACTTGCTTGTATACCTGTATGATCCAGTAAGATCCTGCGCCATTGTGACTGAATTACTGCAAAAATACGGCGCCTTCAGCGGCCTGCAGGTTAACTGGGCTAAGTCCATTCTGTTTCCGCTGGGGCAGCTAGAACAAGCGATACCACCACAATGCCCCTACCAGGCGGAGAGGGAGCATTTCAAGTACTTGGGGATACTCGTCACAAATAACCTTAATGATTACGTCCCCAGGAATTTACACCCAGTGATGACAAGACTCGCGGAAGACTCCCAACACTGGTCATCCCTCCCCCTGACGCTGCTAGGCAGAGCAGCGCTCTTTAAAATGATGTCCCTGCCCCGACTCCTATATATATATATATATATATATATATATATATATATATATATATATATATATATATATATATATATATATATATATATTACAGAATGCCCCACTTCACGTCCCCTCAAACGTATTCAGGAAAATAGATCAATCACCCCGGAAGTTGCTGTGGAACGATGCCCCCCCCCGCATAACACTTGCCATGCTCCAAAGGTCCATATGGGAGGGTGGAATAGGGCTTCCCTGAATACAGACCTACTACTGGGCCAGCCAATTGACAATAGTGAACGACCAGTTGCACGGGGACAAATCTGTGCCGCATAACCGTTCGTTAGAAGCTGGCACTCCTGAAAACCCTGTCATGCAATATCTCTATAAGAAAAGGGCCCGACCAAATACTTCCAATATGCGGACACATATAACCCAAATTTGGACGGACACACAAATTCGTGGGATGGGGCAATAAGCTGTCACAAGCCCAGCCATTGTGGAATAACAGAAACCTCCCGGGTGTATACAATCTTCCCAAATGGCCGCATTAGCCTCAACATGGAACACTTATATTGGGTGACGTCGTGAGAGAGGGCACGGTAATCCCATTCACGGAGCTGGCACTCTGTCTTGCACTTCCCCAAACCGAACAATACCATTACACTCAATTGCAACACACACTACAGGGCAACCTCCCTGATATGACCGCAATGCCGGAATTTACCCCAATAGAAAGGAACCTTTTCCCGGAGCGAATCACCCAAAAAGTGACGTTGGTCCTATATAGTGCCATAACCTCCTTTGGCACGACAGAATTGCTAGCACTACAGACCAAATGGGAGACTGATGTGGGTACAATGCTACCGGAAGAATGGGTCATGGCATTGATGTTCCATAGGGAGGTAGCCATATCGTCAAGGCTTAGTCTGATTCAGTTAAAGATACTGCACAGAGTATACTATCCTAGAGTAGCCCTCTATAAATGGGGATGGATAACAACCCAACTTGTCTGCGATGCAAAACAGAGGAAGGTACCTTCTTTTACATACTGTGGACATTCACACACATTCAACAATTCTGGGACGCATGTTGTAATGAATTATCTAGAGTCATAGGCAAAGAGATTCCTAGAGATCCTAAGTTACTACAGCTGGGAATAGACCTGACAAGATATGAAAAGTTGTTTGTGTTCACCACTACCGCAATTATCAAAAGAAACATCACTCAAAAATGGGGGTCGGAGATGACTCCGAGTTATGGACAATGGATGACAGACGTAGACATCTGTGTTGCAATGGAGCGCAGGCTATACACGGCCAGAGGATGTCCAGCCAAGGCGCAGAAAGTATGGCAAAAGTGGGAAGACGCCCATTGAAAGGTGACTTTGCACAACTGGACAGGAAGAGAGAATGTGGCGCCCCTCGACGCCCATGGTGCCCTCAAAGCAGGGGAATCGAATGTAGCTCCTGCAAAGGGGCAGTGAACTCAGATTCAAAATGTTGTAAGAAACGAGGGTGGGAAACAGTCAATGACCTGTATCGACAGTGTGCTTATGTTGTTTGTTTGTTTCAAAACCCAATAAAAAGTGTTATCAAAAAAAAGAAATGGATACGTTACATTGATGATATTTTTGGAGTTTGGACAGGCAATCAAGAAGATCTTCAAAGTTTTTTAACATATCTAAATAGCATAGACAGTCGGTTACAATTCACTATGGAAGTAGGAAACCCCAATGTTGACTATCTTGATGTACAGACAGTCTTTGAAGGCTCAAGAATCTTAACAACATTATACACAAAACCTACCGACAGGAATAACTTACTTCATTTTGATCAAATGGTGCGAGTCAAAAGAATTGTGAGTGATCCAATTGAATGCGAGATCGAATTGAACAAACTTCATAACAAACTACAAGAGAGATGCTACCCAGAGGAGGATCTCCAAGCGGCTCGAAATAAGATAAATACATACGATCTCATGCAATTATTATCTAAAAAACAAAAAAGAACGAGAAAGTCCTGATTTTGTTTTACTCACGAAATACTCCATACAAAGCCAATTGATCAAAGATATCATTCTCAAAATATGGAACATACTACTAAGTGAAAACAGAACAAAGGAACTCTTTGCGAACGCTCCAGTGTTCGCATATCAAAAAAGCAGTAACTTGCAGAGCCTTGTAGTCGATACTCAGAACAAAAAAATTGGCCAACAGAAATGACCAGGTATACATCCAGGCACATACCCATGTATGAGTTGTGGGAACTGTAATAATGTAATTAAAGGACCTTACATGTCCCACCCCAGAACAGGAGAACAAATCAAATTGAAACAACATGCTTCTTGTCTTTCCGAAAATGTGATTTACACCATCAAATGTCCTTGCGCACAGTATTATGTTGGAGAGACTGCGAGAAAAGTGTGTGTCTGCATAAATTAACACAAATCATGCATCAGATTGAATAACAGGACTTCAGCAGTAGCTAGATACTTTCATGACAATGGACACAAAGTAGCACAACTTAAATTTGCAGTACTGGAAGTTATACCAACCAAGGGACACATGTGCAATATGAAAACACTAAGAGCTCAGAAGGAAGCGTCGTGGATGGAAAGAATGGGATCCCTGACACCAGAAGGGATGAATGAAGAGCTCAATCTGAGCTGTTTTTTTGTGAAATACATGATTGTCTCATTGATCAGCAGTCTGATTAGAACTTTAATGGTCTGATGCATTTTCACATTCAAGTCTGTATGCGTTGTGTAAACTATTGGTTCACTTCATGTACTTTACTTTATCTCATTTTATTTAATTTAATTTTTTAATTTTTATATTTTTTGTTATCTTTCAGAGTGTAGATTTCTTTATTAGTCTACGGTTAATCCCTTTTGACCTTTTCATAGTCTTTGATTTTAGCCTGACATACATTATGTCAATTTGAGATATATGTATTTCATTACCTTATCACTATAGTATTAAGGTTTTCTAGTAACATTTTGTTCATTCATCTGTGTGTGTTTTTTCGACATCATTTTTAGAGCCATTGCATTCTGCACAGAGGTACATGAGCATCATGATATAGCACCACACAGACTCAAGATGAGCATATATTAAATTACTGGTTATGAATGTGCTCGTAATTTTTCATTCACAAGTATTCTTGCATGCCACAGCAGTATTATAGATCATATAATTCACACTTCCATAGCGTAATGTTTCATTCATGTACACACGCTGCATTATTACACCTTGCAGGGTTTATCTCAGCGATTTCAGTTACAGTAAGATTTTTTTCATAACGATCCAGTTCAATGTTTACACGGCAGCCGTGGCACTGACAAGATGCTGCAGCACACACTTTCAAACATGGCCGCCTGGCTTTCAACACCGTTACCAAGGTAATTGTAGCACAACAAAGTACGACCTTGCTGTGCAAGCGCGCTTAGGCATTCGGCAGCAGCGGAGTCAGAGGAGATTCCACACAAGTAAGATGGCATATATTATTGCAGTATATTAGCAGACTAAGCATTTAAGACAGCATAATTCTGGGAGGTCCGTTTTGTGAACATACATTATATATTTCTAGATACCGAAGCCGAGCTCCCAGAAATCATGCGGTTTTCTGCAGTATGTTGAACTTTACGCTACTCGCAGCAACAGCTCAACCAACAGGTCAGTCAGGCGGCCGTTGATAGCCCTTCTAATAATCACTAGACGTCAAATGCTGTTCAGAAAGATCATTTATAGCATCCATTACATGTGTATATTTCTCTTTCTTTCTTTATATATGTTTTGTCCCCACCCCGTGATTATTGTCACTATGGTTTTGGAACTGGACTTTGGGTAATGTATATTATGATATGATTATACATTCTTTCGAATTTACATTGCCATACGATGGACTAATTTTGGAACTGCTAATGTTGTGCCACGTACGTGCTGGTCCAATATGTTTACTGATGCTTAGCTATGATGGATAACTTTGCGGATGGTTTGTATGTTTGGTTTGAATTTCCTGCACATTTATATTTCTTTTGACGATTTGACCATTGGAAAAATATATATAGACGTTCACAGGCCCTGAAGAAGGACATGAAGCCCGAAATTCATATACCAAATATGTGACATATCTGATGTAATAAGCAAACTTTTGAGTTGTTTGAAGACGAATATACCTTTAAATGAAGTCACAATAAAAACGTTTGAAAAACATTTTTGGACTTTTGGAACAATTATGATTATAGAATTACACCACTTTATTGTGGTTTCAGGGTGTGCAGCCCACACCACTGGCTTCACGGCCAAGGTCCTTTTCCTGCTTGTTTACACAGTGCCATATCATGGAGGCACGTTTTTCTAGTAGGTTTGCACCCCAAGCTTAAAAAGTTGTATAGAATAGAATATTACAGTGTTGGAATACTAAAGTAGTGCAAAGCTCACCACTAGTCACAATCACATAGCATTGTGCCAAAGTATACTACGAAATAAATTGTTAATATATCGCTATAATGGGATATACATATCCTAAAAGAATAGATTGCCATATGTATAGTTACGACAAGTATGTGTAGGCTCATATTACCAAATTACTGTGAATGCAAGCAGACGTCCATGGCCAAATGATTATGATGTGTTTTCATATAGCACTTACGCTTAAGCGCTTTATATAGAAAAAATATATACATCCAAAATCACCCAACCTGTGTTGGTACTCATTTATCGACCTCAGAAGGATGAAAGGCTGAGTTGAGGTGTTCAAGAACAGACTAAATCAGTAACTCACCCCCTGAAGTGTTCCTGAAATAAACCTTTAATGAGTCTAGCAATTATTGTATAGAATTCCAGAAAGACAAATTATTTGGTACTCCTATACTTTCTTATTTAGTGTCACTGCTGAAAGTGTGGAACCCCTGTTCTTTTTAATTTTTTAAAAATGTTTTAAGAGGCCTGAACAAGAAAGCCAGCCACTCCAGAAGCAAAGAGCCACATGGTGCTGGTCACAGGCCAGGAGCTTGCATTAAAAAAGAAATTAAAAAAACTTTAAAAAAAAAATAAATATTTTAGGGTTAGCAAGGGAGACCTCAGGGGTCTCAGTTGCGACCCCTGGTGACCCCCAAATAACGTCCCTGTATACTGTATGATGACCCGCTAAGATTTATGTTAATTTAATCTCATTATTTAATATTTACAGTCTATTACCTTTGTTCAGTTATTGTGCCAACTAACACCCATTGTTCAGTGTGTTTACCATTATCTTTTACAATGTATTTTACTTTATTTTAATTTGTCATATTATTTTGTCTTTTTTCTTTTCCCCCATTTGCTACTTTGCATTATCCCAATAATGATTTCTTTGAATGTGCGATAATTAATTGTTCTTTTCTGATTTGATATGAATCTCCTTTATTCTTTCTTGGAGGCTGCTGTCTTACCTGTTATTAGGAGCAGTTTGAATCATTATAAACAATGCAATACGATTTGTAGTCTTAGAGAGTATTCATTTGATTTGCCTTGAAAAAGCCCAGAGGGCGAAACTTATGGCCGTAGAGTTGGCACATTCTCTGTAAAACAGTATACTATTTGTAAATGTGATCACCTTATACTACTAACACACACCATGATCTAATAGCTTTTGCATTTACAATATTAATAAAAAAGGTTGAACACTAAATACTGTTAGCTTCATATTTTTTCAACAGAAGAGACACACTTACAATAAGTTTTGTTGATTTTCATGGGCTTTGGTTGTGACCCTCAACTTATTAGAGCAATTTTCAAATGAATAATCACTTTAGACTTATGAAAGCTTAGTGGCGCTGCCCAGTTTAATCTGACTATGTGTTTTGTAAAATATGTACATGCTTTTTGGCTGTACATCATTTACTGGTCTGCCATTAGCTTAGTCTATGGACATGTCATTGGTTCTCTCGTTAAAATGAACTCCCTGGGATGATGACATGCTGCTCCAGGGACCATTAAACCAATACCCTGTCACCCTTTACTGATATAGGCCTGCCAAAAGGCCCTAGACCCACTTAGTCCATTATGCAGTAGCCCAAGCTGCCACCCCATCCCCTACTAATGTGCCAGAGAGCCTGCAGCAGTGTATGGACCTGCACCATATTCAAAGGTCTAGGATTAATTCAGCCCCCAATTACCATCGTTTCCAACTGGTATGATAATGAGAACTGCTATAGCCCAGTTTCTGTAATTTGCATGCCTTCTTGGTGCAAATACAATGTGTGGTGCAGCGGGTGGGCTAGTGGGACTATAGACAAGTTTGCTATTAGATCAGCTGTGCGAGGCAGAGAAAAATGTACTGCTGCCTGCATGCAGAAGTGTGTGTTTTGTTTGTCGAATGCATTACGGGTTTGGTGGGTGTTGGTGTTCAGCAAACTATAGTCTGCTGCATTAATGTAGGTTATTGTAGGGCTAGTGTGAGGTGGCAGGAATGAGTGATATAGGGAATGGTTGATTAATTTGACGCATTTTGGCTAATACAGTGAGGCATTTGCATGGTGCAACTGTGACTTGTGGGATTCAGGGTTGTTGATTGGGAGTTAGATGTTAGCCATACACAACTACATTCAGTCACTGACTAATAGGAGTTGGCGGAATTATCGTCGGTGAAACCCATTGGTGACATTCGCCACCAGTTTCGTTTTGCACATGCTTTAGTTGGGGGATTTTTGCAGAAGTTTCCCTTTTCCTCAATTCCTCCCTGCAAGCAAAATTAGCAGAATGTTGCCCAGAATCCGCCGATTGTACTGTGAAACGAAATTGAGCCAATTTCGGCCACACCTACTCACTAGGCCAATAGCTACTGGCCTAACACTCCCACCAGTCTTTTTTGAGTCTAGCCTTTCAGTGAGTCCATCTTGTCGGTAACTATGAACCACAATAAAAAAAAATTCACATGAAAATGTAACACAATAACTGATCAGCTTTTTTTTTTACAAGAATGAGCGTGTTATGTTTTATCAATACTTTATATCTCATCCAAAATTATTATAGTTTATTCAAAAATGTACCGAAGTACACATTTATCAACACCATCAGCTCATATCTTCGAATGACACAAAACCATTTGCACATCATGCGTGCATCTTCATTACAAAGACATATTTGAGGTTGTATATGAATGCAGATCTCTAGTTATCTTCATTGATGTAACAATGCTGCCAATGAGCATCTTGAGAACATTTCTGGATTAATGATTCAATTGCACGATTGTTCGATTTATAGCCGGACACTGCCTGACAAAAATGCATAAAGCACTATGAATATAACTGAATCCTGCTCTCAAATTACAAAACAAACACTGCTCAAAACCAATCCTAATGGTGCTGAACAAAAGCAACTCACAAAGGACTTCCGTTTGACATGTAGCGTTATGAATGGCATGTGGTAGTCGCATCTGTTGACAACGTAGGAGTCTTTTTGGGCACCTTGTACACTTATGCATGGCATTCAAAAACAAAGGAAGGACTAATCAGCCCCATCCAGAAAAAGGCGATCAGGATGACACAATCTATGGGGAGTATTGACCCGTTTGCCAAGAGTATAGGGTGTCCGCAGGTGGCTACAATGCTTACAGTCTATAAAGCAAAGCCACTTGCTATGGGGCTTCATGGCACAGATATGTTGGGGACGGGGTCAGTGGATATACTGCAACGCAGAGAGAACACATTTTGCAGAGATCTACTGACCCTGAGGCAGGCTGTGCCCATCTTTCATTCACACTGGGAACTTGATATGGGGTTTATTGAGGATCAGTGCCTGATAGTCCCAGCCTTGATGTGGCTTGCCACTATTGCAAATGACAAAACAGCAGGCCCGGCACCAGCAGGGGGGAACAGCGGGGTCAGGCCACCCAGAACCCACCTCTGCCCCCATCCCCTAGAAAGGAGGCCTTGTCAGTGGTGTTATACACCACTGGTAACCAAGGAAGTGGGGAGTGGATATATCGCCTAAACATTCAGCAGCAACCTCAGAGACCTCATTCTGAGAGGCTGAATTACAGGAGGCTTGGCAAGGATTTGTTTTCTTGCCCTAGACAATGATATATGTCCCACAGCCATAAAAGTACAAATGACCAGGGAGATGGGGGACCATTCACACCTCTAAGTGAGGTAGCACACTTATTCAAGCAGGATGCCTACAACTATTTTCTCAAACCTAAAATCACAATTTTGGTTTCTGTAATTTAAAGTATGTTTATTTTTTGTGGTAATATAGTGGTTTTTCACATCATGCTTAATAAAAATGGTTAACTCTATCAAACAATAAATGACAGGTAAAGTTGCTTGAACACAGATTTCTGGAGAAGGTGTGTCAACTGACTGGGGGCCCTTACAAATTACATTCAAAGTATATATTCTGCTGCATTAACTACTTGAGAATAAGTGAAAAGATATGGTTCGTAGTAACAAAAATGTAATTCTGGAGGGGAGAGTGTAGTAAAATCAAAAAGTGATAAATGCAAGGTTTTGAATTAAACATTACCACTGCCGTTGCTCTGCACAACATTCCATGCTATAATTCTGCAGTATGTTTGTGCGATTAGAGAAGGGGACAAGCCATTAGCAAATGATTTTTGGTTCTGCCACCAAAAGGTGCAGTTCAATCTCAATTGCTAGGCCGTGTTCCATCTGCACTGGAACACAAGCAACCATATGAATGTTTAGGCCCTGTGGTCTAGCAGTTTGGGAAGGGCTTCTGACATTAGTGACAGGGCCAAGGCTGATATGCAGACAATGGTATGGAAGGCTGGCCAAAACAATGACGGTGGTTCTAATTCATTCAGAGACTTTTTACCTATTAGGTACAACCAGACCACATGCTGTGGAACACACATAGGATGGCAATAAAATGTGAGGAGAAACACACATCCTATGGGTGTGTCTGGTCATTTACCCACCTAACGACTAGCTGTGGCTATGTAAATGCCTCACCACCAAAAACTAACCTTACTAGAACTCTTTGAGCAAGCTCCATCACAAAGTAACACCAAATGTCTTGCTGTATAGGGCCTGCCATTGTTGTATCTAAGCATTCTTTTGAGTGTTAATTGCCTCTGTAAATGAGCTTCTGGTGTAGTACAATTCTCTTTTTGCATGTCTTCAGCCAGTTGATGTTATAAGCATTTTATTTGTCAATGCATCTGTGACTTGCACTGAAGTCCTTTCTTAAAGAAGCAATCACAAAGCCAGCAGTGTTGGCTTGCGTATAGGTATTAGCAGACATTTGCCAGGCAATGCCATCATATGCCCAGTTACTGGCACCATTTTCCAGCTGTTCCCATTTTATGGCCATGTCGTACCCTTATGGCAGTGCCTGGCCAATGCCTATCCATGTCTAATCAAAAGCCCAAGACGTGGGCTTTGCCAATGAATTTTGGCTTCTGTTTGTCTCCATAAGTCAATGTGTATAGGCCCAGATGTGGCTGCCTTGCTTGCTACGCCTAGGGAATCAAGCTGCACCTCACTGAGCTGGTCCAACAAGTCCCCATGCATACTTAACAGTGGGGCTCCGACCTAAATAGAATGTATCTTTGTTTGGTAGCCTAGTCTACTCTGACAGAACATTTCGTGATTTTAAACTTATAAGTACTGACTTGATAACTTCATTGAGTAACTTACAGACATTACAGAGTTTGCAAGCACACAGAATATGTCATGTGTATTGTGGTATTTGTTTGGAAAATGTGATGTAAATCCTGGGTGTAGGGTGTTTAAGGAGTGTTGGAAAAGAAACATGAACACCTGTAAAATAACAAAAAAGAGCGTTTTCTATAATGTTGTGGTCAAAGTATAAAAGGTGTACATCTATAAATAAAAAGCAGTATTTAAATATTTTTTAATTTTAATACATTTTTATTGAAATATATTATACAGTAATAGTCATAGTTTTATAAACATAATGCAGTAAACGATTGGTTAGACTATTAAAAGATGATAATGAGGGCAGACAAACTAAAGAATAAGTAAAATAATGCAGTATATACTTATTTTGCTTATAAATTACTTGAACAATGTAGTATTATGATTGAACAGAAAGAAACATATAACTGCATATATAAACAACTTCTCATTGAAAGATTTCTGCATTACAATAGTTTAAGTAGGGGGGAGACAAACATGAGACAAACAGAACAAACACGAGATAGAAGGCCGAGGGGGGAATTATGAGGAGCTAAGTAAAGACGATAAGGCACGTTTTCATGTAATATAAATATACATACAGGTATCAGGAGTTAAATACAAATATACAAATTCTGAGCGCATCCAAGGAGTGTAAAAGGTATGAGGAGGTCACATTCCATGTGTGGTTACATTAAAGTGATCCAGATAGCGGATGGAAAATAGAACATTTAGCATTATACTTGGGTATAGAGTGTAGGTTGTTTGCCATACACAGTTCCATCCTTTGCGTGAGATGTTTGTTATTCCACCAGCTTCTGATACATAAGGAACGAGAGTCTTAACAATTGGCAGTTATGCTCTTCAAAGCCAGACTGATAAAAAGATCATAGAGTTTGGTAGCTCCAGATGGTAAGTGGGTGGTTATTACAAGGCTTCCCAAGACAATATTCATCAAGGAAAGTGAGATATCTGTGGAAAAAATAGAATTAAGGTATTTCCATACATGTTGCCAGAACTTGAAAGCATAGAGAAACTTAAAAAACATATGCTCGTATGAGGCAGAGGAGGCTCCACATGTCCAACATTTATCATTGTAACCTATCTTAGATGAAGATAATTTAGTAGGTGTGATGAAAGCTCTATGTTTAATGAAGAAGAAATGCTGAGAGATATTCGTTGATTTAGAGATATGTTTAATCCTGGAGAAAAGGATAGACCATGTGTGATTGTCTAAAATGTGACCAAAATCATTTATTTTCCCATTTATAGCAAATCATACATATCTTTAAGGATGCGATAAAAATGCTATAGAATTTTGAAGTTTTTATGTCTGACTGCATTGTAAGCTGTAGTAGTTTAAGGGCATCAGGTGTTAAAATGTAATTGGAGGAACTGTGAAGTGCATCAACGCAAGAGTTGACTAATTTATTGTAGACATTGAATTCAGTATTGGGGATGGAAAATTGATGCTTGAGTTGTTGAAACGATAAAATATAGGATTTATCTATAATTTGTTGTATGAATCTAATACCCTTTTTCAACCAGAATTTTCTGTTAAGGGTTCTATTATTAATTAGGATCTTACTGTTATGCCATAGTAAAGGAGTGAGGCAGTTTTTAGGAAATTTTGTATGAGGAAATAGAAAAAATTGGAGGGCAGGTATTGTGGCTCTGGTAGGGTCTGATATGGTCGATGAAAAATGATTAAATATATAAATAAGGTCAGTTATTTCTGCAGGAAACACCAACTGTTTCTCTACAGTACACCATGTGGGAATATCTGATCATTTGGTACACGCAAACCAACATCTAGATTGTTCCAAGAGAAAAGCAGTGTGGTATACATTAAAATCAGGAAACCTAACACTGCCTTTGTCATAGGGTGCTTTCAATTTGATCAAAGCAATTCTTTTGCTTTTGCCCTCCCCCAAAGGACTTTTTGTGGGATTGTGTAAATAGATTTAAAAAGGGAAAGAGATATCAAAACACATAGGAGTTGTAGATAGTATAAAATGATTGGTGACAACATCATCTTAATCATATCATGTCTTCCCCACCATTTAAGATAAAGGGGGGACCATCTAGATGTTAATTCTTTAGTCTGTCTAATAAAGATTGTGTACTACATGTTATGGTGCCTTGGATAGTAGGAGCGAAACGTAAACCTAGATACTTAATAGAGGAACTATACCATTTAAAACCAAAGGAGTAAATGTCATGTTTAAGACAGTAGAGAATGAGAGGAATAATTTCTGATTTGTCTTTGTTAAGTTTGTAACCTGATACTTAGCTAAATTGAGATAGTATGTTAAGTAAATCTGGGAGGTGTAATTTAGGGTTCTTAATGAGAATGAATGTCATCAGCATATGCGGCTATTTTTATCTGAGAATGACCACCAGATATACCTGGGATATTTTTGTTAGATATGATAAGTTCCAGTAACGGTTCTAAAGAGAATATATATAAGACAGGTGAGAAGGGGCAACCCTTTCTGGTGCCTCTGTTAAGGGAAAAGAATGGTGAGGTTAGACCATTGACACACATTGCAAATTTAGGGGAAGAGTAGAGTAATCTAACAAGCGAGATAAACTTGTCGCCACAACGGTGCCATCTAAGAGACTGAAACATGAAGTCCCAATTGACCCGGTTGAAGGCCTTTTCTGCATCCAGTGCAATAACAGCTGAGCCCTGGTTATCTTTTTTTTATTTTTGGCCGATAGGTGGATAGCATTCAAAAGTAGTCTGGCATTTGAAGAAATGTTACACCCTATCACATAGCCAACTTGATCCGGTTTTATTAGGGAAGGAAGAGAGGACTCAATCCTATTGGCTAGAATTTTAGCAAAGATTTTGCTTTCAACAATGATAACATAGGTGGGCCGATAATTACCAGGTAAAGAAGGATCCTTGTCGGGTTTGGAGAAGAGTATGAGTAAGGCTTCTGAAAAGGATCAAGAGGAGGCTTTTTGGGAAATAAAGTACGAGAATAGATTTTGACGCTTGGGAATGAGAGATTGAGACAGGCTAACAAAGAATTCAGTGGAAAGACCATCAGGGTCAGGGGCTTTGCCTTTACCTAAGCCTTTGAATGCTTTGGAGATTTCTGAGAGAGTGATTTTGTTGTCTAAGTGGGATAGATCAAATTGAGGGAATGAGGACCTGTTAATATTATCAAAAAAGGATGTGATGTTATGGGGAATTGAATTCTCAGGGGTGTATACGTTAGCATAACATTTTTTGAAGCAATTTAGTATATTGTTAGGATGGAGATATACAGTGCCGGATGAGTCTCTGATATGGGAAATAAAAAAAAAATATCTTTTTTTTTTCAAATAAGAGGCAAGTGCTTAATCGGCTTTATTAGATGTTTGATAGATTTTCGTTTTATATTTGAGAATAGTCCTTGCAGCAGGATTAGTGATCTCCTTATTAATTAGAAAGCGTATGGTCAATACCCGACGAAGATTAGTATGATTGGAGTCATTGTAATAATGTTGTTTAGCTGTATTAAGCTGAGAGTAAAGGTCATCTAGATGCTTTTTGCATAGAGCTTTCTTTTTTCCTGAGTAAGCCATAATGTGACTTCTTAGAGCTGCCTTAAAAACATCCCAATTATTCACAGCTGATGTTTCACAGTCTTGATTATCAGCATAGAACTGTTGGGCAAAAGATTTAACTGGATAAATTGAGGATCTTGTAAGAGAAAGTTATTAAGTTTCCGACGAGATGACGGTTTATGCACGTCTGAAAGACTAAAGGATGTACATACTGGGACATGATCGGATATAATGATATTTTCTATTTTAGAATCAATAATGGAACCTGTAAGGGTTTTAGAAGAGAAAATATAGTCTAGGCGGGAGAGGGTGTTATGTGGGTAAGAGTGGAAAGTGTAGGCAAGTTGGGTAGGATGAGATAATCTCCATGTATCAATAAGGCTGGTTTCAACTAAACATCCCAAAAGGATTTTTGTGATTTGTTGTTTTTAAATAGGCAACTAGATTTGCTGTCAAGAAAAGGATCAAGGACCTGATTTATATCCCGCACATAATTAAATTGGAAACATTATTTTGAAGTATCAATTGTTTTATGGAAGCCCAAAAATTGTGATCAGGGTTAGTGGGACCGTACATTTTCAGAATGGTAACATGTATAGAATCTATCTACGGAAGTGGTGCACGAGTGGTGTTGATGGTGGAGGACCCTTGCTGCTGCTGATGGTTTGTGCAGTTTCTAAAAGTCTAATATTGACTTTATTACGGGGATGCTGTCCCTGTGATACCTGTGGTGTTTCCTTTAAGGCAGAGGAGGAGGAGCCTGCGGTGACCTGACTCAGCACACAAAAGCACCCACTCCTGCATCAGTGGAGCGGTAGTGGTGCGCAAGTGGTGTTGACGGTGGAGGACCCTTGCTGCTTCTGATCGTTTGTGCAGTTTCTAAAAGTCTGATATTGAATTTTTTCATGGGACGCTGTACCTGTGATACCTGTGGTGTTTCCTTTAAGGCAGAGGAGGAGGAGCCTGCAGCGACCCAACCCAGCACACAAAAGCACCCACTCCCACGTCAGCAGTGTGGAAGTGGTGCGCAAGTGGTGTTGACGGTGTTGCCGAGGGCACCGGCGAAGGCAAGCGTGAGCCCCTTTCTGCCCCACTCTGTTTTTACCATCTAGAGGAGCTGCACTATGTGATCAAGCCGGCGTGCAATGAGCAACTCGACGACTCCAAAAGCAGATGTCAGGATAAAGACCCGACAACAGGTAAGGCAGTGCCTTGCCTCCTGTCCTGCCCCCCAGTCCACTCTGTCGCCCACCTCACGACCAAGTCTGAAAGCGCCCTTGTCTTTAAGACAGTTCTGCCTCCCCTTTACGAATAAGATCCAAGAGAAAGGTGGGAGGGACAGGACATCAATCCCCATGGGGGAAGCACCCAATATTCCATCACTGGATACCTTGGCTGCCTTGGAGAATGATTTGCCCCAGATGGAACTCTCAGTACTGACAATCAATGGTGCCCAACCAAGGAGAGGGGCTGAAATTGACAGGTCAGTCCCTGCCGATTTCATGTGATTTGGTGGGGGAGAGCGTCCCTGCCAACGGCAGCCCCACCACCGCACATGATTCTTGTGAGACAGCGGGCAAATCACCCCCAGCTGATGGCAAACCAGCTGATTTAGTGAGTCAGCCCACTGTGGAGACCAGCCCCATTCGAAGACTGCCGGTCCAGCAAAGAAAGTTCCTGAATGGTCCTGCTGTGGTGGAAATTCCAATGTTGAAAATCAGTCTTGGAAAGGCGACAGATCCAACCGCCTCTACCGATACCCCTCACCCCATACCATCACAAACTACAAAGCAATATGAGGCAATTCAGTTTACAGAAAAATGAAGAAGAAGGTGAAAGTCGGCACAAGTCACCCGCATTGGGGTGCACGTCCCTGCAGACTCTCGCTGCCTCGGATGGAATACAATTAAGAGACTGCCAGCAAAATGTTAGCACCCGACTGGATCAAGAGGGCCTTCTCGCAGACAACATCACTGAGGAAGAGTGTGATGACTATTCAGGAACAAGTAAGGCCCTGGACTGGGAGGAGGAAATGTGGGAGAATTTGCGTGACCTCCCTAAGACCCCCTCGTGTATTGACCTGACAAAGGAGCTAGTCAAGATAGCCTCGGGTCGCCCAACCTCCAATGTGGCAAACCTGAGGATGATTGCCAGAAGGGCCCTCATTACATATCTAATGTCGAGATATTGGCTTTGATAGCTGTGGTTCGTTAACCCCCTGCCTCTTCTAAGAGGCGTCCGGGACTAAGGACACCTCTACAGTCAAACGCATGCTTGGCTAATAAGCTGATTCAAGATATCTCGAACCTCATGGGAGAATCATGGCAGAAAAAAGGAGAAGCCTATCCTTCATCATGGAGAAAATAGCGGCACTTGATGGAGAAGTGCAAACAAACCTCCATTCCCAGACGAAGAATGGATGATTTATCCATATCCAAAATGTAGTCATGGCAGCACTCAATATTGCAATCGCTCCATTTCTAAAGTTATACAAGACCATTAACGACTCCTTGATTTCGGTCCATGCATCGAACCTGAATGTGAAGGAGCAGGTGAATGAACTGGTCAATTTTGTGAACAGACTGGATGCAAGATTAGAGAAGGAATCGGACAACTCTTGCAAATGGCAAAATCGCCTATGTGACCTGGCCCGTTATGACTCAAATGATAAACGGCTACTTATGGAGGCTATTTTGGAAGAGCATAAGTGGATCAGGAAATCCACTGAGATAAAGGCCTCCTTGTGTAAGAGGCCATTAGTGGACCAACATGGGAAGCCTCTACTTAAAGCTCCAGTTACAAAGGCAGCCTGAAATAAACCTGCGGTCCTTTGGTTCTGGGTAAGGGGCAAGCAGGTCCTGAGAAAGCCAAAAATGCCTTGAATGTTAAACTGGGAGTAAAGGAGGCAAAACCAAGCTATTTGTTTTTCCAATACCCAAATCAAATGAACCAGCCCGCATCAATGAATGTAGAAGGTATTCCATTGCAAGCTCTCCCAGTGTCCTCTCAAAAGAAAACAAAAAAACAAGCAGCCAAGCAAAAAGCAAATGGCTCTCGAGCTTTTCTAAGGAACATACAAACTCTGCCCCAGGAAGAATTGATACCCCAAGCAAAAAAGCCGAGATGAAAAATAAAACTAAGTTCAAAGCTTCAGGACCACCACCTACTGGACCCAGGCCCATGGAGATCTGTTCATGATCAAGTTGCGGTAGTGGACCTGGACTCTTCAGATTGTCTCAGTGACTTGATTGAAATAATTAAAAACAATCAGGAGGATGAATCTTGGGAGGACATCAGCTTGATAGACTGGCAGGTAATAGATAAATATTCAAACCTGGCAGATAAAAAGGAAAGATAGACCATGGGCAGTAACACACCGGAAAAGACAGAGAAAAGAAGGACAGGTGTATCAAGGCCATACTTAACACTGCTCATTAAAAATGAAACTGAACCAGGCCATAAGAAAAGACCTAAGATTTAAGCCGGATCTAAACCAGATTTTTCAGAAGACAGTCATTTACTTTTGACTTAGGATTTTTATTTAAGAATATCGTCACACTTTGGGAATGATACTATTCGTTTTCTCCTGATGAACCATTGCAACCTGGCAATGCGGAAATGCGTGTAGAGGTTTTTTATATAATTGAGGAAATAACAATATTTTGATTGTGAATAAAACAGTTCAAGGTATTTTTGTTTTGACAGGAGTGAAGAATATAATAAGCTGAAATTGAATTAGTGTGAAGACAACACTATGCCAATAAAGTTGATTTGAATCACCAGCTTTGACTCACCCAACGGAAATCTTTCATTTGATAACTTTTAGGAGTTGGCGCATTTGAGTGACTCTTCTCATATACCCATTATTGATGCAACAGGGCAAAAGATCGTTGATGGAGGCTAGAAAATTGAATTATCTCCTTCAGGAAATGGAGGATAACAGAACACCACGAACCAAACATCAAGTCGAGACAGTAAAGCCGTCTAATCGGACGGATACTGAGTATCGTTCGCAAATAAAACCCAGGATTTTCTAAGACGTTTGGAACACCGAAGACAACAGAGACGACAAGAGGGGACAATAGCACCCAAGTCGACCAGTAACAATGAGAAGTGGAAAGAGAAGGAGAAAGAGAGGACCATAAAAAGATCCGCAGATCGGCTGGTCCGACCGGACTCTTCAAGGGAAAAGACCATAAATACCTTTCAAGTAAAATTAGAAAGGATTACAAAAGATCATAAGAAGATCCTCCTGAATAGGAAAACACACTAACTCTGCTTAATCAGTTGATTTCAAAAGGTAACCTAGTACCCGATGATATAGCAATCATTGAATTTACAGAGGAATGCAGAATGGATCTAAACACCATTCACTTAAGATCACAGAAAGTAATGGACATGGTGATGACAACAAAGGATAAGATGCGGGACCTAGGTTTCAGGCTCAGTACCTTGGAGGTTGTTGGGTGAAGACTACGGATGAGGGAATCCTCTTGAACCAGGCAAGACAGGCTCAACCATAAAGCCCAATCATCCGACTCTAACCCATCGAAATACCGGGCGAGGAAACCACCAAACTCCCATACCAATAAAATGCACCGTACTGAAGATTCCTGCAATTCTAGGCCCGGCAAACACTCCCAGAGAGATGACCACCAGAAACCCCCTGACAGCACTCTGAAAACATTAAGGGTTACTGTCGACAACTCAAGATCAAAGGCGAAACATCCAGGAACTGGTGACATTAAACAAGCCCAAGGGGAAATGAGATCAGTAAATCCAGACATCCGGCTGGAAAAAAAGAAGCAATAGAGCCCGCAAGACAGATTAGAAAGAAGATCTCTCCTGGCCTCTTGGAATACTCGGGGTTTTGGACACTTGTACTCGGGGGAAAGTGACTTCTTGAGTGAGTTTGAAATTATGTCTGCAGGAGTCATGGCTAAGAAGAAGTCCATTATGCGAGGGCTATCAAGCTTTCATCAATCCTGCATTGAAAGGCCCATTGTCAGACTTGCTGCGTCGTGAAGAGTATTAGGGCCTCTGTCTCCAAGTTTCCCACAGCGAAATACAAGTAAATTCACTGTGCGAGCCTTGAAGCCACAGGTGTTGGTGGTGTATCACAGGAACCATGCGCCGCCAAAGACCCCAGGGCTATTGGAGGGAAGGTAAGTGTTAGCACAAACAATCACAGTACTTCAATTAGTAATCAACGTAAGATACCAGAGAGGCTTACCTAAACCCAACAGGGAATGACTCAGGATCGAGGGTTGTGGTGCAAGGGGCGCACAATCAGTTCCTGCAGTCTGGCACAAGATGGAAGTGCCGACCGTCAACACCTGCAGGGTTCGTGGAAGGTGCATAGTTCTTGGTAAAACGTAGTAGTACTGAAGGGACAAAGCGGAGACAAGTCCCAAAACAATCCAAAGGTCAGTAACAGGTGATCGTGATCAGTTCGACAAAACCAGGGATGAGGCAGCGGCAGTCCGTGATCCGTTTTCTAAAGGTCAGAGATATAGCAGTTCGTGGAGACAAAGCCAAGGAATAAGAAGTTTCAATCCGTGGTCCGAGGTCAGTAATCCGTGAGACATGATCTTGAAAGGAGACGCTGGGCAGTGTTGCAGGAGAACAGCTTGAAGCAACAAGTGGTTTGAAATGGCCGGCTTTATATGCAGCCCTCGTCACGTGATCGGATAACAAACCACGTGATCGGCAAAGCGTCCCGTAACCAGGAAGTAATGCGATCAGCCCGTACGCAACCTCCAAGGAAGCTGCCAATGAAAACAGGGAACCCAATGAGGACGACCAACACCCCTACCTCGTAATAAGGACTGTTTACACCTCCCTCGCGCCACAGGTAACCTGAGACCATGAAGTAGGTGTGGATGTAACTTGGGAAGTCTAGCTATCCCATATGTCCGGGATACACCGAGAGTGGGCAAGTCAGTCTCCCTACTTCTAATGGCCTGTATCGTGTCGGTGTTCCCTCCCCGCATGACACCCATTGGGAAGGCCCCGTGCCGGGCTCTTGACCCCTAATTAAAGAAGATAGAGACTTGCAGGTACTAGACCATCAAACACCTAATCCATATGTCCAGGTGTTGAAACTGGTAAAGAACAGAGGGAGCCACGTGATCAGATGCCTCTTAATACATATCGGCACAGTCATGACTGCAAAATTGATAAGTACCTTGCAGAGATCACGGAACATATTGATGAGTGCATGCTCGAAGATCAAAACCAGATGATCCTAATTTGCAGAGATCTAACCCTGAAGCTCCTGGAAAAAAATTGCCAATTGAAGCAAAGATTAAATCTGGAACCATGGGAAAATAGATGGGTTACAGAAATGAATGTGAAAGAAATGACAATGCTAAATGGGCAGACCCATGGCGACATCCCAGGCGTGGACACTTGGTTCTGTAATCTAAGTAGTGCCTGCTTGGATAACTGCTTGTGGCAGGAAACGCACTTAAGTGGATCGAATCATTCACCATAAAAAAAAACAGCAGATTAGTGATCACGTACTATTGGAAGTGGAACTTTTGTGGGAACCCAAAGAGGCGCATCAACAAAACATACGCCCCATTGAATTAACATGCGGCAGAAACAGACTTAGAATTAAAACATCTGCCATCCCTAAATTAGTGATTCATCTAGGCGAAAATATCAAAAGGCAAAAAAATGCAGTGGAATAGAGATGGCTGCTGAAGGAATTTGAACATAAAAGAGACAGGAATAATATCACAGCGATTCTAAGAAAACACGCCTATAACATAGATCTGGTCAAAAGGAGAAGGGAACATTGTGCTGATCTCAGAAGAATCCGTCCAAGAAATTTGCCTGATAGACAGGAAAGATCAAAGCAATGTAAACAACGGTATAAGAACAAGCTAAAATCCTCGAAGATCTGGCGAGCACAGGCAGACGCAGAACATATGCTAGCCGCGATCAGTACCGTTAACACAAGATTCCTCTGGGAAATTATAAATAAGGGCAAAGACTTCCAGCCTGCCCTAACCACAAACCAAGTCTCTAAGGTAGACTGGGTAAAGCACCATACAGCTTTATTCAAAGCGGAAGAGACCATAAAGCCCTCCACAAAAAAGGCCAAATCTACCCCCTGGCTCATTGAGATTGACAGGGAAGATATATCATATCGACTCAAACAATTGAGCTCTTCAAGAGCAGCCGGCCCCGATGGCATTTCTAATTACATGCTAAAAGAAATGGGGAAGGCATGGACAGAATTCATCTTGACTCTGTTCCAACAGATTATGAAAACAAGATCTATCCCGCAATCTTGGAAGGAAGCCCTGATAGTCCCCATCTTCAAGAAAGGAGACCATACTAACCCCAGGCACTACAGGCCTATTACCCTCTTAGATTCTATTGGGAAAATCTACTCCTCAATTCTGCTGGGAGACCTGAAAAACTGGGCTTTTAAGGCAGGTATCCTGGACAAAGGCCAGACTGCTTTTATGACCGGGGTGGACACTTTACTGAATCTGTTTCTATTAAACTTACTAAAGTTACGAGCACTTGAAACAAAAAGGAAGATCTACTTAGGATTCATAGACCTCGAACAGGCCGTTGATGCAGTCAGTAGAGAACATCTATGGCCCAAACTGGAAAAATGGCACTGCCCCGAAGACCTCCTGGAAGCAATAAAAGCACTTTACAATGATGCAACAATCCAAATAATTGTCTCAAAGGGAGTGGATACAACAGAGAAAATCGTGACGTTTAAGGGCATCAAACAGGGCTGTGCGCTAGCCCCTTTTCTATTTGCCCTGTACTTGGTGGATATGAAAGCATCCCAGGATAAAATGAGAGCATTTCCACTGAAGCTCGATGGGACCAAACGCCCCTGGATCCTCTATGCAGACCATGTCGTCTTTATTGACCAAACGGCAATAGGGTTTCAGAGACAAATAGTGGAATTCAAGACTTATCTCGACCAAAACAGAATGAAAATCAATGCAGATAACTTGATGATCCTGGTAATGCAATCCACCCTAGGTGCCAAGAAGAAAAAGACCCCCTTCATGTGGAGAATCGAAAACCAGGGGCTGAAAATAGTGGAGACTACAACATACCTCAGGGTCAGAATTAATAAAAACATCAATGAACAGGCACAAATGAACTTTATCATGGAACAACTAGAAAAACTACATCGGAAATATGGCATTTATTCCATGATTCTGATTATCTCATTCTACAAACAAAAGGTGGTACCTATCTTGACCCACGGAGCTGAGACATGTCTAAATCTATCCTGTGAAGTATGGGGAAAATGTGAGGCCTATTTTTGGCGGAAAATCCTTAGACTTCCAAACTGCCTAAAAGTGGAAACAATTGGACATGAGTTAAGACTTCAATGCATGGTTTCAATAGTCTTATGGAAAACCATTTCCCTCTATCACAAATGTATACTGGATAATCCCTTTTGAGGTTTTGGCAAAATCAAGGAGCAACAAGGGTGAGAAATGTCTTTGTATTTGGAAACAGAAATGCAATGACCTATTACTACATAATCACATCTCAATAGAGACATTGGGCCTCATTACGAGTCGGGCGTTAAGGGGTTAACCGCGCCGTAAACGGCGCCGACCCTTAACGCCTGATTCCGAGGTCCCTTAGCGCCATGGTGATTTTAACGCCTGCTTTTTGCAGGCGTTAAAATCCATGGCGCTAAGGGACCATGGTGCTAATTACGCCACCGTAATTTACGGTGGTGTAATTAGCGCCTTCCCCACTCCCATTATGCCCTATGGGGCAAAAATGGGAATGGGGAAGGGTAAAATGGGAAATGGGGATTTACTGCCCCACTCACCTTGGAATGGGGCGGTAAATCCGCCAACCACCATGGCGTAAACATAGTTTACGCCATGGCGGTAAAGGTACGACCCAGGCGGTAACTTACCGCCTGGGTCGTAATGAGGCCCATTGAAAGACAATCCGGATAAGGCCAAGACACATTTAAGGGAGAAGGACTGGGTTGAAATGGACTTGGAGAAGGCACAACATATCTACTGTCATAACATCATTTGGGAAAGAAAAAAATTGAACCCCCCCCGTCCCCATGTACCTTAGAAGATTCCCATCACCCCAGTATAGGGACTTACTGATGCGCTGCAGATTAAATCTATTCCCATCAAGAGAAGTGCAGTGCCTAAGAAGAGAGATTTTAATGCAAAATGCATGCTGTCACTTTTGTTGTATACCTGAAATCCTGGAAACCACGAGGCATTTGACACACTCATGCCCGAGATTTCAAAGATTTCAGACACTGGACACCCTTAAATTGGTTGAACGGATTATTCAATCGCTTTTGGAGGGCGACGATCAGATTAACGAGGATCTGGGCAATGAGGAGGACATTTAAAGAGGCTGAAATGGGTGAAGGAAATTGTTAATTTTGTTTGTTAAAGGTTGAAATTTTGTGTTTGACCATAAAACAATAAAAAATCAAAAGAATCCATCTGTAGTTTTGACCCAGTCCCATCTCCCGTCAGTATTGGCACCTTGGTCAAGAACTTTGAAGTGTAATTTCTTGCTAATTAAAATTGCTACAGCATTTTTCTTAGCGACAGCAGGACTAGAAATGATTTCCTTCACCCAACAGGATTTCAGTTTCAATGCTTCCCTGTTGGAAAGATGTGTTTCTTGTGTACAAGCTATGGAAGGGTTGCATTCATTAAGATGATAAATAATCTTACATCTCTTGATGGGGTTATTACAACCTTTGATGTTCCATGTGACACACTTAAAGATCTTTGTAACATTTAAAAAAAAAACATAACCTGAGATCATGTAAATGAATAACATTGGTGCCAGAAAACAACATATTGAATCGTAACTATTCATAAAGCGACACAAGAGGGTGACACAAAGGGTTAAGGGAGGGGAGGTATGGGGTCTGATCATGAGAATGAGAGGTAAGGTATAAGACATTTAAGACAGTAACTAGGTTCAGACTGGATAGGGGAGACAACAGGTGAGCGAAATAGCCGGGATGGGTGACGCCCGCTGAGTTGTCTAAAAGAAAAAAGCGACTCAGGATGGAGGATGTACGTTGTAGGGACACCCGTCCCACAAGTTATGGTAAAATGATAAACATGGCATCACGTAAACTATAGGAAAGCTTATGCAGAGGGAACGCAATTAAGTAATGAGTGAAGTAGAGGTGCTGGCGGGAGATGATGTGTCCATGCCTTCAGATCTGATGGACTGTATGAAAGCTCTAAGGTCACCTGGTTCATCAACCATGCTTGTATGGCCTTCATGGGTCACTGTGAATGAGCAGGGGTGGTATAGACCATACCGGATATTTAGTTGCTTTAAGACTGGACGGAAGGATCAAAATATTTTCCTGCACTGGGCCGTGCTTTTAGCAACATCTTGCGAGATGTATATCTTATTGCCATTCCAAATGAGGGATTTTCATTCCTTGGCAGCAGACAAGATGTGCTGAAATTGGGAATATTCCAGAAGATAAAAAATCGGTGTTCTAGACAATGCTTTCAAAGCTGTAAAGATGGGTGCTTTTCCAATTCTGTGAGCGCGTTGTATTTTGATAATTAAATAAGAAGGTAAGTGAAGCAGGGCTGAGAGAAACTTTTGTAAAAAAACAATGGTGTTATTTCCTTCTGAGCCCTACGGCAGACCTGAGATGCAAAGGTTGTTGCGCCGGCTACAATTTTCTAAATCTTCATTGTGCCTTTGGAGGTCTTTGATTGACTTCTCCAGAAATGCCACTTTGGGAGAAACCTCCTCTACGAGACCAGTTTTTCTCTCCACTTCCTCCGTTCTATTTTCAAAACCCTTCCATCTATCATCTAGTTGTTGTAATTTTTGATTTGTGGCCTCGATGAAGGGTTTAAGTGACCTAATTGCTGATAAAATGGAGTCAATGGCAGGATCGGATATACCCAGCGGAGGTGGTGAGTCACTCTTGGGTCTCTTAAGGTTAGAGGCTGATACATTATGTATTTGTCGTATTTTTTTTTTATTGGCAGCCATATTATTTGCTGATATATATTGTAATATATAGATGTTTAGAGTATTTGACTAGAAGTGTATATATTAAAGAGCTCAAAGGTGTTTAAACATCAGCACAGTGATTCTGTAGACTAAAGGAAGACTAGTGAAAGAGTCTACATATATTAGTAACTACCGCTCTGTAGACATAAAATTCCTCAGTTTACAATTATTATATCCATATTATATATGAAGTGTTATTCCTGCTAGAGGAGATTAAATGCGAACACTAGAGAATAATAAGGCGTAAAGCAAGGAGTATTTCATGAGAAGCCACTAGCCATGTGGTATTGGAAATGCATTCAGTATGTGTAGATTAACAGTTGAATAAGGGATTGTGTGGTTTATTTATTTATTTATTTGTAATCTTTATTTTCCTCTTTTCTTTCTTCTTTTGTGATTATGCCCGATCACAACAGTCTTCAAGTGCGTATCTTCAAGTAAAGGCAGGAAGTATATCAGTAGAAGTTTGTTGCGTAGGGTATTCAAATATCTACCAGAGAAGCACCAAACATGGCAAAAAACAGAGAGGGTAAAAGACTGTCTGTTTATATGATGGCTTTAATAAAACTGTTACTGTATTTGTAAAATGTACTTTAGGAAAATACCATGTGTCCTGTTAGATTAGTAACAGCTAATTCGTGATATATTATTGTAAATATATATCTGGATGCAGCTCTTTTCCAAACGTGGTGCAAAAACAAAACAAAAAAACAAAAAAAAGAGCTTGCAGGTACTGTGGAATAAAAAAAGTGTTCCTGTACCTTTAAGCTGTAACAGTCCTTAAGTGAACGTAATCCGGAAATTACATTTTTCTTTTTTTTTCTTTTCTCTTCCTTGTTAGCAGAGAGGTGGCAGTGTTGGCAGGAGAGAGCCAAGCAGGCCACAGCCGGCACGTAGCAGAGTGTGCGTACCCGTTGTTCTCCTCACGGAGGGCGGGCACCTGCAGCAGCTGTCTGTGAGTGAACCGCCGGAGCACATGGAGCTCTGAGAGAGGAGCTGAAACGCCGTCGGGAAGGCAGTTGAAGTAAAGAGAAACAGTTGATGGTGGAATTCTGAAGTAAGATAAGTGAAACAGTTTAATATTATAGATATAATGCCATAAATATATTCTCGTGGGACGGAGCAGCAGTGCTACGCGTCCATCCTAATTGGCGTCAGACCACACCCCCATTTTAAATATTTTCTAAAGAATACAATTGGAGGTGGATTTAACATTTGGACAAGGGACAAATGCCAATGCCCTCCCACCCACCACGCTACTCTCACCTCTCAAATACAAACAGTAGGGCTGATCAGGCCCTAGCAGTGAGATCTTATCATTTTAACGTGTCTCAGAGGCAGATTATTTACAACAGGAAGTGATTAGAGATGAGAAAAGGTAAAAAGGCAGTGACCAGTTCTGTGGCACTTTTTAAAAAAAAAATATATAGGCTTTTAAGAAGCTATTTAAGTGTAATTGTTGGGTGATTAGTAATTAAGGGGATGCAGAACAAGCTCTGTGAAAGAACCTTGTCATACATTTCATTTGAGTTTGTGTTTGTATGAGATTTTTTGTAAATTCTCATTAATTGCTATGCTGGAGCTTGTAGGCTTCCATTCAGGATGGGGAAAATAAAGCTACAGTCATAGAGGATCATTTTCCACGTCAAACGGAGTGGAAGAAGTGGCACTAAATGCATGTAGCTGCACTTTTTACGTGCTGCAGGATTTTGTATGATTTGACAGGTGAAGTTGGAGAGCAGATCAGACTTAATAAGATTCCCCTGCCAAATGTGATTCGTATTCTGCCAGCATGTATTTTTACGTTGAGGGACAACCAATATATTCCTATTTCACTGCCTGACTTTTACACCTGGAAAAAGTGGACAGAGTCCAAAGGAAACCATTGTGGATAGCTCCCACAATCGTTAATTGTAGGAGTGATTTACACTTTTCCAGACACGTAGTGGTGAAGTAAAGAGCAAAGGCGATTTTCGCCTGTGTTTTACTCTTTACTTTTCCAGTACTTCGTGCAAACAATTAAAATTAATGAATTGCCCCTTTTGCAAAAAAAAAGGGCAAACAGGAGAATTCCGATCTGTGCAATTTAGGATTCAAAACAAAATGCCCCCTTAATCTTTTCATCAACATGTTTCTACAATGATGAATACATTGCCGGGTTGATGTATCATGTGACTTGTGCATTTTTAAAGTAATCTGTATACAATCTAGTATTATTTTAGTTATTCAAAGCCAATCTTCAACACATTTGTACCAACTTGAGCTCGGAAGATGTGTGATCCTGGGCATATTTTTAAAATTTCACTCTGCCTTACCTGTTAAAATTAGGTGCCCCTAGAAGTGATTCACATTAAAAGCTATTCCAAAAAGCCTCACTCATGGTTTCATAGATGGGCAGCACAGAGATTAGGACACACGCACATCTAATTTTGAAAATATCCGTGCCACAAAACACAATTGTGTCATTCAATAGCAAACCAAAGTAAAAACATCAAACAAAGAGTCATCATGGACACGTGCATATTATAACCAGTATGTGAACAATATGTACCAGACAATGATGTACAAGGGCACGTCCCACCAGAAGCGATACCAGGGGGCCTCAAGCCCCTCAACCAGCACTGTCTGCTTCCTGATGTACCCTTACAGACCTAGCACTCCCTTGCACTCTCGCCTCAATTAAAATGTGCTGCACAAATGCAACGAAAAATAACATTTTGTGTTTAAAATATAATTTTGGACATGAACCATTGATTGGAGACATTCAGAATGGGACTACTGTAGGGGTTCAATTGGAAAGGAGGGGGGAGGAGGTTGTGGAATAGGTGGGTGAAGGGAGGATTGTATACATATGTATGTTATTGGAGGATATATTTTGATGCTCAAAATATTGTTAAAATCAACTAGACTAACTGTATTGATTGGCCATGGTAAGTTCTGTTCTTGAAATTTAAAGAAGTTGAAAAAAATTAAATGTTGTAGGAAACACAATCTCCTATTCCTTGCTTCGGTATTCTGGGTTGGGGGGGGTCTATCTTTCACAACAAGATGGAGGGACCACAATCGTCTCCTCCGGGGCCTGCTGGGAGTAGCCACAGTGCTCAGGAAGGTATTGTTGGGCGGACACCATCGGACATGGTACAAAGACTGGGGGCCTCACTGCTCAGCCGTCTCAGAGGAGGAGGAGGATGCATCACCATCAATTCTCCGGAGCCAGTCCTGGAAAGGCATGCTGGGTGCTGGTGTGAATAGGTGGGAGGGGAGGTAAATGGGAACGGTGGTTAGGGCAGCTGAAGGAGGGAGACTGGATAGTGAAAGGTGAAGGAGGATCAGATATAACAGAAAGGGGAGAGCAGATGGATAGATTGATGTTGCAACACTAGTTTCCTTGCTCTTTTGCTATGAAAAGTGGTTTATGTATTTTTGTAGATCTGGGAAGACATTGTTTGCTGGATCACGGATCTGGGAAATCTGGACCAACGCCTGCACTTTGTTGAGGGTACTCCTAGACCCATACCCAATGGAATTTGCCCCCCCCTGATCACAACCCTGGCCCACCCAGTTGAAAATTCCTGGAGCCGGGCCTGCTAAACAGTATTATCAAGGCAAATAATTAAAGATGTAATGGCGAGTGCTGGCAAGATTAAATGGTTAACACATTTAAAGAAGACATTACCTTCCAATAATGCCAGTCATTAGTGGCATTAGTGGAGGATAGATCAGCGGCAATGTGCTCGCCTTGGAAGCAAGTCACGGAGCAACTCAGGTACGATCCCCGGGTCCGCCCTTAGAAACCTCTGGGTATTAAGCACATTATAAATAACCTATGAAATCATATCATTGATTTCAGCATCCTGAGCTTGTTGATAGATCCAGTGGGGAAAGGGTAAGATATTGTTATTGGAGCGACTGAATCTTAAAAGAGAAAATGTGCGCCTGTCAAAACACTCTAATGGAGCAAACCTAGTAACATCTTCCCCATTTAACCTCGAACCCTATTTCGAGTGGTGTTAAACTAGAAAGCAACCTTTTTTTCTTAGTTTGTAAGAGATTTAATGTCATCCCTCTATACACGGTGTAGGGAAATGGTTGGGAATGGTTTGATCACAATATTATTGGATGTTAGTTGAACATATCTGAACATTTTAAAAGAGAATATTGTGACCTGATTTGTTTAATTTCACGACACTATGGAGGATAATAATTATCTCCATATAATAATGCCACAGCGAGTATTTGTGTCTGTGATAACTCCTACACGACAGTGTTTACTATAGGGGATTTGACCTTATATTTGACTGGCCTAAGCACAGCATTGTCACAGGATTTCTTGTTTTTCAGATTTAGGTAATAGTTTTAATGTGTATAATAAATATATTGTGATTTATTGTTGAAGTTTTTAAATAAAAACTTTTATAATATATAAAGTTTGTATAAACTATGTGAAATAAATAAAAAGAAAATACATGGCAGCCTTCAATATCTATACAAAAGCCTCCAAATAATGTTCCTATTACAGGCTACTTGTGACATCACAACTGAGCTATATCAAGAAAATGACATCAGACCCACTCTGTAATCATTTATTTGTCACACCCAATGCCTGTTGCTTGAGCCAGCAGAGAGCAAAATGTCAGCTGTCACTGCAGCACTTCACTAAAGCAGTGACACGCTTTTCAAATGTCAATGTTAGAATGTTTAATGTGTGCACTGCTCGGTTTAGCATATGTGAGCAAGAATGTGCAAGTTATAGCGTATTTTAAAGCACGGAATTAAACGTGTTTTTAATCTATTTTGATAAACGGCTTCAACTATTTTTCTGCAACGCATTAGAAGCTGCATATAAGCTGTTTTAAATCCGAACAGCATAGACATTAATTAAATGTAACAGCAAATGAACGTTCTCAAAGTCTTCACGTGAGAGGCCAGGTGTTATATTTTCAATGATGCTGTTATGCCATGTATTATTGGAAATAAAACTCCCCCTACCATACGTAAAAAGGACATTGCATGCCACCTCGGAGTTCCATGACGATATAAAGAAACTCGGCCTTCGGACAAGTTCCTCTATTTGGTCACGTATCTCCTCTGTGACTTGCAATGTCCTTATAACATACATTAGAACCCTGGCATGGGTCAATCAGAATGTAGCAACCATTCTGATTGGCCCTCGCTGGGGCTTTACCCAGACGGGAATCCCTCAGCCGGGATTCCACTCCTGTGTTCTCGGAGGGAGACGTGGCAGCCCCTAAGCCAATGAGGAGGCTCAAAGTGGGGCCATCCCCACTCCGAGCATCCACACGGCTGGAGGAGACATCGTCTCCGCCGAGGATTTAGGTAGGTTTTTTTTTTTTCTCCCCCCTACCCTGCACACAATCCCCTACCCGCCCTCCCAACCCCACTTACCTTCGTATTCTCCTTTTCGTGAGCGAACGCGCTGGGAACACTTCTGTCCCCAGCACGTCTGCTCCCGATAGCCGCCATGAAAAGGGAAAATGGACTCCGTTTTCGCTTCCCAGCAAACATTTCCTTTGACATTTTTTTTTTTTTTTCTGTTCCGAAACACCACAGCATTTCGAAACAGAAAAAATGCTATTAGTAGCCCGGTCTGGCAGGGCCGGGGTACTAATAGATATGAACCCCGAGCCGCAGGGGCATTACCGAGTCAGTAAGTAATCCCCCCACCCCCGCGGCTCAGGGTTTATTGCTCAATTATGGGGTACTTCTTCCTGGTGTCCAGTCAAATGGTCGAAAACAAAGGATCGAATGACCATTTGATCGACAGTCAAATGGTCGGAAAAAAAAGTTGCATTTTTTTATTTATTTATTTATATATATTTTTTAGTTTGGGTTGGTAGAAAATGTTTTTAATAAAGAAAACGGGGGTTGGGGAGGGCCCCCCATTCTAAAAAAAAAAATCGACCCCTTTTTTCGATCATTTTACTGTCGATCAAAAGGCTCCTTTTGTTTTCGACCATATGACCTACAACCATTCATCCCATATATAACATCATTTCAATGGACTTTAAATACTTCTCTTGGTTTGTTTCAACTATATTTATAGTTTCTTGCACAATCAACACCATTACTTCATTTACTCATTGAGCTTAAGTCTGAGGGTGGTTTGGGTCTATCTATTTGAAGAGTCTATATATATATTTAATGAAATTTGACTGAAAAAAAGGTCAAAGAAATTCAATCAAATGTTTTAGGTGAAATGTTTTTAGGTCAACTATGCCAATACCTCCATGGTACCTGACTGTCTCTTCATTTCCCTTTGTTTCTGCACTTTCTGTCTGTGATGTTGCTTGAACTAAAATAAATTCAAGTACACCTCTCCCAGCTATCTCCCCGCTATCCCACTTGCAATCCCTGTGTAGCTTGTCCTAGCTGTAGTTTGTTGGAGTGGTTGGGTGCCCACGTTGTGATCCCTCTGCTTGATCCGTCTTTTTTTCTGAGTTCGTTTTTGCATCTCAAAATAATTCTTGCTAATTCTTTATTTTAAAAAAAGGTAACTCCACAAGACTTATAGAATGTTTTCAATATTTTGGTTGGCAAGTGATGGGATGTGTCTACTTCCGTCAGCCACGCCATGTTGATCCGAGTGTAACAGTATCAAGCCCCTTATCCAGCTCTTTTTAACATAAACAGTTGTATTTAATTTGAAACATATTTCCTTTCCATGTAAAGTCTGTCCATCTGTTAAAATGTTCTGAAGTTAGAGGACAGAACTGTCCGTTTGTTTACGAGCAGCTATTTTACTGCTACGTAGTTGCGAAACCATAAATTTGGTTTGCCTGTTATATTCATTGTAGTATGGTGACGTCAGTATTCAGAAATGTATGCACGTAATATGTGCTCACATGGTGTTTTGCCAAGTTGTGTGGACCTGTGCAGGGTAAATGTTGTCTTAATTGAATGCTGACCCTAAGAGGGGGCGCTCTGCCAGTTAGTGAATGGGTGATAGATTGAGTGAAGGAGTTAGTTACTGATTTAGTGCGCGAGTGTATGTGCGTGGAGTGACAGCGAGTAAGATGTTTCTGTGTCAGGGCGCCCCACCTACGGACCCTCTTCTCTTTGCTTGCTTCATTTACAAGGTGTACCAGCCATCCGTTGGCGAACAGGCGAATCAGAAAAGTTGACTCTAACGTCTGCTTGTCTCCAAATGACACAAGCCTGATGGTTTATGCTGAGTTCATGAACCAGCAAACGACTACGCGGTCATTTAAGGACTCCTTGCTAATTGGGAGCTCACAGCACTGCCGCAAGTGCTCTAAACCTTGGTAACAGGATATTTTTTATAAGGTGGAACTCTCCAAAAAGCATACCTAATGCGCATTTAAACAAAAAAAAAGACATTTCCAATGCGCGCCATTGTTTTAAATAAGTATTCCCCAAGGACAAGAGGCTATCTCTGTTCCACCTGGCGCTACCGGAGGGCGTCTAATATGGACACTTATAAAGTGGATGGAATTGGTCCTTTAATGTGTAAGGGTCATTTCATTATCGGACCCAAACAAAATGTCTTCCAAATTATCTTTAAAACACATAAATAATTAACAAAGCATACCAGGGATAAATGAATATTGGTCATTTTGAAAACATGCTGTACGTGAAAACATGGACAATCTAATTCTGAATATGCCTGCTCCATTATTTACCAACATTAGCATTCATATAAAATGGTGGACAATAAAGAATGGAAGCCAGCTGCACGCATTTAAAATCCAACAAAACCGCCCATGTCAGACTGCATTTCTATATGATAAAATAACACTACAAAGCAACGTCCTATTTTAAGATTGGAAAGGGACTATAAGAAATGCAATCTGCACATGTAGGTTGCAATTGTACTATTTAAAGGAGTCTGCAATGCCATTATTAGTGAAACTCCCCTGGATCTATGAGGTATTCATGAACGAATTAAAGGCGACAAAAAATTACAGGCAAAAAAATGGTGAAAACAGCCATATGTCCATTTTCCTTTTATTTCTTTATTTATTTTGGTATTTGTATAGCGCTCTGAACCCGTGGCCATCGAGGCGCTAGTTACAGGTGCAAAGGTTGAGATAGAATATCAATTACATACTAATTATAAGACAGCAACAAAAAGGTTTGCAGAGACAAGTAGTATAGGTCAGCCTTAGGCACTGCCTCTGAGTTATGGGTCCTGGACGAAGAGCAGTGTTTTCAGATGCTTACAGAAAGCCCAGTAGGAAGGTTCCGGTCTTAATGTTAATGGGAGGACATTTCAGTACTTTGCTGCAATAACCGGGAAACAGAGACCTCCTGATATTTGCAGTTTGAATCTTAGGGTGATGACGTGGTGCGTGTATGCTGATCGGATGGGTTCGTCGATTGAGCTCTGTTAAACTTTAGAGACCAGTGTTTTGTGGCCATGTTTGAGAGACATGTATGGGTGATGGCAGTCGTTTTAAACATTATGCGTTTGCGAATGGGCAGCCAGTGCACCTTTCTTCTTGTTGAGGAAATGAGATCTCTTTTAGGGATGTTCAGGTCAGCTCACCTTGCATTGTTCTGTATTATCTGCAGTTTGTTTTTGTTGCAGGTTCTAGTGTCTGCCAACAATGAGTTATAATAATCGAGTCTGGACACAACGAGAACTCTTGCAATAGTAATACAACTGTCAGGGGACGGGAGAGGGACAGGCCACAGGCTATATTTAGCGTACTGGTGTAGACTGCATAGGATGCAATCACATTTACCTCCATCTGCTTGAATAAGAGGGCCTATATCCAAGCATGCATCTCTGGAGCCACTAATAACACAGCTGAACATTTCAAAATCTGCAAGGAACTCATCAATCCTACTGCAGTCTCCATTTTTCCTCTGCCTTCCAGGGCCCTCTGCAATGCAATGGCCTCTCACTTTATTACTGAAACTCAGGACATCCTGTCCGCACTCTCCTCTAAACCACTCCCTTCTCCCTCACCCGCTCTCAGGCCTTCCTTAGCCACCCAACCCCCTTCCATTCTACTCTCCTATATCTCTCCCATATCACCTGAGGAGGTCTCTAGACAAGTCCTCTCTATGAAAGTCTCATCCAAACAGGTGCTCCCCTGCTACTCCAGAACTATCAAGGACAACATTGTTTCCCTCACTCCATTCCTGGCTGATTTCTGCAATCACTCCTTTGCCACTGGATACTTCGCGTTACTCCTCAAGCACTTCCCTGTGCACTCTCTCCTCAAAAAATCCTTCCGTTGACCCTTCCTGTCTGGCTAACTACTACCCTATCTCCATTACCCCCTTCCTGGGTATACGTTTGGAGAAGCTGACTATCTCCCAGCTTATCCATCACACTGAATCTGTTGATTGTCTCCACGACCACCAGTCTGGTTTCAAAGCTGCCAGAGGCACGGAAACTGCACTCCTGAACACCTGTGAAGACTTGCTCTCTAACCTCAATGCCAACTCTCCTTCCATTCTCATCCTTCTTGACATTTCCTCTGCCTTTGATACAGTCAATCATGCCAACCTTATAAATCGGCTCCGTGATACCCTTGGCATCACAGACCTGGCTCTGAACTGGTTGACCTCTTCCCCCTCTGACCACCCTTTCCAGGTTCAATTGGGCCCTTTTCTCTCTCCATCTCACTCTCTACCTGTGGTGTCCCACAGGACTCTTTTTTTCCAGCCTTGGATTTTCAACATCTACCTTGCCCCTCTAGCCCATTTGATCTCCGCCGTCTCTACGAACTTCGAGTGTTATGCAGATGACACGCATCTCTCCTTCAAGCTTCCCTCCTCTGCATCCTTCTCTTCCTCTCTCATTCCTGGCTGTCTGTCTGCTATTCAGGCACAGTGCACTGCTAACGATCTCTGCCTTAATGCCAGTAAGACCCAGATAATTCTCATAGGGACTCCAGCTCCCTTCTTCCTTCCTGCATGTTGGCCACCCTCCATGGGACTCCTCCCTCATCCTCCTGCAATGTAAAAATCCTTGGTGTCATCTTTGACTCATCTCTATCCTTCTCTCCACACATCATAGACTTTGCCAAGAAGGCCCACTTTCAGCGGCACTTCGTCAGAGGCATTCTCCCTTTCGTCACCTTCCCCCAGAAACTCAATGTCTCCTGAGCTCTGGTCCTCTCCAAGCTGGACTACTGCAACAGCCTCTTCCAAAATCTGTCTAAGCCCTCCCTTCGCCCCCTTCACTTAATCCAGAATAGGACTGCCAGACATATCCTTGTCCTCAAGCCCTGGGACCACATCTATCCCCTCCTAAAATATCTCCACTGACGGTTGGTGCGAGGATCAAGTTCAAGGGCCTCTGCATCATTCACAATGATTTCTGTGGCCTGAGAGCCTGCTACATCCAGCTCTTTCTCCCTAAATACCTCTGTGCTGGAGCCCTATGGTGTTATAGCTCCAACTCCCGTCAACTCAGATGCTTTTCCAAGCAGAGAGCAGAGGTTAGATCTCTCTCCTCTGAAGTTGCCTCTTTCTGCAATAGCCTCCCTGCCACTCTCAGACTTGAGCCGGATCTCCTTAAGTTCTTGAAGCTTCTCAAGACCCTACTTTTCTCTTCCTTCTTCCCTCTCCCCATCCCATGCTAATGTCCCCCTGGTTTTAGGTGACTTGTTCGAAATATAAAGGATCGAATGCCTTTTTTTCGACACCAAAAATGCGGGAAAAAAAGTTTTGAATGCTTTTTTTTATTTTTTATTTTTATGGGGGTTCACCCTCCCAAAGCCCTGTTTTCATTTTTAAACTTTTTCATGCATACTAAACTAAAAAATATATAAATAAATAAATAAAAACACATTCAAATTTTTTTTCTCCGTCCTTTTGGTTTCGAAAAAAAAAGGGCATTCGATCCTTTTTTTTCGAAACTATAAATGGACACCTGTCCCCCTCTGCCTCTTGACTGGCTGTGTGGTTCCTTCATAGTCCTAAAGGGCACCGGGCCCTCCTCGACCAGTCCACCCCTGCACTTGGTCTCCCCAGACTCCCTCCTACCTGCACTTGCCCTTCTGGTCTCCTTCCCCTGCACTAGTCTGGCCTCCACCCCTTAGCCCTTCCAGCCCTGCTTCCTCACACTTAGCACATGGACCTTCTTTCCCCTGCACTCTCTGCATCCCCGGGTTCTGTCCACCTGCCTCCCCTGGCACACACTTAACCCACAGGCCCTTCTGCCCTGACAGCCACATCCCCGCTCCCCTCTCCTCCACACTTCTTGTTACTGTACTTGCACGATCCGAATGTCACAAGGCCTAGTAGGACCGTTTTTGTTTTTTTGTCATCCATTTTCCCACCCTTGTTGTCTTGCTGTGCCTTGAAACCCATTTTGTATAGGCGCATTATAAATACTGAATAAAAAAAAAATACATGTACTTGCTTTGTTTGTGAAAAGGTTGGAGTCCAGATAAACCATGAGGGTTTTCACTACCTGTGAGACTGGTATGGTGAAACCATCGATGATTAAGGATTTGTAGTCTCTGTCCAGTTTGTTCAGTAAGGTTTGCAAACCGACCAGTAGCAGCTCAGTCTTGTGATCATCAAGGTATAATGAGTGAAGTCATCCAAGCCTAGATGGTTTGGTAGACCACTCTGGGTGGCTCGGAGTCAGTAGAGTAGTCTCCTGTGATTGGTAGGAGGATCTGGGTATCATTTGCATAATTGATGTAGGAGATACCCTGGGTGTCGACAAGATCAAAGAGCTGTTTTGTGAATAGATTGTATAATGTGGGTCAGCCCCAGGAACCCGTGGGACGCCACAAGTGACAGGGGCTGGGGAGGCAAAAGCTGAGCAGGAGAATACAATCATAGATCTGTTGGAAAGGAAGGATGAGATCCAAGCAGTTGCTTCTGGGGAAAAGTGAGCAGCTGAAGCGAGGTGTTGGCAAAGGATTTGGTGGTCCACAATGTTGAAGACAGCTGAGTGGTAAAGTAAAATAAGGAGAGCAAGTTTGCCAGCATCTGTAAACTCATCCATTTGATTCTTTAAGTTGAGAAGTGCTAATTCCGTGCCATGTCTTGTCTAGAACTCTGATTGTCGTAAGCCCAGTAGGTTATTAGATTTGAGGTGTCTGGATCCTCAAGTACACAGCTCTGTCCAGAGTTTTGAGAAGGAGAGGGACAGTGTTGATGGGGCGGTAGTTACTGGGGATATTAGGGTCAAGGGAGTTTTTTTTAGTAGGGGTCAGACCCATGCATCTTTTAGATTAACTGGAACTGAACTGGAGCCAAAAAAAGCGTTGATGAGCACTAAGATGAAAGGTGCAAGTGATTCCACACAGTCTTTGATGACTGTAGCAGGGCAGATGTGTCCTTGGCATCTAGAGGGCTTGAGGTATTTCATTACATCAGCTTCTAACACAGGCTTGAAGTCGAAAAGGTGGATGTTGTGTAGGGAGGGTTGATATTTTGTTGAGTAAAGAGTTTTGTACATTTTGTATATTTGTGCACCACGTGCCATCTTTGTTACAGTTGTGAGGGGGGGGACAGGTGATTCTAGTTCCTGAAGTATGGCGAAGATCTCTCAAGTGCATGTGCTGGCTTTGTCGATTTTGGGCATTGTAAGTGGTGCTTTTGGCTTGGAGTATAGCCTTTGGAGCAGGCAGTGAAGTGTGCTTTGTTTAGAGTTGTGGGCTCATTCGTTTGATGCCCGTTCATTAGGGCGGAGTACTTTGAGATCATCCGTGAACCATGTGTTGAGGTGGGTGATTTGTTTCACCTTGGGAATCCCCATAGGAGCCACGTTATTGATAGCACACCTTAGGGATAGGTTGTAAATGTCCACCATTATGGACAGATCATATGGGGAATCTTGGTGACCACGGTCAAGGTACATTAGATATGATCATAATGCTCCAGTTGAGGTCTGCCAGCCAGTATAGAATGTGGCCTTTGTCATAGGTTGGGCTGGTAATTAATTGAATGAGCCTCAATGGCATTTGCTAAGGCAAGGGCGTTCAGGCCACTGCTATCATTCTAGCCTAAGTTGACATTGCCCAGAAGGACAGTTCTTGAAGATGGCTTAGGCTCTGCTGAAAGGAGATGTATAATGTCATCATTGAAGGAAAGTAATGGGCCTGAAGGTCGATATACCAAGTCCAGTGTTATGGTGGTAGTGTGCGATAGAGACAATTTGATAGACAATACTTCTCCTGATTGGATGGCTGGATTGGTTATCATTTTCTCATCACTGGCTAGTTGCGGCATCACAAATAACCTGTCATAAGAAAATGCCATGACATCTATACTCTAATAAGTTAATATTATTATTATTATTAGGGTATTTATTGAGCGCAGACATAGCGTCAAGAATCAATGGCTTCAGGAATCAATGGAGCATTTCGCAATCATAGTTATTATGCTTCTGTTGTGCCGAAGCAATAACTGCTACTTGAGCAAACGCAGAGTAGAATTCCAGCTGTCACCCCAGCACTTAATTAAAGCGGTGACACTTTCCAACCATTAACTGACAAACTGTTTACTGTACAATGTTTACTGTTTCCACTTCTAGAGTTTAACACATATCTGAGCAAGAATCTGCATGGTATTAAAGGAGAAAATGAAAACTTTTGTCAACGCATTTTATTAAATTGCTTAGTTAATTTTCTGCAACACATTAGAAGCTGCATGTTATCCTTGGCCTCATTCCTCTGTTTTGTCACTGAACTCCACTATGCAATATCCTTATGTTCTGTAGGGGTTACTTGATTACATATGCAGCAAAGGCAATACATCGATCTGTTAAAGGCTGGGAAAAGTATCTCTTTTTTTAATTGTGTGCCACTTTTAAGACAATTGGATTATATGATTCATAGCAGAAATGTTATTGTGTGTTATATCCACTAACGTTTCAAATAAGATGAATGATTAAAAGGCAGGGCCGCCATCAAATCCAAAGGCATTGCTTACATAGTAACAAAGTACAGACAAAGCGAGCACAATGGGATGGACAAACATTTGAGCTGACGGGAGTGGAACACGACTGAGCAATCGGATGCATGACCAATCCACAAAACCAATGAATGTCTCCAGCAACATCACCACTCCAGATATATTGCAAAACTTGTTTAAACATGGCTACTTTGTGCAACATATTGCAGATTCATGTAATTGCTGTTTAAAAAAAAAAGAAACGTGAACCCTTGAATGAGTGTAAGTGCTACAGCCCCAGCTGAGAATTTGAGACTATTGCCCGAGCCCAGGTCAGGTCCAACTCGACAGAGGCAATGTCCTACTCGCAGCAATTATTGGTGACACCTTGATCACTCAGAAAGCTGTCCAGCACACTCCAGCATGCCCTATCACAAATCTAAGAGTATTCCACCACCTCATGGTCCCCATCATCAAGCAGCTGAACAGGATATCCTTTCAAACATGCATCATGTTCAAGATATCTTGCATCATTTACAAAGCAGTCACAAGCAAAACATCACTATAACTTTCTCTCCTTTAATGCTATAAGGAGCTCACATTTCTATTGTTTCTTGGCTCCGAGCTGTTGTTCGCTCTTTTCATATTCTCGTCACGTGAGTTATTTGTGTATAACCTGATACATTGTTCTGCACTCCATTGCTCCCGGGTTCGTTTGCGCAATATAAAACAAATGTAAATTTAAAAAGTTAATAAATACCTGGTGCACATACATGAAGTGTTCTCCTGTTCTTAAGGTAAGTAGTGATGATACACTCCAGACCAGGATAGTAGAAACGGAATGCTTCTTTACTAAGTCTTTGTTTCAGATATAGATCAGATGTTGTGGTAACAAGCATCTTTCTAGTTCCTTTGTCTCTTTCTCCCAGTGTATCAACAGTCACTTCAGGAGCCCTCAGCACACTATGTTCCACTTGCATCATACCATTCCAACACATTTCATGCATCCTTTCAGCACACCGAACATAAACATACATACGCAGATCACTACAATACTCACGATCTCCGGAGGACCATGCAACACGAGAAGTCACATTGCCATACTAAGTACTGGAAGAGAGAAAAACTGGGAAACAGTACTTTGCCTGGTCTGTCTTGAGCAAGTTACAAAAGTACACAACATTGCCCCATCCACACTTCAATGACCTACATGCCATGATCTTCAAAAGTCTTTCAAAATTGTGGGGGGAACCCTTTCTTCCTTTTATAGTTGCTGAAAAATTGCTTGAACAGGAATATTTTCGATCCTTCCAGAATCCATGAGTTCTCTTTTGGGACCTCACCGATGGATTAAAGCTTTCACACACTTCAATACTTGTCATGCAGTGGGACTTTCCTCACTGCTTCTTCCTTTCAAAACTATGGAGGAAGACGGGGCAATAGAGGCTGGAGAACACATGTTGGTGGCAATCTAACAAAGGGGATATGTTTTGGTTGTTCTGGGACTCTGCCACAAAAGTAATTCCATAAGCTTAACATTTGCTCTGCTGAAACGCAGAAACATGTTTTTGAAAATGTTATTTATTAAAAGCTTTTTTTGTTTGTTTTTTATTGTACATCATCACAAAGACACAACAGAAAGGAAAAATAGGCTTTCACATATACATCGTCCTCATTATCATCAGACCCCCCTCTGTTCTTTAGAACTATTCGAGTTTCACAGTCGATGACAACCCTTTATTTCATACACCCCACAAAACATTTATCAACACAATATACCATGTGTGGCATAACAGCATTCCCTCGTCTTCTAATCACATCAACCTCAACACATATAACATGTTATAGATCCCTGAAGTCCCTCTTTCAAAGAATCCAGAAGTTTTGCAATAGGTGTGGTTTATAGTAGTGGTGTTCTCTATCCTTCATATGTTCGTAGAACGGGAGCCAGACCCGAAAGGAATTTCTGATATGTTCCATTAGTCAGGGCACACACTTTCTCCATCGCTACCACCCCCCAAATCCTAACCCATCACATGGCTACAATGGGAACCTCCTCAGATTTCCCTCGTGCTAGTTTCATTCCTGCTGCAGTTAATAGGTGCGTAATATGTGAGAATTGAACCACACTGGAAGCATATAATTCCTTGGCAACCACCCCCAAAATCAGTACTGTTGTGGTGCAGGGGAGCTGAACTCCCACTATTTCCTTGATGTAACTTAAGATCTCTTTCCAAAAGATCTGGGCTTTTAGGAAGCAGCACCACATGTGTCCTACATCACCCACATCCCCACACTTTCTCCAGCATAAGGGTGGGATCTGATTGTTGATCTTATGTATTCAATGAGGCACCAGGTACCACCTAAACCAGACCTTGTAGGCTGATTCTTTAATAGCTGTACATGTTGATGCCTTGTGCCCTCTCCACAAGATCTGGCACCATTCTTCCCCTGTGATTGTGACTCCCAGCTGACTCTCCAATGTAGCCATATATGGGAGTTTATCTTCCGGTAATGCCATGTCCAATAGGTGCTAAATTCTAGATACACCTTTGAGACGACCCTCCCATCATCGTTGTTTCTAGGCCCAGTGGAGTTCTCATCCTCGCTTCCTTTCCTGTTCTATTTGAGAACCAATGTCTAATCTGGATATAATAAAATCTCTCGTTCCCCCACATTGAATTTTGTCTTGCAGTCCTCCAACTGCAGCAGACTTCAATGTTGATAAAAGTCTGCAAGTGTTATTGTAAATCGCCCCCCACCCAAATCTCCCAAAAGTTTTTTTTTTTTTTTTTTTTTTTAAATATATTTTTATTTTATATATATAAACCACACAACATTACAACTTGAACATAGATAAACACATTTAACAACAAACAACACTGCAATCCCCATCCCTCCCCCCTATGAGCCTGTATGGTGTTCGCCATTGGTATCCGCTGTGGGCGAGGGGGCGTCAGCACTCTCAGAGTCAAATGAAGCTGACCCCGTTCCAAACAGTTCAGCTATTAACAGTTTCCATGCCGCAAGAGAGCACATTTCCTCGTCCTCCCCTGCGATACTGGCGTCTCGCCACACAGCCGTCTCGGCCTCCGCCCATTTTTGGAGATCCCTCCACCAGACCTCCGTTCGTGGTTTATGACACTCTTTCCAACCCATGGCAATCCTACGTTTAGCAAGCACATAAGCCAGATCTTTCAATTTATCGACATGTCTAAGTTTACGCGCTCTGGGATATCCCCCCAGTAAGCAGGCCCAAGCTGAATCCACTTTGAGTGTGACACCCTTTCCTGCCAGCTTCTGCGCCACTTCGCCCCAATAGCTTGCAATTACTGGGCACGCCCAAAACATGTGTATCATGTCTGCATTCTCCTCGTCGCACTTGGGGCACGCCTGGCGTCCAACACCCCGAAATTTGGATATTCTCAAAGGGGTCAGGTATGCTCTGTGCGTTATATAAAGCTGTATTTGCTTGAACCTGGCATTTCTCGATACTTTTTTATGATACCCAAGGGCTCGCTCCCACAACCCATCTGTCATCGGGGCCCCCATCTCCGTTTCCCATTCCAGTCTCAAGTGCCCTAAATCGCTCCCAGCCTTCATCATCAACATCTCATACAACCTAGAGACCTCGTGCCCGCCCTCCGATGTGTCATATAGTATCTCCACCGGGGCATCCGGTTCATCGGCCAGGGTAGTTTCGGGCCACTTATTCCGGATCTCCTGCACTATCCTGTGATATGTCATATATTGACCCCTGTGCAGTCCCGACCCTGCCTCTAATTCTTCGAACTCCAAGATGATCCCATCCTGCCAAATATCTCCCATGGTGACCAACCCCACTGACTCCCAGTATATCCGAATGGTTGCCCTGAGCTGCCCATCTCCCCTCGCCAGTGCGACCAATGGGAACTGCAATACACACGGCAGAGGGTTGCCCATCATCCGGCAGGCCCGTTTCCACATGTTCCGTCCCAAAGCTAGCATACTAGGCCGCTCCCTCATGCATGCATTAGCCACCCAGATCACCTCTCTCAAGTAAAAAGGGGAGCAATCCCTCCCAAACAGCCTGTGTTCAGGGGTCTCTTCATCAGAGAGCCACCTGGACACATATTGTAGCTGCGCTGCTACATAATATGCCTCAAAGTTCGGCAGCTTGATTCCGCCCTTCTCATAGAAGTTCTGCAGCTTCCACAGTGCGACTCTGTTGCGCATGCCGTGCCACAGGAATTCTCTGCAAACACTGTGTAGCCTCACAAAAAACTTCTTAGGAATCATGTAGGGGATGTTGTTAAAATAATGCAGAAGCCTGGGCAGCACCACCATTTTAAGCATGGCTCCTCGGCCCATCATCGCTAGTGGCAATCTTTCCCAGAACCTCATACATTTCTCGATCTTCCCCACAGCAAGTTCAGTGTTATACTTGTGCTCTTCCACGGTCGTATGATACACATCAATCCCCAAGTATCTAAAGGATCTCGTCGCCCACGGGATCTGCAACACTGGCAACCTCTCCACTGGAGTCCCCACATAGCCCCCCAGCGGAAATAGAGTGGATTTCTGAGGGTTCACCGCTATACCGGACAACCAGGCGTACCTCCCCATCACCTCTAAGACATACTGCAAATTTTCTTCTGGGTATCTTAGGTATAACAGCATATCATCCGCATACAGGGATATAAGGTGACACTCTCCTCCTACCTCGATGCCGACCGGGTCATATTGTTGCCGGAGGTAAATCGCCAAGGGTTCTAGGGCCAGGATGTACAACATAGGGGACCAAGGACACCCTTGTCTAGTGCCTCTGCCCAACTGCCATCTCTCTGACACCACTGCGCCCGTACGGACCCTGGCCAGTGGTGCACTGTATAACATCTCGGCCCACCTAACATAACCCGGTCCCATCCCGTACCCTTTCAGAGCCGCTAGCAGCCAAGGCCATCGAACAGAGTCGAACGCCTTAACCGCGTCCAATGCTACTATCGCCATTTCGCCGTCCTCACCACCACCCCACTCGACCACCCTGTGGAGGCGCCTGTGGTTGTGAGTGATGTTCCTATTAGGGACATAGCCTGTCTGGTCAGGGTGGATCAACTTGCCGATCACTCTACGCATTCTAGTAGCCAGGACAGCTGTCAGGATCTTGCTATCTTGGTTCAACATCGACAGGGGCCTGTAGGAGCCACAATCATGTCCCGGTTTATTTGGCTTGGGGAGCGGTATTATAATCGCCTCCCTAAGTGACTCCGGCAACCATCCCATCTCGTACGCTTCGTTGAGCATTTCCAACATGGGCGGGAGCACTTCCTCTGCATAAACTTTATAAAATTCACTGGGGAACCCATCTGCCCCTGGGGTCTTACTAGTGGGCAACTGTCTCACAATCTCCTTCAGCTCTTCCAGGGTGATCGGAGCATCCAGCTCCTCTCGCTCCTCATCGCTGATCTTGTGCAAGCCTACATCTTCCAGCACTTCGTCTATCTCCTCCTGGCTGCCCCCCTCGCAATCTTCGTATAGGACCTTATAGTATTCCACGAATGCCCTATTCACGCCTTCTTGGGTGTCTACCTCCTCCCCCTTTTCATTGGTTACCATTCTGATCGGGGATCGTGGGGTCTCACTCTTGTACAGCCAAGCCAAGAGTCGGCCCGTTTTATCTCCCCCCGCATGCAGTCTCTCAGTATACTTTCTATAATTCAAATTACAGAGCCTGTCCCAATGTTCCGCACACTCTTGCTGCAACTTAGAGACTCTGCATCTGTCCCACCACCTTTCAACTCCTCCTCCAGCGCGGTCTCAGCTCTATGCAAATCCGCCAGGACTCCCCCCATCAATCCCTTACACTTCGCAATGGCGATCCCCCGCATTACAACCTTAAAGGCCTCCCATAAGGTGCCAGCCGACTTAACGCTCCCTTTATTCACCTCAAAATAAGCAATTATCTCTTCCCTGATATCCTCTCTGAAGGCGGGGTCTTTGAGCGCCTCCGCCCTTAGGCGCCATGTTGGTATACGCGCTCGTGGGGGATACAGTTGCCATCGCATGACCAGGGGTGAGTGGTCAGAGAGGACCCTCGCCCTGTATTCTATATGGTCGCACTCCGCGACTATGTCTGGCGTGGTGAAAAAGTAGTCAAGCCTCGTGTGCAGTAGATGCGGAGCCGAATAGTGCGAGTATTGTCTCGCGCTCGGGTGTTTCGCTCTCCACACATCAATTAGGCCAAAATTCGCCAGCAGCGTCTGCAATACCCTAGCCGCCGGACCGGGCCCAGCCATCTTGTCATCCGACCTATCCTCCTTGGGGTTCAACACGCAATTAAAGTCACCACCCCATATCACCGTGCCCCCCATCCCAACACTGAGCTTGGTGCACAGCGTCCTAAAATATGTCGCCGTTTCCTGGTTAGGCGCGTATGTATTTACAATGCACACTACTTTGTTCTCTACCAGCCCCCTCACCATAACCAACCTCCCATCCTCCCCCACAACCTCCTCAATTAGCTTGAATGGGACGTGTGGCGCCACCCACACCAGCACTCCTCTGGCATAGGCGGAGTACGTTGATCCTACCACTGTTCCCTTCCACTTCCTCCCTACCAGCTCCAGTTTCTCTCGCTTTAGATGTGTCTCCTGTAGCAGGGCTACGTCTATCTTCTGCCTCTTGAGATACAACATGACTTTATTTCGCTTAAGGTAGCTGTTAAGCCCCCTAACGTTCCACGTTAGTATCCTAAGGTCTCCCATGGCCTATCAGTAGTTTCCTTCCCCCATCCAAGGCAATCCCTCCCCACTTTGCGAACCCCCACTCCCGGTTCCACCCTCAGGCTCATACAAAAACTAAAACTCCCCCCCAAACCCCTACCCCCAACCACTGCCCAGCTCCATCCCTGGATCTCAGGCATCCCTGTGTTCGGTCCTCCTTGGTAACCCAAATAGAGAACCCGACAGGGTGTCACCCTACTAACAGTGACTAAACTAAACACAAAAAGGGGGTGTAAAGGGTGGCTTCAGGCGGCTCCACAACTTCGCAACCATGTCCGCGCAAGGACCACGTTTCATAACCCCTGACGCGCGCATGTTCTCAAGCGAGTTCAGTGACTATAATCTAGTCCCAATGTTCATGGCCCGACCGGGCCTACAGCGTTACTTATCTCGTCCTTTATTTTCCACCGGCCGTCTGAACATCTGACTCCTGAGGGCAGTTGTGTGCATCCAACCACTCCATAGCATCCTCCGGGGTGACAAAGAACAGTAGCTTGCTCTGAAAGAAGACCTTCAGTTTGGCCGGATAGAGCAACATGTATTTAAGCCCCGCTTCCCGCAATCTCCTCTTCACCGTTCCGAAGTTCATACGACTGCGCTGTACCTGCAGGGTGTAGTCGGGATAGGCCGTTATATTCGCCGCTCCTCGTTGTATTGTGCCTCCCTTGCGGAAGTGTTCAAGGATCCTTTCTCGGTCCCGGTAATTAAGGATCTTAGCTATCACTGGCCTGGGCGGGTTTCCCGGTGGTGGCTTCCTAGTTAAGGCCCTGTGCGCTCTCTCAACCGCAAAACCCTGCGACAGGGTGCCTCCCGTGATCTCCTGCAGTAGCATGTTTTCAATAAATTCCGTTGGATTGTGGCCCTCAGTTCCCTCCGGCAGGCCTACGATGCGAATGTTGTTCCTCCGGGCGCGCCCTTCTGCCTCCTCCGCCCTACTCTCCAAGTTGCCCACGCGTTGCACCAGGGCATGGAGTTCACGCTTATGCACAGCGCAGTCCGCCGCGGTAGGGCCCAATTCTTTCTCCAAAGTCTCTGTACGCTCTGCCAGGGTACGCACATCCTGCCTTAGGAGGTTCACGTCCTCCTGTACTGCCCCGACCTGGAGTTCCATTGCGGTCTTCAATTCAGCCACAGCGAGTTGGAGCTTGGTCTCCCAGGTCGCTTTCAGGTCTGCGATCGCAGCGAGGACCTCGTGGTTCGCACCCCCGGCGGCCATTTCCTTGGCTTGCGTTTTGTCCTTGCTTTTGGCTCCGTCTGGGCCGGGAGGTGTTTTAGCGTATTCGTCGAGCGTGTGCTGTTTGGTCTTCGCTCTCAGGGGCTTGTTAGACATGTCTCACGTCCTTCAATCCCCGCTCGGATCTGGGGCAGGGTTTCACAGTGCGCCCTGCGGGTGCCCCGTTGTTATCACCACTTCTCTGACACTAAGTTCCTCTGTCCTCCGGCACCCCCGGCCATCTTGTCTGTTTACCTAGCTAGGCCAGGTCGCGTCTCACCCTCTGAGGTCCACTTTAGGCCACAAAGGGCCCGGGGCACAGTTCCCGGTCACACCGCACGATCCGGGTATAAAGTATCTTCGATCAGGCCCTGCTCCCTTCCCAGGTCCACGCCGTCGGCCTCGCAGGACTGGGTGTCCTTAATGACCTCGATGCACCCGCGTCATGCACCTACACCATCACCATGCTCCAGTGCGACCGACAGGCGCCCAGATCAAGCACCCCTTTGTTCCTTCGTTCGGCGGCGGCGGCCATTTTCTCGTTCAGCGCACTCTCGCCTCCAGATCTTCTTTTAACTTTTTGTTGCGCTCTCACGGTGCAGGCCCGTGTCGAAACATAACCTCACGTTCACCTGAGTTTCATGCGCGCAGTCATATCGGTCTCAGCAAAATTGCATCGGTCCTTGCACTGTTTTCAGTCGGATAATGTGCGGATCTTCGGGAGCCCCCGTACAGACACGTCCTTTCACATGGCTTCCAAGCCACGCCCCCAATCTCCCAAAAGTTATTTGTTGCAGCCCGTAGCAAAATCAATATTATGTTCCATCTGGGAGTGTGGTCCAAGTCCCGGGATCTGGCCCTTCTAATGCAATTCTAGAGAACAAAAAGGGTACTCCAACCACAGATATCTTTCTGGACACTATCGTTTGGTGTCTTAATATTTCTTATTCAAGTTATTTTTAAAATCAGGCTTCAAATAGTAAACCTAGTATCTTCATGAATACACAATTGTATCCCCTAATTTGTCAAAATAAGGCACAAATCCCCTATTTCTATATAAATTGTTATTTAATTCAATTTATTATAGTCTGTATTGTTAACTCATATACAATAACGGAATCTTTTGTCCAAAATCAAGAAGAAAAAATCTCAAAATAAACGATAAAGCAAAATCACAAAGAAAAGAAAAGCAAAGAAATAAATATAACCTGTGTACTGGTTATCTAAAAATCACATATTTAGGTGGGTTAGTATCATTTGTGTGATACAGTTTACATTATACAACAACAAATTAGAACATGTAGAAGAGAAAATAGTAGCAAGAAATTAGCACTGTATTGAAAACATTATTTGGCATTTACACATCAAGATTCGAGAGGTAAGGGCACCGAATGTTAGGTCCCAGATTATTAACTCTGGTTGTTTGTTGACCTGATTCACCTCTAAATGCCTGTAGATTTATTTTGACGAACTGAACTATGTTGGATCTAGGTTCGAGGTTAAGAAGGAAAACTTGTATGTCTGGTCTCAGATGTAGCGAGGCCCACTCTGCCTAGCTATGTTCTGAGAGCTGTAAAGATCAGACCAGGGTAACTGTTGGTTTCTAGGAACAGAGGACCAAAACCATCAGTCTACGCCAGGGGGAGAAGCCCCCTATCTAGTTGGAAAAGGTAAAAAAGGCACAGTGTGAGCTTAGTCCTGTGGCGTTTCGGCTTGTTGTTAGAACGCCTTTGTCTGGGCCTCCGGGTTGGGGATCTCTGGAGGGAAGACTCCGCTTGGCAATGCTGCAAAGGGGTGGTGTCCTGTGTTCATTAGTAATACACTTGAAGTTAGGGTCCTGCTCGACTGCTGGCCAAAATCCTTCGGTAGCCAACAGGTCTGGAACAGAATGCTCTAAAGGTCACCTTGGGTAGGGCGTACCTGTGTGTCACATGTCTGTAGGCTCGAATTCCTAATGGGTGAGGTATGATGCATTCTTCATACACTTGTAAACTGGATCGTCCTCTGTTGCCGTGCGATTCATGCGGGCAAAGAGCAGAGCGAGAGATGAGTTCCTCGACAACCTTTCAGCTGTAAAGACGGACTGCAAAGCGTCAGACCGCTGTGGACTCCGGCCTTCTAATGTAATGCCTGGTTCCAGTACCCTACGGAGCATTTGTTGGTTTCCAAAAGAGGGCCTCCCGCTCCACGTGCAGCATTACCCAAAAACAGTAAAGATCCCAGGGGAATAGTTGTGACTCCCTGTTTGAGTTTACGCCATGCCTTGATCTCTTCAGATGAGGTCCTGTTCTGCATTGGAGCTATCTGGACAGCGTCATGGCCCAGAGCTCAGTTATTGGTTTGTGGTAGAGGGGCAGTTTGTGGGTGGGGTGGGGCTGTTTTTTCTTTGGCCGAGGATTCCCAGCCTGACGGGGAGTGTTTGTGAGCATGTCAATCCATGCCAGACCCATAATGGAGAACAATAGTAACAGGTAAATAACTTGTTCCTTCTCCACCCTTCTAGTTTAAGCTCCAGGGTCTGCAATTTTTGACTCGCCAGCATAGTCTATAGGGAAGGGTCATGAGAGTTGTAGTCCGTACATCTGGAGAGCCAAAATGTTGCAGACTCCCGGGCTAGGCTGTTGTGTGCCTTGGCAAGATTTCGTTAGGGTGAAGCTCAGTTTAAGATGTTGCTACGCTCCCAGATGCAGAATGAATGTGCACACAGTGCTGGCAGCAAGGATTGGCCTTAAGAAATTCTCAGTGCCAGCAAGGTATGCGGAGACTGCTGCATGGAACATGTCAAACATGGTTAAGTCCATCATAGTGGGCCTAGTGTTTTTCTTTACTAGTCCAGCTCGGTCTTACCGTATGCTAGGCAAGCGTGCAACAATCTTTTAGCGCAATACAATCTTTCAGCCTCGTCTTGTTCAAATCACTAAAGGTTTGATCCTAACTGCAGGCATTACCGCAAGGATATCAGCCAAATTGCTCTGCTGGGACAACGGTGAAATAGACTATGTGGTTGAATCACTTACTAGGCACAGGCGAATGTACCCTTGTTATGGAGCCTATTTACCTTTCTGACCACCCTGGTGGGGATGGCCGCATCTTCTCCCACTTAGAATCGGGCTGCGCTTGCAAAGTTTTACTTCAGTCCTCTGCCTTTGTTCACTTGGTACCAGTTTCTCTGGGTTTTTTCCAACATATTAAATCTTGTAGTTTCCATCGTATCTATTGTATTTTTGCACCTAGGTAACACCTAGGTAACCCTTCAGAATGAATGCTACTTTAAAGCACTACAGGCTGGACTACTTTGACTAGGCCCACAGAGCAACATTTAGTGAGTTCCTATGATTATGATTTGTGGTGGAGTATAATTTTACTTCCGTTTTTGATTCTGGCCCTCCCGTTTCACCTAAGTCTTGATGGAATTGATAGTCGTTTGAGAGCAATGGAAATGTACATCTACCCCTAAACTTGACTGGCTAGCATACGGCTCTCCAGGGGTGCCGTGTACTCCTCTAGTCATGTCAGTACAATCTGTTATCTAGAATGTTGTGACTGTTCTTGTTGAATTGTGTCCTTTGTATTCATTCATTTCAGGATGCTGAATTGTAAATGTTTCTCCAATTCGCATAATTTCAGATCAGAACTATTTAGTTTAAGACCACTGGAGGGTCCAGGTGATCCAGTCTTGGGTCCTCTCGAAAATGTGATTGCAGACTTCCAATGAGCACTGCCATGAGAACTCATTTTGTGAGGATAATGCAATGAATGACAGATTAGCTAGCACCAGTTGTAAAGACTGGTTTATGCTGCATGTATACGTCCCGGGTTTTGGAGATGTACAGGAGAAAGGAAGCGTACATTCACCTAACAATTGTAAAAACTATTGCAGGTGTTACATGGGCATCCTTGTGCCCTATCTAGTTTGAGTTTTACGTTTCGCAAATAAGGTGATTGAACCACATGCAGCTGGAGATTTTCACATAATCAAATTTTTTGGTAAAGAAGGGAAGTCCAGATTACTTGATTCGAATGTAAATCAGCAACGTTGCATTTGATTACACCTTCATTTCCTCTCCTAGGCATTCTTTTCGGCTTTGTGTAATGCTTCATACTGGTGTACAATGTACTGATTTCTAAAAAGTACAACATTCATAAGAAAAAAGAACTGAAGCCGATGTGGAAAATATCTGACATGATCACACAATGTTGGCCAAAAATCTGGCATCCCATGGCACTCAGCATCTTAATTAAATTAAAGGAAATTATCCTCAACTGCAAATTAGTCTGTGGTTCTAAAACAATTTTGCAAATCTGGAACTACACATCTAGTGATTGGTAAAGGGCACTCACAGCCTGCCATGTGACCAAAAGACACATGCAAGATGATTCTCACCAGGAACATGATCTGATTGGTTGAACTTCGGTTTGCAAATTAACAAAGTAGGAATAGACATGTATACACCAAATTGGAACCAAAAAGTCAGTCTCCTAATCGCAGGCATAAAAGTCTCTTATTTAGCCACTAACCACAAGACTTGGTGAGGGAGCACAGAATTTAGACCTAGGCAAACACACTGGGGGTGAAGATTCCAACAAGACACACAAATCCTATACCACCTTTAGTTTTCCCAGGTACCTTTTTTGGTGACAAACACAAATGTGCATATTTCAGCCAAAAATTCACTTTGTCTTCTCGGAGGAACTATTGATCACCCAACATGTAGTTGAACTTATAGGCAAGTGTGGGGGATATTTGAAACTTTTATTGGGTATTTACTGCAAATAAAATGTTATGTAGTTGTGTAGAATGTCTGGGATTATTTGGGTGGTTGGGGGAAATATGCCAGTGGGGATTTTGAGATTTGTCCACAGCCCCTGGTGATGGGTGTGAAAGTATCTATCCCTAAGTGTAAGCAAATAGTTAAATGGCTTTAAAAGAGTCTTCCAAATCATAAGTAAGTTTAAGACCTGTACCTGGTGGTAAACTCTCCACATTTATAATCCTAAAGTGTGGGGAGAAAGGGTATTCCTTAACAGTTAAGTACATGGAATATCCTGGAATCACTGTGCCATCTACATGGGTTAAACCTATACATTATAGGACACAAAGCAAGGTAGTTTCGTTTTTGTACGAGTTCAAACGTGTTTCCGTTCAAAAGATAAATCCAATAGGCAATCCACTGTTACGACCTCATCTAGCTAAGTACCAGTCTATCCAATGGGCTCAGTCAAAACAACAACCCACCCCAGGGAAAGCCTGAGGACACCCCTTTAGAGAGCTGTAGAGGTGTCTCTTATTAGTCACACCGGACACACAGACCAGCTGTGGAGACTTAAGTTATTTCCAGGCAAGGCTTTATTTTACATATGTACAATCTGTACATTGCTCCAGTTACTCTTGTTATAGTTACAGCACGTGTGGACATTGACAGGGACATGGGAAGGTATAAACATCACTCAGAAAGGAGCAGACCCACCGGCCATCCATTCAACCCAGCTCAGGCCCCCAACTGACACTCACAGAACATTCACACACAGATCCACCCAACATTCTCCTGAGCTGCATTCATGCACCAACATTCTACAGCAAGCATCCAGGCCAGTGGCAAGACAATACAACATTACAACATCTCCCTTTCATACCAGATTCGTCACACTCAACATCTCCCTTCCATAACAGACTCACCACAGACTCACCACAACATCTCCCCATCACCAAAACATCTAACCAAACAATCACCTTCCATTTGGACCTGCCACATCCAAACACAGAGCCTGCCACACTCTGGCACCAACCATACACAGCCAAGGAAACCAATCATACATTCAGATGGGGAAAAAACAGGGGGGATCACACATTTGCCCCACCACGGACCCGGTGTCACAACAAACATGACACTCTGGGGAAGCATAGTCCAAGTCCAACCAACTAACACACAACAAGAGGTGTTGCCATGACAGGTCAACAATTGCAGAGGGCTACTTAGATCACTCCTCTTCCTCTTACACCCTCATATCGCATCCAAATACAAATCCCTCCCACTTGACTCCCTCATACATCCCACAGAATCACCAACACGCAGAAAGAAAAAAACAAAACCACCACAACCAACAATCGAACTGCAACCAGAATAGGGGAACATACGCACACGTCACTTATCACCAATATCATCCAAACCAGACACTACCAGAATCACACACACAAACGACATGTAACAAATATGATGTGCTCCTGGTAGCACTAATGCATTGAACAACTTAACTTTGACCTGTAGGGAAACAATAGTTAACATTGTAATAACTTAAACCTATTAACTAGAGTGCACTCTATATACATTATAATTACAATAGCTGGCCAGTTCAACCCCAATTGGTTGATATAACTTTACTTGTAAAGTTCCACTAAATATTCCACTATACTCACACCGTAGCAACCTTAATGATGGTTGACCATTAACTTTGACAAATACTACCCCAATAAATATTATTATAACTGTCAGGTGCAACCCTTACCCGGTTGGCCACCACTGTACCTCAAACTTGAGTGTACGTGTCACATATGTACCTCATAAGTGAGTGTGAATTCCATCACATATACTGGTAAATACCTACAACTTTGAACACATCACATAAATATATGACACTTTAGATTACCCTGTACTTCGGCCATGAACAGCAACACATGAGTCATGGTCGGGATGAGACACTTCACAATTAGGGCCACAACACCAGACAAACATCACAAGACAATGACCCAGTACCGTTCACTTAGCAAAACATTACATACATAGGTCATCACTAAATCCAATAACTTTTTCCAAGATCCTTAACATTAAACTCCAAACTACAAACATAAAATGATGCATGTGTTTAAAACACCTGAAATAAATTCTTGCATATGCACAAAAACGTTCACTTTTTGATTACCTCGCCTAACTATCTTGCAATAAATGATTTCTCAATTCAGTTCAATTGCCGAAAAGAAGAAAAAATAAATTCTAACTATCAGAATGTGTTGCTTGATCAAGGCCACACATATTTATATAAAGCATTCTACAGCAAGCATCCAGGCCAGTGGCAAGACAGTACAACATTACAACAAGAGCTCCAGGTTCAAGACCCAACCGGAGAAGGATGTATGCTCAGCAGGATTTGAGCCAATGGGGAGTCGGGTAATGCTGAACAAGACACAGTAACTGCAGCCCAGTTTGAGAAGGCTATTCAAACAGGGATTATGTAGATTAACTCCCATAGATGCAGCCTCAGCTGAATTCCTGCCTTAAGCACCAGTATACCCATTCAAAACAATGTATCTCAGCATAGGAAGAAGGTGGCTGTGGATTGCGTCAAGTAGAGCAATGCAGATGCACTGGCCCACAAGATAAGACTATTTCAGTTTATTCTCCCATTAAGCTTGTGTATCTTATTTTTGCTCCTGATCTATGTGCTTCGTAAGCTCAGACATAAGGTCCCAGTTTATCCTCTGCTTCCTGCATGGCTGACAAGAAAACTTGCTTCATCTGGATTTCTGACTTTCCACAATTGTCATTTTAATTTGCATGTGCCTGCATATCATTTGGATGCAAATTATAGCAGAGCCCTCCATGTTGCTTTAGAGGGTCCATACTCATTCCCACTACGTTTCCTCCCATTGTGCTGCACCCCTTATTCTTTTTTAATTGTATTGAGATTTTAAAACATACATCAAACAAAACCATAGCAACACCATGATTGAGATAATATAAGAAGTTTGGGTTGACAAGAGGCAAAGAGCGGGCCAAAGCATAAACACAGACCGATTTTCAGCTGCACAATCCACCCCTCTGAAAATCTCCATCACACGGCTTCCTCCCATTTGTGCCATATCTTCTGGAATTTGGTCAGGCATCCCCGTGCGTTAGAGATTTCTCTTTCATATGACATACATATATCCATATCTGATACCCATTTGCTATACCTGAGCACATCTGGCTTGCCCTACATCGTGGCTGTTTCCTTTAGCCAGAATCTAGGGTGATTGTATATTTCGCTGTATGCGGACATTTGCTGGTATCCCCATCTTTGGCCTCTCTCCCTCGGTCTAGATCTAGACGCTGCTATTTCATCAAGAGGTGCTGCATTCCGTTTTACCACCTGTCTGACCCTCTCCCATTGCCCTGCTGTCCAGAATCTAGACACAGTATTACATCTTAGGCCACTGCACTTACTCTTACAAATACTTAAATCTCTTGGTGCTGCCCTTAACCTCCCTGTGGGATGGAGACCTCACATCACCAAAGAACACGTCTCCTCAATCCCGGCCTCCCTGCATCATGCCCCCCACCAATAACTCGCCCCTCCTGGGTGCGCCCTACCACCAACTTGATGAACCCCCCCCCGCTTTTTCTGTATCTGGTCGCAACCCACAACCTCTGCCCCCGAACAAAGATTTGCCTGGAAGACGCCTGCCCACCGCCCTACCATCATTCCACCTCCAATCCAAAAGTCAGTGAAGCACCCTGGCGTTCCAAACTCCAGTCTCCTCAAACACTCATCCACTTCTCCTCAACCCACCAGAACACATTGACATCCACCTTCCCTCAAGCATTTACTGAGAACAACCCCAGACTCGGCGTCTATACATCACGCGCAATATCAAACTCAGAAGCCAGAAGAGCTCTCTGGAGCTCCAAACATCTCGAGTCCCCCACAACGCACCCAAACACTCCACCACCCATTTTCCCGCTTGCATCTACTGAGAACAATCCCTCACTCCCAGTCCATACATCCCATCCAATATCAAACTCACACGCCAGAGGAGCTCTCTGGCGCTCCAAACATCTTGAGTCCCCCTCAAACCACCCAAATACACAGTCTCCCGTCTTCCCTCTAGCATCAATTGAGAATAATCCCTCACACTCTATCCATACACCCCGTGCAAAATCAAACTCACAAGTCGGAGGAGAACTCTGGCCCTCCAAACATCACAAGCACCCTTCCACTAACAACCAATCCTTGCGCCCTCTGAGGAATTTGCCACCCTCTCAACCTGCCCCCCATGCTGCTGTCTCCCTCCCCTCAGCCCTTTCTTGATCCCTGCCCGCAGACCCTCCCTTCATACCCTTACCCTTCTCTAAAGGCAGCTTGTCTCACCCTCTGTAGAACAGAAGCCTCATCCCTTTCCACCTCTGACCCTCCTACCCTCTCACACATTCCCATGGCACCGAAACCCACGAAACGCTGACAGAGAGAATGGCCCTGCTGACAGAGAGAATGGCCCTTTCTCTTGACCCTCCATTCCTCACCACTTTTCCATCGATCCAACCTCCCAGTCTCTCCCACCCCTACTTCCAGACTCTCCAGTCCCCCGTCTCCCAGCCTCCATTGCAGCTGTCATCTTGACTTCTCACCCAGTGACCCTAAACCCTCTGAACCCTACAGACTCAAACCTGAAACAACCCACTTAAACATCAACACCCCTAGTGCTCCTCCCACCTCCATCCCAACACCCCTGATGCTCACCACCTTGTTTCTCACATAAATACCACCACCCACCTACTCTTTCCGTACCCCATTGGTGTATCCCCCTCACTCGACTCTCAAAGTGCACAGGCATCCAGACCCCCCTCAACTCCCCTTCAACCAGTCTCAATCATCCAGAATGATCCTACCACGTCCCCCACTTCGTCATGCACTCAAGTCCTCCGAACACTCCTGCGATGAGCGTTATGAAAACCACCTCCCCTCACGAAGTCACATGCATCCTTTTGATCGCTGACTTCATAGCAAGAAACAGACACAGCAACTTAGACCTCCTATCCTCTGACAATACCGACCTCATTTTCATCACCGAAACCTGGTTCTCTGATGATTTAGCACCAGTCGTGCACAAGGCCTTCCCCACTGGAAAATCGCTTATTGCCCACAATAGACCCTCCAGAGGTGGCAGAGTCGCAATCCTCTGCAAACCCCATTTCTCCATCTCACTCGTCAAATCCCAGACATGCAACGCTTCCTGCTAATCCCTTCTGTTAAAACTCTCCCTATCATCGACTTTTATCCACAGCTTCCTACTCATCTACAGACCCCCAGAATACGACAGACGTTTCGCCAACAAACTATGTGACTCAATAGCTACCATTCAGGATAATCACCCATCTCTTACTCTCTTGGGAGATTTCAATATCTGGTTTGATATGCCCAGCAACCCCATGACCCATCCTCTGCTCGATAGCCTTGACACAAAGGACCGTCCCCTAAATGGTTTACACTGCACCTGAGGACTTTAAACAAACAAAATAACTCTCTTGAACGCAAATGGTGAGCATCTAAATCCCATCTCAGCAGATCCATGTTCGCCCTCCACCATTGTAATTACAAATCCGAGATCCAAAAGGCCCAAAAAGCCTATTACAATAAACACATTCTGAATTGTGGCAGCAGCAGCAGCAAAGAACTCCACAAAATCATCTCTGAATTCGTGAAACCTACTTGCACCTCTCTCCAATCCACTCCCATACAACCACTCTACGACTCTGTCTCGCTACATTTCTACAACACAACACTTGACAGGATGGAAACCCTTAACACCAAACTGTTCTCACTTACCCCCTCCATAAAACTCCTGATCCCTTTGCACTGACGCCCACTTTACCAACCTTCGACTCTTTCAAACCCATCTCCAGAGACAAGTTCCTTGATCTGCTATCAGCCAGCAAACCATGCGGGTCACCCCACGACCCCGGCCCTGCCTCTGTTCTGAAAGAAATATTCTCCTCTACCTGAGCAGGAAATCATGCAAGAACCATACTTAACGACTCCCTCACCGCTGGCATCTTCCCTGAAGCCTTTAAATAGTGCATGTTAAACCACTCCTAAAAAGCATCCCTGAACCCACTTGAACCTAGGAATTACAGGCCAATCTCCAACACCAGATTCCTTGCAAAACTTGACCGGACTGCATACTCTCAGCTCAACTGCTTTGTAGAATCCAACAAACTCCCCAACCCCGCTCAATCAGGTTTCAGACCTCGACATGGAATTGAAACCACTCTGATCTCGATCCGGGATGATCTCAAGGTCCCAGCAGATTCTGAAGGTTGTGCAGCGCTGATTCTCCTCGATCCCTCTGCAGCCTTTGACACCATTAACCATTCAATCCTCCATGACCGCCTCCACTCCCTAGGAATCCCTGGCTCAGCTGGATTGCCTCTTTCCTCAGCAACAGGAAATAAATCACCTTTGTCTCCACTTTCGTCTCAACTGCTCGCCCTGTGAACACTGGAGGACCCCAAGGTGCATGCCTCTCTGCTCTCCTTTTCAGCCTCTATATGACCAATCTACCAGTCTACCAGGAATCAATCATATGCACAACATATCCTTCAGCAACTACACTGACGATACCCAAATTATCCTAAGAATCCCCAAGACAAGGACCGACACACGTCCCGACTGTGATATTGACGGATGGATGACAAGCAACCACCTCCTTCTGAACCCTGAGAAAACTGAAATCATGTTGTGCAGCAATGCTGCCCTTCTCCCACAACCGCTCCCATGCCCCCTGCCCTTGTCCCTCCTCTCCCTCCAACATAGTCAGATTAATAATGTTTCAAAATGTTGTAACTACCACCTCAAACTTCTTAGGCACATTTTTTCCTACCTCTCCTACACCAACAGAATCGCTGCTGTTATGTCTATTGTTATGTCGAGACTGCACTACACCAACTCCTTATACCTGGGAGCACCTGCATACCATCCTAACAAACTCCAAAGAGCCCAAAATGAGCCCAGTGAGACAAAGGGCCACCTTCAAGACCCTATGGATTGGCCACCAAGCAGTGCACAAGACCGGCCCAATGTACCTACAAGAGAAGATAATACCCTACCTCCCATCTCGCACCCTGAGATCAAGCTCTGCGCTCTTTCTAGTGATTCCAACCTTTAACTCTGTCAGGATCGGAGGATCCGCCTTCTCATCCTTGGCAGCAACTCTGAGGGACTCACTCCCCCCCACATAGTCAACTCACCCATGCCTACATGGCCTTCCGCAAGATTCTGAAAACCTAGCTCTTTCCATAATACTGACTAAGACCATCTAAGGCTCTGAGACCCTTCAACCAAATGACAAATGCTCATAGAGATCCCGAGTGATGACGACACTGAATGCGCCCATTCAGTCACAAATAAGCTTAATCTGAATGCAGCACTCGCAAACGCTCACTTGGAATACGGAAAGCGAGCGCTTTCAATCAAAACCTCCACTCAGACACTGACCTCTCCTATCACTATACTCACTTTCTACTCTAAACCAACATGCAATTTGAGCACAGCTACACCCCTCGATCAATTCAGCCTAGCTGCTCAATACTTCATTCTGATAAAAAGCAGCTATACTCCACGTAAATCAGCCCAACTGCACAAATTAACCTACTACACTGGCCTAACATAGCCAGAACCCAGTCTTGGTGCCCTTGCTCCAGACTGCACACATTCAACTGATATCAAAATACCACCACACATAATGCCAGGATGCAGCTACCATCTAGCAATCGCATCAGCTGCACACATAATCGGTGCACCCAAACACCCTATGACACCTTACTATCTCAACTTATCTGGACTGCAGTCCCCAAGGGCGTTGAACCTACCAGCACTTTGAGGTCATACCAATGATATATAGAGCGCTATATAAATGCCAAATAGCATAACGTAACATAACAACACCTCGATATTTCGGTAACCCTCCCTCTAAGCCCCCCAAAAAAGGTGGCATAAAAAAGACCCTCCTGGGAACCCTGGGATTTTCCCCATTCCAAATAAACAAGAGGACCTCTTTCTGCACATCTTTCCCTATTTGGACCAGAATCTTAACTGGGAGAGAGCTAACCACGTATAGAAGGCAGGATAACAGAGTCATTTAAACCGCTGCTATCTGTGAAAACCATGAAAGCCCCTATAAATTCCATCTCCTAAGGTAATTAATTTGTTTATTCCATAAAGGGTGTATATTAACCCCATATAATTCCCCTAAGGCCAGGGTCAGTGTGTCTCCCAGACATTCGATTTCTTTAGATTCCCAGACAAGTGGTAAAGTAGTGTGACATCCATCGACCTTCCCCGGTTCCCCATTACATTGAGTGCCTTAGATTTGGAGTAGTTAATCTGAAACCTCGAGTTGTGTGCAAATTCCCATAGTAGGGACATGACTCTTGGCAGGGGACTGGACGTGACATGAAGGAATAGCAGCACATTGTCTGCGTATAATAATGAAACTTTATGTGAATGTGTATTGTTTGCCAGTCCACAGATCCCCTCGTCACGTCTAATTGCTTTGCCAAGTGGTTCCATAACTGTTGCAAAAATCGGGGGTGAGAGTGGGCGCTCCTGTCGTGTGCCCCCTCTCACCTCATTTCAAATGGAACGTTTCCCATTAAGCACCAATTTCATAGATGGAATATGGAAATTAGCCATTACTATTCATACAAATTCGGGTCCACATCCAAACACATCCAGGATCCATTTTAGGAACCTCAAGTCCAGACTATCAAATAGCCTTGTGGTGTGCAGGGGTGCTATCAAAAAACTTTGCCCTGATTTCTTCCCCCAATGAGCTACGTCCACTGCTCTTCAGATATTGTCCTTGGTGGTTTTTAGTCATAAAGTCGAATGAAATAATATCGAAAGTCATAATGTCTAAAACAAAAAGTAGAAAAAAAGGTTTTTTTTTGTTTTTTTTTTGGTTGTCTTTTGTTCGAAATGGGGGTGGTTCCCCCCTTTTTTTTACCCCTTTTTTTTACCCCGGAACCCAAGAAAAACATGTAAATTAAAAAAATAAAAAATATGACATTTTTTTCCAACATTATTGTTTAGACATTTTTGCAATTCGATATTATTTTCCACGTTATGACTGCACACCGTCTTTGGTGTGTCTTCCCAAAATAAAAACCTGCCTCATCCGGATGTATAATCTTGGGGAGAACCCCCATTAACCACCTGGCCAGGATATTTGTGTATAGTGTTGCCTCCCCATTCAGTAGGGATACGGGATGGTAGCTAGCAAACTTAGTTGGGTCCTTCCCCAGTTTAAGTGTCAATGATGTTGTGGGGAGCCTCATGTCCTGTGAAATTACCTTGCCTTCCCTAATCTTGTTGAATACATTATTTATGGGTAACACCAGCCAGTTCCGAAACATCTTATAATAACCATTCCCGAATCCATCTGTCCCCAGTGTTTTATTTTTCATGGTAAGGATCTTATATTTGTGCCCACGTCCTCGACTATAATTTGCACCTCCAAGAGCTGTCAGTCTTCCTCCAATATCCGAGGTAATAGTATTTTCCCCCAAGAAAGCCTGCTGGGTCGTAGGGCCCTGATCTTTCCCCTCCAGCATTAGGGCGTGAAAGGCATCCATCATTGCCCTCTTGTTTGTTTCTGCAGGCCTCAAGTCCCCCTCTCAATCCCTCAATCGAGTTATAAAGTTTCATGCCCTTTGCTTTCTTAATTTTGCCACTAAAAAGTGTTTAGATTTACTGCTCCTCAAGTAATATGATTGTTTGGTTTGTAATAGTAACTCTGCCGATCTATCTGCTAAAAGGTCTTCCAATCGTGACCTAACCCTCATCAAGGCTCGTAGAGTTTTCATCGAACCCTGATTATTGTGTAACATTTCAGCCTCCCTCACCTTCCGTTCCAAATCGGTGTACTGCAGCTCCCTATCCATTAGGAATGCTGATGTCTCTGCTATAAATCCCCCTCTGATTGCAGCCTTACTTGCATCCCACACCACTTTCCAGTCCACCTACACCATGGATAGGCCCATTCAGTTCAATCCGGAGAATAACAGGTGCATGATCCATAAAATATCCTATTCCTATTTCTATTCCCGTGACCTGAGGGATGAGTGTATCCGATGCCAGGACCATATCTATCCTAGAAAACCCTCTATGTGCCACAGAGAAATGTGTGTAATATCTTTAATTTTCATGGAAAATTGGCAATGTTTCTGTTAATTCCAATTCTCTTAAGAAACAAGCTAGTGCCTGCCGATGTCTATTGTTGTTAGCCGTGGAAGGGAGCATTTTGTCCAGAGCCAGATCCATTACACAATTAAAATCACCTCCCACTACCACCTATCCTTCACACCTCTGTCCCAATTTCCAAAGTAATGTAACAACAAAGTGATCTTGCCTTTCATTAGGGGTGTAAACAGCTACCAACATAAACATTTGTCCCTGCAGGAGCCCTTTAAGCACCATGTATCCCCCTTGCGGGTCTTTGCAGAGAAACTGCCTAGTGAAGCCCAAGTCCCTGTTCAATAAAACCACCACCACCCACGTTTTCATCAAGCTAGAAGCATACTATTGTAAGGGAAAATATCTGTTTCATACATGTTTCCCGTGGGAGTAAGTGTGTCTATTACAAAAAACCAATGGAGACCTTCAGTTTGATCAGCTGCCTCACGATAGAACGTCTTTTAGGAGGTGAATTTAAACCCTGAACATTCAGAGTGACCAGATTTAGTTCAGCAATCATCAGTTATTAGCGGTGTTCGCCCATCAGGTGGAGAATTCAGCCATTCCCTCAATTCCCCCTTAACAATCTAGGAAACCATCCACATGCCACAAACACTAAACAATGTGAACCCCCCAAACTTGCCAAAAAAAAAAACCCTCAACCATGTATGCCATTTCTTCCACTTCCAAGTCCACAAGAGCAACCCGGGATGCATAGGGCCCATTTTCAATGTCACGTCCAATCACCTCTCTGTCCCCTGCTCCTCTGACAGAATCAAACCCTTTCCTGTAGAAGCCAGAACACTCAAATTAGTCAAGAAATTCAGCACATTCTTTGGATTTATCAACCCTCCTAAATACACCTTGTCCCTTCCCTTTAGGGTATGCGCTCCCCGCTTTCCACCCCTCTTTTTTAGACAATTGGGTTATACCCTTGCTGGATTCCCTGTCTGTGGAGCCATCAGCTGGCCATGGCTCTCCCTCACTCACCATTAAGTCTGCCATCTCCTCTTACTAGGACATGTGGAAAACTTTAACTTGGAACTCAAATCTTACACCACGTGGGAATGTCCAACGGTAACACACATCTTTCGCCTTGAGCCAGCTAGTCACTGTATGAAAGTGTTTCCTCTTCATTAACATAACATGAGCCAAATCTTAAAACAATGTTACAGGCCGTATTGGTTTGTGCTTCCTTGCTTCCTTGCTGCCCTCATGATCTTCTCTTTCACCCGGAAGAGATGGACTCTTGTGAGGACGTCCCGAGTCAGTCTTATTTTGTTGATAGGCAGTGTAGACCTAATGAGTTCTATCCAGCGAGATCTCTTCATCTGTTGGAGCTTCAAGTAAATGTCAAAACAGTGTCAACACATATTCTGGCAGGTCGGCATCCACAACTGCTCTGGGAATCCCTCGTAGTCTAATATTATTTTGCCGGGATCTATTTTTTTGCATCTTCCTGCTTCTTCATGGCTATTTCCATCTGTTGTTCAAGGGTGCCCTTTTGCTTGGTCATTTCATCTTGTTCGTACCCCTGTTTGCATAGATTGTCTCCTCCTCATCGACCCGCTTATCCACCACCAAAACGTGTTTGTCTCCACCTCATCGACCCGCTTATCCACCACCAAAACGTGTCTATCCAAGTCAGAGATCATTTTGCTCAGGCTGGCTGTGCTGTCTTTTATTTATTTATCTCAGCCAGCATGGACAGAAGATCTGATCTCCTCATAGGTGGATCTTCTACCTCCAGTTGTGGGGGAGGGGTTGAGTGTAACTGTGGTGCAATCATGTGTTCACTGCATTTTGTGGCGTTCTAACCATGCATCATTGTCTTTACATCTCCAAAAAGGTGCCCTTTCTGCTTTTTTGCTTGATTCGACATAGCACCTCAGGTCATAGTGGGGAGGGGGGACACTCTTTCCAATTAGTGTGGCAATCTCTCAGGCACAACCTGCTATTCTCCTAGCTCTCCAAATGTAGTAGCCCCAACTTTCAACTCCAGTTGGAAAATCACTACAACTCCAGTTTCACCACCTTCTCTGCTGGTCAGTTGCCTCCACCTGTGTACAATCACCATAAGCAGAAGTGCTCCTCCCTACATTGTTGGGAGTCTTCACCAAGCAGGAACCTTGCACCTCTCTGCTGCTTCAATTCCCCTTGTAGCTGCTCTCTCATCTCCCAGAGCATCTGGCGGTATTTCTACCAGTCAGGTCAATGCTCTGGAGGTTAAATCACAGCGTGCATTTTTTACTCTGCTCCTCCTCTGCTCCAGTTGCCACAGGGCGCGTGGAGCATCAAGGGCCAGTCTATGTGGGCCTGCAGTGCTTGTCTGTCCCCATCACAGCCTATGGGGCCTCAGACAAGTTCGCTGTGGGTCCCTCTGCCGCCACCTGCAAAAAAACTCCAGACCTCAGCCTCCCTTTTCTTCCTGGCTGCTGACCCCCTCACTGTGGGTTCCTTGCTCTGGACTCAGCTCTTGTGCCAAACCAGTGCTGCACTTGCGCCGCACTTATCTGAGGCACCACATGGATATGGGAACTCCTCTTCCACGGAAGCCGAGCCTCAGCAAGGAAATCCACACTGCGAGGGCCAAGGCCATTCTATTAAGCAGCAGACATACTCGTCCTCTTGTGGGTCTATGAAGCTCTCTATTGCTCAGTGGTGGTTTGCCTTGTGCACAACCTGTTACAGCTCGTTGCCATTTGTCATATTGTTTTCAGCAGGTGGAAAACTTTACATGAATCGATCTCAGTCCTGTGCTTACTCGACCGCTCCAAACCGTCTGGTCTTTGTCACAGTATGCTATGACCCCTTCATTAGGCTTTGCGGTTTGATTCCGTCATATTTAGGGGGTTAGAGGCGCATGGGATCCTGCTCACCGAAGAGGCATCATCCGTTTGCTTCCTTACCCAGCCATGCCCCTCCCACAAACATGTTTTTAAGGATCATGTGATTTGGTTATGCTTTCTGAGTTGTAAACAAGTCCTTACTCCAGCCTCTCCATTTCAGTGTTGCTGACAATGTTGCATGTGATAATGCATTTGCCCTTGTATTAGTCCAATGTTCAAGCCAATTCGATTTGAATTAAGGATTTCAAAAGCAGTTGCAACTTCCTAGGTACCATATGCTGAATATTTAGTCCATGATGAACCTTAATGTTCTATGGCAATGGTCTTTAACCTTTGACTCTCAAGATGTTTTAGACTAGAAGGCCCATCAGCTCTAGCCATCACATTCAACAAACTCCAACGCATCTGCAGGGTCGCAGGTTGCAAACCCCTGACGTAGGCTATTAAAGTGAGCTCTAAATTCAAAATGATGTGATGGGCCCTGCCCATCCCGCCATGTCTGCCTCTGTGGCCATTCATTTGGGAGGCTGTTATATCTCTCATGGCCCATTGCCAAAATCTCTGTGTTTGCTCTTCTGAGATGTACGTTTCAACCCCCATCAAGGTTTTGGATATGTTACAAGCTTAGGGCAAGGTTGCTGTGACTCCTCCTTCCATCCACCTTTTTGAGTTGTGCCATTTGCCTGCATGTAGAACCAGAGAAAGTGAGACTCTTGCCCTTGAAAACCTTCCAAACCATCCTTTTCAGCCTCCTATGCCATTCAAAAAAGAGAAAAAACATATGAAAATATGCTCTCGTGCAATGTCAAAAGGTGCAGTCCAGCCCAAAAGAAAGCTAGAATAAAAACAAATAATTTCAAAATGAGGTAATATGTGCAAAGTAGGTTACAATTTCTATTCATGCAATCTCACTTCACCTCAACACATACATGCATAACAAGAACAAACAGATACAACATATGTCATTGTGCCTTACTAAATAACATGTACAATATTGTAGAAAACAGTAGACATTTATCCACAAAACAAACAAACTATGAATAACATAATAACAATCCAGTAAAATCATTGAGAATGAAACAAAAGCAACAACGATCTAAAGCACGATTAATATGTGTATCATCATTAAAACAACACATTTTATTAAGGATTATTAATAGTTTGGTAGATGTATTCTGGATACTGAAATCCTCATTTGGAGATGGGTCTATATCTTACATCAAATTCGTTTTTTCGGTGACCTCTAAACTGTAAATCACAATCCAATTCATATTTTGTGTCGATGAAGAGGTGTCACTGTTTCTGTAATAGTGTTCCCTCTTTTTATTTAGGTGAGCCAGATCTTTATCCTACAACCAATTAGTGGTTTTGGAACTGTTTTTGTTTTTGGCTGCGACCTCTCAATCTTGTAAGAATGCAGTGTAGTCAGAAGTGCCAGCTGGAATCTCTGCCAATCTTTGCAACCTCTGACATTGCACCTGCTTTCAATGGTCAAAGAGGCACTGTCAGTGGCATTTAGAAATAAGTGGCATTTTGACAGGGTTTATTTTAGCGTAGATAGGAAAGAATATGATCTAAAATCAGTTTACAATCTAAAAAAACGTCAATTTCATGATTTTCTAAACAAGCTAAACAACAACAAGCTGCTTTGTTGAAAATATATATTATTTAAATGAATCTCATATTCTTACACTTCTTGAATATGTAGCAAACTGAATTTCAAGTACTGAATTTTATCCAGAACATTGTTTCTTTTTTAACATGTTGCTGGGGCAATCCTTATTTCCAAGGATTTCACACAATTCAACAATTAAGGACATACTATCCATTTATTATTATTTATTTTATCGTTGAAAGCATGGACCTATCTCAGAGCAGTGGAGTGCTGTATAGAGGGTCGATAGCCAGTGTTGGTGCTGGCATCTTTTAACAGTAGCACAGTACTGTGAGTTTAGGTCTGTGCCATGGTATATGCATCCACTGGGATTAGTCCTTGATCAGGTGTTGCTAAAACAGCCATGTTTAAGAGATTTGCAAAATCAGAGAAATGTGTGGGGATTACAAGCCGATACAGAGATCGAGTTCCAAAGGGTGGTTGCATGACAAAAGAAGATTTTTGTGTGGGTCCCTCCTTTGCGGACAAGTTGTGATTCAAACTGGTTGGTCGATTTGCTGCCCAAGTATACTGGTGTGCTACTCCTGACTGCTTTGAAGAAGATACATGTAGACTTGAATGGTCTCCTTGCCCGGAGTGGAAGTCAATGTAGTCTGCACATGATGGGGGTGATTTGGGCAAATATCCAAGCACCTGTAATAAGACACGCTGCAGCAAGTTGGACTACGTTTGGGGGGGGCAAGAAGCCCCACTGGGAGGATGTTTCCCCCATCGATATGCCAGAACAGAATGGCGTGCAGTATGGTCCAGAAGTCCTGCAGCAGTTTGATTTTGCTATTCATGGAGTGAAATTAGTAAAATGTTCTTAATGCTATTGACACATTAATTACTTGGCCCATTTTATTCTTTGTAGTTTGGCACTTGTAGTTGTGTATTTATAGTATACCAGACATCAAAGTAAAGGATAACATATTACCACCTGACATGGGAAGTCTCTGAAGTATGACATTTTAAAGAAGAAGGTACGATTGTAAATATTTAATAACAATTTTTTACACTGAAAGATGTAGGCTAGATATAAAACAATGTGATGGGGAAACAGTTCTGTGTCCTTCCACAATAGGTAAGATAGTTCAGTGAAATAAGCATGCACCTATCACATCTGTGTTCAGCCTGCAGTCATGCGATGGAACCTCAGCCCTTCATCATTCCAAGATTGATAAATTGAACATCCTTTAATTGAGTACCAACAATAATTATAACATTCATTACAAATGGAAGGGCTGCATTATTCAGCATTATATCAAATATTGCATTATGTTTCCTGAGCATCACAGGTGGTCTAAAGAACACTCCAACTCCCAGAGATGAGTCAAGGTTTTTTTTGTTTTTTTGTTATTGAATTGTTATGCAAGGCACCAGGGCTGTCCATCATTGTCTCATCTAGTTGAAACATTGTCCTTCCTAGGGATGGTATCCCTCTTCCCAGTATAGGATATAGAGAATATTGATCTATCTTCCTTTCAATGAGGTCCTTAATGAAATTGACCTTGTATATCTAAGATCCCTACAGGTCTTCATTAACTGGGCCTAAACTAACCACAATGTTAGTTCTAAAGGGAATGAATGGTTGTGTGTTACAGACACTCAAAACCCACTCTGGCATCTTCCTCTCCCGCTCTGATGTTCCTTTCGTTATTGCATTCTCTCCCCCTGTCCACCTCCATCTCCTCCCCTCCTTCTCTCCTAGTACTCATTCCATATATCCCTCCTGTGGCTCTTGCTCTTCTTCTACCTTCTGCCTCCACCCTTCAATGTGACTCCCTCTTACTCTCACTCTCTACACTACTACTCCCTCCTCCACACTACTACTCCCTCTTCCACACTACAACTCCCTCCTCCACAAGACTTCTTCCTCCTCTGCACTAATACTTGCTCCACACTACTACGTATTCTTCCACACCACTACTCGCTCCTCCACTACACTGCACCCCATTCTCACCTTCTCTTCTTCTCACCCAAAAACACACAACTTTCTGCTTCTTGTCCCACCCGTGTACTCCCCATTCTTTTCCTATTGGACTTTTGTCCCTGACCAATCAAATCCTATCCTCCCCACCCAGAAGATGTTACAACAATCAATGTTACAAATATGAGGCTAAACACTACCCCTTTCTTCTGCATAGCACCAACATCAAGTATCATTGGTGGCCCACGTTGCAGAGTGTCCCAGATTGTGTAAAGGAGCTGCAATGTGGAGAATTTCAAATCAGGTAGGTTATAGTCCTTGTTTGAATATGAAAGCACACTCCATGGCAAGTCTGTGTTGTTTTGAATGTATCACTGCTTGTGTGGGTGACAGTGTGTCTCTTTATCCAGTCTCAAGAAGCAGTGTATGGCATCACTGTTGGCTTTGCATTCTCTCCAGTGTCTCATTCACCTTCTTTCTTTCTTGTTGGTCTCCCCTGCTGGCTGACTGTAGTCCACTGGTGTGAGGCACTGCTGGGTTGCTGTCCACTGGGTGGTCTGCCCTGAAATCAGCTTCTTGAATGTGTCTGCAAGGAAGAGAAAGAAACTCTCCAGAATAATTTTCAACAGGAATGGGGTGATCTGAAGTGGTACTGCCAAGAAGCAAAACGGGCTGGCCCCACTTCGAGCATCCTCATTGGCTGAGGGTCTGCCATGCCCCCCGCCATAGACAAGGCAGCTGGAATCCCGGCCGAGAATCTAGGGATTCTTGGCCGGGTAATGACCAGGCAAGAGCCAATCAGAATGCATGTTGCATTCTGCTTGACTCTCGCGGTATACTCATAACATTTAGTGCAAATTAGTCCATGATATAAGCTGGATGGAGATAGAGCGAAATGCATGATGCACTGTAAATGGAAAAGAAAAATTATTTAAATGTGCAGACAGAATCTGTCCTGTAAACTGAGGAATGTGAATATCCATTCCTAAAGACATTGCATTGCATTGGAGCAGGAAGCGCAAGAAACATGCATAATTTTCTTTTCAGCAATGCAGTTAGCACAATGATAAAGGCACTGAGGGAATCATGTGCTGTTCTAGTGGGATGTTCTTGTCAAAGGGAGGTGCTTTTGAGTGACAGGGGGTTTTATGAAAAGGTTTTTAGGCAGAGAAGGTGAGGCATTCTTGCACTCACTGACGGAGGGAGCAGAAGGCAGCATGCTGGGCTGAGGCTGTCTCTCTCCTGGGTTGGCAATCTTTAGAAGAGCTGTGAAGTCTCGAACGACCTTAGTTGTGAATGACTCTGGATCACTGCCAAGCTGAGTCGGGGACTATTGCCAGCTTAACCTAGGTAATTATGTGGTTAATTGAGGTGCGTGTGAAGTGAATGATACTATGTAGTACAGATTAGATAATTCAGTTCATTTGTAGGCGCTGCATTAGAATGAGAAGTTAATCGTGCATGTAAAACCGTGCTTGTATTTCTCTAAGTTGTGCTGCAAGTCAAAATGTATTTGTCCTGCCAACTTTTGTTGCAAAGTGAAAGTTGATTTGTCAGAGCTTTGCACAGTATCGCGTTGAAAGCCATTGCAGAAATAGCTTTGCGTATGTTGTGAATTAGAGCGTGGGTGCCCGTGTCACTCTGTGTAACTTGCATATTTCAAGTTTATCATAATAAAAATATAAATTTGAAATAGTAATTTAGTCTCATTGTATTTTTCTGCATTTTAGTCTTTGGTTTGGTGTGCATAGGTAGATAGAACGTGTGGTAAGAAATCTCAAAGTTAGTCACAGTAAAAAAGGAGAGGCTGAATGAATGCTTTGAATTTCATGTGCATGCTATATATAGCAAGGCTACATATCCTGCAGAACCTGCAAGCAATTAAGAACCGAGATATGTCCTATCCCCTTGCTAAACACTTTGAAGATGTACATCAGGGCGACTTCAGCTCATTTAAATATTTTGTTATCGACAATGTGAAAGTACATCCAAGAGGGGGGGGCAGACATATTGGACTTTAACACCAAGTTCCCTGAAGGTCACAACCGATATGAAGAACTCTATGCTTTTGCGGGAGACTAAGATGTCTTAACGAAAAGCTATGAGACTCTAAGACAAATAGATATATGTGGAAACATTTCGGGACCAATATCCCATACTGATAAATTGTGTTTTTTTAACAACACACATCTCCAATATTTTTATAATAATTTTATAATATTGTTGGAAGCGTTCTCTCACAAACCTTTTTCTTTGTCAATATTTTTTCTAATATTGTTGTGAATGATTTTTAATATATTGTAGCTTTTGCACTCTGTTAGCACCTTCTTTGAACATTTTGAATTAATCACATGCACACATTTTTAAAACTATAAGAGGATTTGATCTAAAATTTGGCAATATATGCTATACCTATCATTGGGAGATATCAATATTAATTTAGCTATGAAGTTAAAAATGTACATCACACTTTGAATAGACAATTTGCACTCATGATTAGGTCATAAACAGTTTACAAAGCACATTGCACTTTAGAAATATAACAGGCAATGATGCTTGCATAGAACCCTTTTGCTGATTAAGATCCCCCCTTTTTTTATGTACTGGGCACAATAATTTTGGTTCAGCCAGACCAATAGCTTTCTCCTATGCATTCAGTCAACTTGGGAGAATTATAATCAAATCTATTAGTTGAGACGTTGCTCTTTAAATTGACAAAGCACTGGCACCTGCAAGGGTTCACTTCCAGTGATTCATAGCGGGGCATCATATACACCCGTCATAAGTCATTTGTCAATTTGCTGGGGGCTTAGACATCCTTAAAGTCTTGTAAAGTGTCTATGTCAACATACATTTGCTTAAACATTATCCAATTGGGATGAGTCCCTTTGAGTTTCCTTAGTGTATCTGCAGTATTGACAAACTTATGGTGCCCACAAGGGTATACTGCCAGTGTGTTTTTGCAGACACAAAGACAAGGGCGCCCGCGAGGATTCATCGCTGCCTATAGTACGTATGCATGACTCCGGTAACATACACGTCTGAGGTAAATAATGTACATGTTTGAAATAATACTTGCACACTGCATCTTACGTATGCCTGTGAGATAAGGGGAAATGCTAACTCTAATGCACTAAGCGTTGAGCGCATCTCTATACATCCATGGACACAGATATATAGGCGCCCGCGAGGGTTCAATACTGCCTACAATTCTGGGCATTATCCTTGAAAGATATACATATTTTAAGTACACATTTATGTTTTAAAGATTCTAAGGAATATCTGCACATTGCACTTTATCTGCAGTACACCCACTAGGGATCATGTGTGTGAGTCAATGGGAAATGTTATTTCATATGCATATAGCACCAAGTGCCACAAAGGAACATCTCAAACATATTAAAAAATATACTTAGACTTTGTATGTCACATATTTAAACATCAAGTAAAAAACTATCTCTTCATGAAATGCTTTTATATTTTTAGTATTCCTCCTATGCTTTATGAGTATTGTTGACTAGTAATCTACAACAGTTGAAGCATTTTACTATTTAACAATTTTGAACTGTGTGTATATTGATAATGCAGTAATGATGATATCGTCATATTTTAGCACTTTTCCAACATGGCGGCACATAGACACATAGGTCTCCCTTTCAGGATGCTAGTAGCTTTGAGACAACAAACAGAGATTAAAAAATCAAATGCTGTCTATTAATGTTCAGTCCTCTTTCTTTGAATTTTATACTAGACAAAGCATGTGTAGGGTGAAACGTGTCGTTTGTGTGTTTTTTGCTGCTCTCCTTGTCCAAATTGATTTACTAATAAAGGATTATTTTTGCACAATAGTCATGCCTGAGATATGGATTGCATTCTTTCTACAAAACATATCTGCCTGAGTGCCGCTACGCCTGAGACTGGGTTTCAGTCTACCTCTCTTTTTATATATATATATATATATATATATTACGGTTAAGTTGCTAAAATCATAGGAAGAGCACTTTTTCGGCAGCTTATAACTGCGCTCCCCCTGGACGAATCCTCACCAAACTTTGCAAAAAAAGTATATGAGCGGTGCTGAATTTTACCGCCAAGTTGGGTGAGGTTTCGTGTGTGGGGAGGAAAGTTATAGGGGGGGGGTTCCCAAATTTCCCATAGACTGAATGGGGAAAAACTTTGTGCACGGCTACAGGTCGGACGGCTGGATGGATTTTAACCAAATTTGCACCAGGAGTGAGGCCTTGGGCCAGGAAGCATGCTTTTGTGTGTTCGGTTGCAATTGGACCATTACATTTTTTCAAAACACTGAAATGTACGTCCCAAAATATTAGTGATATCTGGGTCCGCTCTGCGGACCCATTTCCCAGTTCACTCTGCGGACCAATGTGTGATTGGTTCGTGGTAGGCCGTGCTGTCGGTGAGCAGTGGGTGCAGCCGGTGGTTGGCTGGAGGGAAGCGTGCTGTGCGTCAAACATTTTGGGAGATGCCGCCATGGAGAGGATAGTGGTGCGCCGAAAAGCGTTGGAAAGACTGCTTTGCAGGATTGGCCGGGTGGAAGAGGGGTCAGCAAAGATACTGGCAATGTTTTGTGCTGTAGGATACGGCTACCGATGATTATGTTGAGGTTGTGCGTTTGAGTTGTTCTTTTGTGGCGGGTTTATTAACCTGCTTCATTAATTTGGCTTGCAGTGGGTCTGGGTAAGGCATAGGCTTGCGTGGCCATGCCATGCAGAAAGTGCATACGGCTTCGGTACAACCCCCCCTAATGTAAAGGCTGAATGTATGGGAGAGCAATGAGGCACGTAGTGAATAGGTAGGTGGGCGAGTTTGCTTACACCATTGCTGCAAGAGAGTGCTTAACGACACAGAGAAAAAGGATTGTTTGGCAGAACACTGTGGAGATATGCACCAATCCTGCAGTTATTGACATACACATGATTGGTGGGTAGTTGCACAGGGAAATACGATATGTTGGTCACTGTAGGCAGACTGTATAGGGGATTGGGAGTGCCTTGGATATAATATGTGGGGATTAGCAGTCGGTGTACTATGTTTTGTTGTGCCTCCAAAGGCCCTACTGCCTTGTTGCATGGGAATGGCCTCTGGCCATAACAGTGTGGGCAGTGGTTGGGAGTAGGTGTGCGAATGCTGTTTCGGGTCACTCCTTAACTGTACTAAACGTATGTGTTGGCAGGCAAGCACCGTTGGAAATGTTGGCATGCATGCCTGTATTGCCTTCCAGTGGGTGTGTAGTAGGACTAAGTAATTAGGTACAGGAACGGAGGCCTTGGCCTCCGCCTATGTACCCAAAGGACTATGGTTTGCCATAGCCTTGCTTTAGGGAGGGCAGGTTGACATTGGCAGATGGAAGGAATTTGATTGGAGGTTTCTCACACATACTTAGTTGGTGGTCGGTTGTGGAGGTGACTATCATTTTATGGTGAGTGCAGGGAGACTATTGGGGATGGGGAGTGCATTGCAAATAATATGAGGATGTTTGCAGTCAGAGTGCCATGTTGTCTTGTGCGTGTAACACCCATACTGGCATGTGTGTTTGGGTACGGCCCTTGGCTGTCAGTGTGGGCACTGGTTGGAAGTAGAAGTGAGAATGTTGCTTTGTTTGAGTCTGTTGTATGAATACGTAATTGTAGGCCATTACAGCACTGTGGGAAATGTTACCATGCCTGATTTTATTGTTTTCTAGTGGGTGTGTAGTAGGACTAGGCTATTGGGTGCGTGGGCGGAGGCCATAGGCCTCCACCTCAGTACCCAAACGCCTAGGGATTGGCCACAGCCTTGCTTTTGGGAGAGCAGGTAGACATTGGCAGTTGGATGGAATTTGTACAGAGGTACTCACAGACAGTTAATTGGTAGGCATTTGTGGAGGCGACTATCATTTGTTGGTGAGTGCAGGCAGACTCCATTGAGGATGGGGAGTGCATTGGACAGACTATGAGGATTTGTGTAGTATTAGGGTTATGTTGTATTGTGCTTGCAAAACCTATACTGCCTTGTGCACATGGGTGGGGACATTGTACATAGGAGGGTGGGCACTGGTTGGAAGTAGGTAACGGAACATTGACATGCTTGGGTGTATTACTGAATCAATATGTACCTGTGGGCAGAAAGGGAAAGTGCAGATATGTCTGCATGTATGGGTGTATTTGCCTATGTACCCAAGAGACTAGGGCCTGGCCACAGCCTTGCTTTAGGGAGGGCAGATGCAAGGAATTTGTATGCAGGTATTCACAGATAGTCACCTCCACAACTGCCCACCAATTAACTATTATTTTTTGGTGAGTGCAGGCAGACTCGATTGGGAATGGGGAGTAAATTATAAGCTTAGCTTGTGCTATACAATACACTTGTAAATATGTGTGTGCCGTAAGATCCGCCCCTTTGTAGAATTAATTTGGAGATCATGCTCCAGGTCGTGAAGAGGAATTGCAGAGATCAGACATAATTTATGTTCAAGGGGTGTGGACGTGACCAGAGGTTCAGTTCAGGGCATGCAGTAAGAAAGTGGGAAATGCAAGGCTGGTTTTAGTACGTAATGTTTGTGACATGGCTCATGTACGCAGATACTAACACATAAACAGTTGTGCGGTAGGTGCGCAGGTGACAACCTTGAGAGGCTATTGGGGTGGGGGAATGAAATGCAGATGGTTTTGGGATTGCTCTAATTGGTGTACAGTGTTGTGTTGGGAATGGCAAGCACATACTGCCATGTATGGATGGCTACGGGCGTTTCACGTAACAATGTGGGTATTGTTCGGAAGTAGGTTCAACAATGTCCCCTTCTTTGGGTCAGTTCTCACACTGATATGTAAGTCTAGCGTACAGGGCTGGAAATATGTATGTGAAGTGTGGGTGCTCACTGTCACAGCATGGTTGTGGAGGAAATTTTGCAGGTGCCATACCAGTAGAGGTGGTGTGAGGTGACAGCACGTGAATATGGTGACCGTTATTGGCCTTGTTGCTATTCACATACTGAGAAGACGCAATTAATCTACATTATGATACCTCTCATAACACCTAGTACGTTGAGAGAGAAGGAAGGTAGTGCGAGATTACACGAGTTAATAAGTATTACATATGAACACTATGGGGAATGTGAATTTGAACTCGCATCCATTTACAGCCGTCACCATGATGAACGCTGTTAAGTGGAGAGATATACAGGATGGCAGGCTATCTGACTGTTACCCTTGTTTGGCGTACTTGTTTAGATGGCGAACGGAAGCCGGTGGAGCTTGAAGTGTGTGCATTTGTACTGTGTGTATCGCTTCCGTCAGCTATGCCTGTGTTTCGCTTACACCATCGCAGCAGTCACTGTCGTCGGTGACTTTACTTGTGGACACTAGTTCCTCACGGCGTGCACTCCAGGTATTTATTTTATGTGTGTGCCAAGCGTAGCACACTCTGTCATGTGAGCACCTAGCTCTGGAAAGGAACAACATAAACAAAAGAAAGAGCAGACTTGCGCAGACCAACTGTACGGTTCGAGACCATTCCAATCTTTGTGGTTGAAAGTGCTTTATATTGCCACAGAACGTAAACACAGTTGGTGGATTCACCGCTCTTTTATTTTGCACACAAAATACAGTGACCAATGCCGTCTGTGCAATTATGTTCTTCTGTTCTGGTGTAGAACAGTGGGAAAAGTAGTACATAGTGCTGCTTCGTGGTCCGTATGCAAGAAGACATTGTCTTTGAAAGGTAGCGAAGGTAGCAGGTGGTGCCTCTGGGATGCTTTATATAATGAAGGTTTGCAGGTTGGTTCGTATAGCAGGAACTGCAAGTGGACATCCCCACCCATAGTGGTCAGTTCCAGATAATAACAATGTAAAAGACATTGCTTGTGGTAATCTTCCAATGGTTGGTCCACCATCCATCTATTGGAATGTGCAAGGTGTGGCATGCACATTAGGGTGCAACATATCTGAGTGGAAAGAGGAATAAGAGTACATGTAAGTAGCGACTATTAGTTGTAGCATACAGGACAAAACTTTGCAGGAAGGATAATGTAGTAATAGCGGAATGGCTGAGGAACAATAGCGTTTGTTACTGCGTAGCGCCATATCTGAACTCACTGCCTTTGTGTCTGGTTTGTAGGTAATACAGTGATTGTATGGGTGCACAGAAGAAAATGTGTTGGCACAGTTGGGACAAGATAATGTTTTCAAGTCTTCCTTTTTTACAAAAATTTACAGTGGTAGCCAGTGCAGTTGTACTCATGGCGAATTGTTACAACGTGTTTACAAAGAAAGTAATACAATAAGAAACATGATGGGGGTTACCTTGGATTGGTGGAGAATGGAGTAGCTGTTTAGGTAAAAAGCGCTCAAAAGAAATGTGAGTTGCACATATTTGTGTGCCGGTTGACCGCTGCATACACCTGTGTCGGTTATAGAGTATAGTACACTGAGGGTGCATAGACTTTGTAATTATATGAAAGGGCATACAAAGGGCAGAACAGGGAACCTAGCAGTGTACGAGCGAGTAGAAGGTGAGGTGTTTTTAGTGTAAGAGAAGCAAAAGACAGTACAATGACAGTTTCAAGTTACTGGGAATGGTGGAAACCTGGCAGTGTGACAGTTTCTTTTACTGCCGTCACAAATGTCCGTGTAAAGTATGGAGAGAAAGTGAGCGGTAGAGCAAGTTTGTAAATATGCATACAGAAGAGCACGTAAATAACTGTTAATCATCATACACATGTGATGAAAAGGTATACTTACATCATTTTAGCAAATTCCATCCTTCAATTGGGAATACCGTGAAATGGCACTGTACAGCGTAAAAGATGGCTGCAGAGTACCTTTGGGGCACATGGACAGAGGAACTGCAGTGCAAGTTATGTATCCTTTTTTGCTAGACTTCTACACAATATATGACCTTGCAGCTACACATGCTTCCTCCTCAAAGCTGTTTTACAAAGAGCGTGTGTTCTTTTTAAGGAGAGGTATGTTAAGTTTGGATTCCCGGAGATGAGGCAGGAAAAAGAGGAAGGCATTAGCTGTGAACGTGTTTCGAGTGTAGCATCTATTTATGAATGTTGCTAGTGTCAATACGGTGAAGGTAGTGGAACGTACAAGTAGATATAATGGTGCTGTAGAAATGGACACATGAATGCACAGATGGCAAAATACAGAAAATGGGTTTTTACAGTGTGTAAGGAAAAGTTAGATGTGCACTGTGTTACGAGGCAACAGTGCGTAATATAAAATTGTGTTTGCTGTTTGAGAACGCGTGGGCGGGTGGATCTTAGTACACAGTTTGGTGTTATAATGCATGACCTTTTTTGGGGCAACTGTTTAGGAAAGGAAAGCAGTTAGTGTGAACGTTTGTTTGACATTGTCAGGTGGTTATGACCTGCAAATGGTTTTTTATTTACAGAAAAAAAAGGGTAACAGAAGTTGAAAAAGTAAAGAGGTATGCTAGTGGTTGCAATGTGGCTGTGGAGCTATGATGTATGTGCTGTATTGAAATATGGGTTGGCTACGTTTTTTGAAACTGGTGTATATTACAATGAAAGTGAGCTAACGGCATACATTGTGGCAGTGTAAAGCAAGGAGGCAAATGTTGGAGAAGTTAGGAGACTTAAGTAAGATGTATGGATGCATGCATGAAGTGGTATTGTTCTAATTGTGCAGATTGTAGGGTAGGTTACTGTAGTGTTGTTAATTCACTGTGTGCCCTTATGATAAGTTTAGGTGACCAGTGCAAGTAGGAAACAGGTTATGTATTCAGTGGAAGAAGTAGTAGGCAATGTAAACTGCTGTAGCTAAGAGGTAGGTGGCTGTGTTATGTGTGGGGTAAGTTGTACATGCATAGATGTTTATATGTGTGGTTCTGCAGTTCAGCGGCAATAGTGGGCAGGGTGTGTAATGTTTAGTGTACGGCTGGAGGCTCTACAATGTAGAGTGTGTAGTGAAGGGTGCAGGGTGTGGCCATAAACTGCATAGTGTAATATAGGTGTGCATTGTCAGTGGTGGTATTGGTATGTGTATAGCAGAAATAAATGCACTTAATGCACTTTGAATATTGTACAGAAGTATAATAGCAATCCTTGAATACTTACTGTTTGCATTGAGGAAGCCCTGCACTGTGTTTTGGGTATGGAGTGTAAAATGTTGTCGTACTGTTTGCTGTATTATCTGTGGGAAAAGAGAACACAATATGTTAGCGCAGGTATTTCGTTACTTTGAAGTACATTACATAGCATACATGTCTTTATTTTGTTGACCCTCATAAGTAGCACTTCGTAAGTACTGTGCTTTGAACCAGTGTACTGTGCAATCAGCGCAGTTCCTGTGGTTCTTTGCATAATCACTGGGTCTGTGGGGGAAAGAAATCATTCTGGATTTTAAAAAAAACTTTCAAAATGAGTTGCTAATACAGTGCACAATGAGTGATAGTGACGTTTGGAGTGGTTACAGCACTTTTTTAAGGCGTGCTGGTGAAGGAGGTGGAAATGTAATGGAGTACGATATGTACACTATACATGTTGGTAGGATGGATGGCGTTCTATATCAGGTGCTGACTTGCAAATGTTTCAATGCTTCCTTTTTGTACCATTGTTTCTTTATCCGTTTGGTTTCTGCTGGTAGTTTGCAAGTATTATGATATTGTTCAGTGGTTATGCAGTATTATGACCGTCATTACGTAGCTGTTGGCATATTGTAACTGCTTATACTTTGGAAGTGTTTGATGGTATATTTGTAGCACTGTAGTTGTTGAAGGTTGAGTTGGGTAGTTGTGATGCTGCAAATAACATTGTTGTATTCAGGTTACAGTTAGATACCAGGTGGCATATTCTAACTGTTTACAGTGGACTGTTTCTGAAGGGTACGTAGAGAAGATTGGGCATTCTTGTGGTTATTTGGACATCTGTCTACATTTGGAACTGATACTGCCAAATTTCGGATGTATGTGATGCCACGCCGATATGTGTTGGAGTTGTATGAGTATTGTTGGAGTGCTGGTGACTTATTTGCGTAAATCTTGATTTCAGAGGTTACTGAGGATAGTTTTGAACCCTCATACTTGGCACTAGTCATTCCACGTATGCAGTGTAAAATACTGGTACTATGCTTTTGTGTAGACGTACTTTTAGCTTGGGGATATAATTGCGCAACATACAGTGGAGTGCATTTCCTCAATGTTTCCAGTAGGGTACTTTGCTTTCGGTAGATAGTGTGGAAGGAAAAAGGTAGTGCGTGGCATTGGGGAGAAACGTATGGTACGTTTGTACCTCACTGAGTAAAGTTTGGCTTTTAGATTATCAAGTAGGCTTTTCCAAGATTCGTAGGTAGTATGTGCTTTGGACTGATTGAAGTTTCAATTAATTCCTACCATCACCACTATTTTCTAATGTATGCAGTACAGTGGACTCCACTGGTGGAGTCCCTGCTAGTGCAGAATTTGCACGGTAGTTACGTACCTGTTGGTGTACTGTAACTGCTGATACTTTGGAAGTGTTTCATGGTATGTTTTTAGCACAGTAGTTGTTGAAGGTTTACTTGGGTAGCTGTGATGCTACAAATAACATTGTCGTCTTCAGGTTGCAGTTAGATACCAGGTGGTATATTCTAACTGTTTGCAGTGTCCCGTTTGTAAAGGGTACGTAGAGAATAATATTTTTTGTCCACTTATTAAGTTAGTGCTGGGGGCTTGCGAGTAAGGTATAGTAAGTTTGTACATCAGTGAGTAAAGTTTGGGTTACATATTATTAAGTAGGCTTTTCCGAGATTTGTAGATGGTATGTGCTTTGGACTGATGGAAGTTTAATTACATTACTACCATGAACAATGTTTTCTAATGCATGCAGTATAGTGGAATCCATTCGTGGAGTCCCTGCTACTGCTGAATTTGCATGGTAGTTACTTACCTGTTGGCGTATTGTAACTGCTGATACTTTGGAAGTGTTTCATGCTATGTTTGTAGCACAGTAGTTGTTGACGGTTGACTTGGGTAGTTGTGATGCTGCAAATACCATTGTCGTATTCAGGTTGCAGTTAGATATCAGGTTGCATATTCAAACTGTTTGCAGTGTCCCGTTTGTAAAGAGCACATAGAGAAGTTTGTGCATTCCCTTGGTTATTTGGACATCTGTGTACATTTTGAACTGGTACTATCCATTTGCGGATTTACGTGGTGATAAGTAAATATGTGCTGGTAGTTGTAAGACTATTCTTGGAGAGCTGGTGACTGATTTGCATTATTGGTGATTTTAGAGGTCACAAAGGACTGTTTTCAACCCTCACACTTAGCAAATTCCCTTCCACGTACACAGTGGAAAATAGTGGCAAAGTGTTTTGTGCACATGTACTGTTTGTGTGACTGTACTCCCTGGAATCTCTGGGGAAGAAATTGGCAAATATACATTGTAGTGCATTTCGCAATGCTTCATGTATGGTACATTGCTTTAGGTTGATAGTGTGGAAGGAAAAACCTTTTTTGTCCACTCACGAAGGTACTGGTTGGTGCTGGGGAGTAAGGTATACTAGGTTTGTACATTAATTAGTACATTTTGGCCTCAAGATATTAAGTAGGCATTTGCAAGATTTGGATTTAGTCTGTGCTTTGGACTGATGGAAGCATCATTGCATTCCCACCATGATGATTGCTTTCTAATGTATGCAGTATAGTGGACTGCACTGGTGGAGTCGTCTGTATGGTAGATTATGGCTACAGTTTTGAAGGTTTTCCTGCCAAGTGATATCTGTCCACGTGTGAAGGCATTAAGTTTGCAATTGTTTTTGGTACCGTTGGCATTGTACCTTAAGAGCATTAATATCACATATTGACTATGTGAGTGTATATGTAGCGTCGAAAGATTATCAGAATTGCACGACGTACACTATGGGTTGGATTTTGCACCAGTTGCTGAAATGGAATGGAGTCACAGTCAGGTATTGGTATATACAGAAATAATTTGTTAGGGACTTGCTCTTCAATGACGGTTGCAAAGAGTGCATTTATGTCTCCACATGTAGGAAATGTGAAAGATTACTATTATAGGTATGTTTTTTTTTCTTTCCAGTATTTGTAGTAAGTACATTAGAAATTCTCAGGGATCTTCTTGTAGGTTTAAAGTGAATTTCACCATTCCAGCACTGTAGTCCAATGCTTGCCTTATTCCTGAGACACTGTAAATGGTGTCAGGATTGCTTACTGCATTTCTGTGAAGGATGAACATTTGCAAACACAATTGCTCTGCACCATTTGAATAAATGTGTTCAACAACTGCTGGTATTTGGAATAGAATATTTATTGTTACATTTGCATAGCAATTAACACCTGTTGTATTGGAAAATTTGAATGGGACTGGTCCTTCTGTGTCTGAGCCGTTTGATGGAAGGGTATGTGGTTTCTTAGCAGAGGCTTTTTTTGTGTGGGTTGAGTTGGTTTTGGATTGTCTATTTTACACTTTTTGCATGTGCTTTTGGTAGTTGCTGTAGTATGACTTTCTTTGAATGTCTTTGAAGGTACTGTGGTACAATCATTTAGTACTTCTGATGGAATGAGCCTTCTTTGTAAAGCTTTTCGTTTCTTTGAGGAATAGGGTACATTTTTAGATGGGGTGTGTACATTGCACATAGTCTATTGTACTCTATGATGCAAGGAATATCTGCACTGACTGCAGTTGCATCAAAGTTAACTAGATACAGTCCTTCCAGTGTACGTAGTCGTGACAGTGCTACGTAACTCGTGCCTTCTTTGAAGACGGTGTTGCCAATATCAATCAATGCTTGATCTAAGGTGAGACCTTGCTATTTATGAAAGTTACTGCATAAGCTAGCGACAGAGAAAACTGTTCTCAGCATACATAAATGCCTTTGAAAAGAAGGAAGTGCACCGTTGTGCGTCCTATATTTTTGACTTCTGAAAGTTTGTCAAACTTGATGTTTACAAACTGAATGCGCTGTCCCGTGGGTATGTGTAGAAGGCAACAACTGTACCAAGTGCTCCATTAACTAAACCTTGCTCTACGTCAATGTTACGCTTTAGCATAACTCTACAGTTGACACACAATGTAAGAATTTTCTCCAAACCAGCTGTGTTGTAGATGGAGTTATCCAAGGCTTGTATTGTGCTATGCCTTGCTGACACATAGGTATTGTCATACAGTGTACATCCAGCTTGTCTGTGCTATGAATTTCTACTAGTGGTTGTTTCTCTTTTTGCCGCATTGTTGTAAATTGTGCCCAGCTTGCTAGAGTTGGCATTAAGGCCATACAGCTGACATTTTTGTGAGCTAATTGTTCCATCACATCAGTAGCACATGTGTTATGCCCGTATAGCTCATGGATGTGTCTACTATTGAGGGTAGACTGCGCCTCTTTTGATATATTGCTGGTGCTTCCCAGACTTTTACGGCACTGTTTGTGTCCGAAGGTTTTGAAGATAGGTTCATCTTTGACTGTCAATTGAAGTGTCAATTGAAGGAGATCTCTGAAAACAATTATATGTTTTCCTCCAAAGAGTTCTTCATAGTCTGTTTTGAGTAGCTCTTGCATTCTGAGGTGAATTCAAGCCAATACTAGGTTGGAGACCATGCTGACCTCATCTATTAGGAGTATTTTCATTTATTTCAAAACTCTGTGTAGCTCCATAGCAGCTTGTGCTGAAAGTTTATAGTACTCTAATTTTATTTCGTGCTCCACTGGAAGGAGAACAATTGGTGTAGAGTGACTCCACCTATGTTGTATGCAGCCAAATCTATAGGGACAGTTATAACCGTAGAAAGGTTGTTGTTTGTTATTTGTTGGACATGTTTACTGTTCATTTTTATTACAAATGTTTTACCTGATGCAGCTTCACCACTTACATACAGTAGTATAGGTTTGTAGTTCTTATGGGTGCAAGTTGTACTTTCGTGCTGTATACCATGTTCAATGGTTTTACTTACGTCTTCAAAAATGGTACAGTGTTCATTGCTTAGTTGGGATTTCAGTACTGCCAACTCTTCTGCAGAGTGCTCAAACTCAAACTGAAACATAGTGGTGGTTACCTCTGTCATGCCTAATTCTGCCTCATTTGCTATGCGTGGCTCTCCAAATGGTTCTTGGCAGCCTGTTTGTGAAGGTTCACTCCTTTCAGAAGTGTCTGCATTTAGTTGTACTTGAAGTTCTTCTTCTTGTTGGCGTTCACTGTCCAATATGGTTTTGTACCGTGTAATGTTTTCATCAGTAATTGCACTCTCAGTGGCTTTGAAAGCATCTTTATAGCATGTGTAGGTGGCTAATATATATTCTTCTTTTCTTTCTTTTTTTTCTTTCTTCTTGCAGTAGAGCCATGTAGCCATGTAGTACAGTTTTGTGTTGAGGAGTTTTTAAGGACAACTTCATATGATTAATTAGGCTTAGTTTGCTTAGTGTCACAAGGCTGCCTTCACAGCTTTCCACTCTGTATCAAACATTTTCCTCATTTGGTGTAATGTTGTTTTTGTATGAGATGTTTTCGGCTACCTGGTACAAGGACAAGGTTTCTAAAGTAGTACTCTTTGGGTAGTATGTGTTCAATGAGTTATTCTTCAAAATGTCCTGGCTGTTGGGATCACTTTTGGGTATTGTTTGTATGTCTTCATATGATTTAAGTACTCTATTTCTGTATGCAGCAGGCCCAAGGCTTAGCCACACTATCTTGTCAGATTTACCATATAAGGCTGTGCCAGTTAAGCAGTCAGCAGCTTCGTAGATCCCACATTCTCTATGGGATAGCATTTTAATGCCAAAGCTGTACAATTTTTGTGCCAGTGTTTTCACAGAGGATATATCATCCCAGAGGTCTTTGAGCTCTGCTTTCCCTGATTTGGTTAATAGGTGGTGACATATCGTGCAACAGTAGTGGAATTGTCTGCAATGTACTGTACATCAACATTGGCATTCCATAAGAGGGCAATAATTGCATTGTAATCATTGATGTACTTGGATGCTTTGCTCCTTTTTAGGTAGTATGTGTTTTTCCTTTGACACAGAGTCGAACTGAAGACATGAAGCTGTTTACTTGAACTGTTGTTGAAACTGGTCTAGGAAAACCAAAGGATCATTTGGTAGCGTATTTGCCTCTGTTCTTTTATTTGCATCTACAATACTTGCCACACTTGTGTCATTGGAATTGCAAAATATGTGTTTGCAGGTCACTATGGGTACTTTCCGGGGGTATTTCACAAGTGACATATTTGTGGATGAACTCTAAAACAGTTTCATCATTCTCCTCACTAAATTTAAGGGCATTTTTCATCCACAAAAGCTTGTGGATGTGTAGTGCTCCTCTGGCTTGATATTATATATTCTTTTCTCCAAATGAAGTGTTGTACTTCTCTGATGGGAGGAAGCCTTTTATTGCAAATGATGTGCAGCATCGCAAGGACGCGATGATGAAAGTAGCGTGACACATTTACTGGATCCAGAGGGCACAGCTCTACTGGTGTTTTCATGTCTATACCTGTTTTGTTTTTTGTTTGCTCTGCGTAGGAAAGTGTGCAAGTCTGCCCATGCATACTCAGCACAACTTAAAGTGGCAAACCATGTGGGTGGGCCAAGATTGCGTAGCATACACTGAACATCTTCATATCGTCGGAACCAGTACTCTTTGGTGCCATGCATGTTTGCCAAAACATTTGTAACACTACTTTGTAAAACTTCTTCCTTTTGTTGCACCTTTTGAAGTAGTTGTGTAACAGGCATGTTTTGGAAATGGGAACCTGTTTCTAATGTGTGGGCAACTCCATAACATAGGGTTGCTAGTTCACTTTCAAAGAGTAGGTTGAATATGTACTCCACGTTCTGTCTAAATCTTGGGTTCAGCATACATTCGTAAACGGTGGTATTCGGATGCTGTTATTTGTGGGCTTCTTTCATCATATCTTCCACCTTTTCCAGTGGGGAAGAGTAGAGGAAAGGCTTGTGCTTCCACACTTTTTTCCCACATACTGATTGGGACACCTTTTGGCTTGCCACATTTGTTATGTTTCTAGCGCATCATCTATGGTGTCTCTAGAGTGCAGTGGGTGAATTATATAGTGGTCTGAAATACTGGAGGCTCCACTAGGATCTAGACATTCAAATTGGCCACTTGTTGAGGAGTCCTGCATTATTTTGGTTGTTTCTCTCAGGTTTTCTTCAATTTGTGTTTCCTTGTAGTATTCATTGTTCTCTTTAAGGTACTGCCACGCCTCTCTGACTTTGGTTAAGTCCACTAGGTGTTGGCACATTTTTTTGTCTTGTGTAGGTACACCATTTACCAAGATAATCCAAGATTTGTGTAATGGCCTTTGCACTCATAGAGTACCTACATTTTCTTTGAGTTCTAACGGTAAGAAAACTACTTTACCACAAATGGCTTTCAGTAATTTGGTGGGAGGTAATTTTGCAGTTTTTGGATGAAGACATATTATTCTTGAAATTGGTGCACTGTTTTTATTATAATGCTCTCATACAAATTAAGCTGGGATTGGTCAATATGAATTTGTGGTTGTGGTGTGTAGGAACAGATTTTGGCATAATGTTTCTTTGCTAATAGGAATGGACGTGGCTACGGGGATGGGTGTGCCATTAAGTAGACGAACTATATGGCTGTTGGGCGACTCGTGGATACATTGGGTACAACTTTACGCAGAGCGTTGTGCAAAAGCAGTACACCTTGGTTTCGATAATGATGCCGTGCACTGGTACGGAATACGTGGAATGCAGTGGGTCCATGTGTGTCCTTTTTGTGCTAGTTTGATGACGCTTCCTCATCCAGACATTATTATTGTTCATTGTGGAGAACAGTTTAGGGCATGTTACCGGCATTTCGCTGCAGTTTGCAATGAAAGAGACATTTTGCCAACTAATGGAAATGTTTCCACATACACACATAATCTTTTATCGCATTGCCCAAAGGCAGAAGTGGCTGCGTTCTTCCTTCTGTGGTCCACAAAATATGAACAAGGCTTTGTGCGCTTTTCTCCGTGACGTCGGCATGTTCTCCTTCCACAATGAAAACATAACCTTTTATAGTAGGAACATTTTTGGTTCAGGTGGAGTTCATCTGACTGATGCTGGCAATGAGATTTTTCTGCGTAATATCCAACATGCTGTACAGCCCGTCCTGCAAATGTAGGATGCATTTTCCCAGTGGTCCTTCCCAAATTCTAACGTTTAAAATACAACTACTACCAAAAAGGCTCTTTTCAGAGCCACTACTTTTTAATGGAAATGTGTACAATGCTTTTGACGGAGTCTTGCTGCTAATTGTTGCCATCTCTGTACGCAGCACTTATAGGCTGCTCACCGGCTGCATGCTTTATTTGAAGTTCTATTTTTGAACACTGGAAGGTGGCTCTGAAAAGAACCTTTTTTTCGCCCCGCTTTCTGGCTTTGTAGCATTTTTCCTGTTATAAGAGACGCCAGAAAAGACAGCAGTGGAAGGGAGATTTCACAAAGCGTACCAACCATAGAGATAAGAAAAGTTAAGTGGAGAGTAGAGGATGTAAAGTGCACCTCACTTGAGTAGGGGGCTGTGTTGGCCATGGTCCCGGACTGCTGACTCAAAAGCACTTTGACAATGTTCTCCCTTACACAGTACCACGTTACAGTATATGCACAGTACAATGACCTTTGAAAGTTAGGGGTCTGTTGTATTGTGTATGTCCTCAAAGGTTGCTTGAGGGATGCAGTGACCCACTCGAGTGTCTCTAGTGGTGGTAGGAGCAGATGTGGAGCACATTGCAGTGGACAATAAGGTACAGCCTACTTGAAAGGGGGCAACTCTCCAAATAGCTGCCTGGTGGTGTGCTTTAAGGTGCCGCAGCATGGAACTGGTGCCATAGCTGTACAAGTCAGATTTACCGTGACTGAGTATTGTGTTGCACTCAGTGCACTACACCTGGTTAGCACGAGATTTAGGCACATTTCGAAAGGTCCTAAACAGTTTCCACACCCACGATTGCTGCTGGCTGTAGGCAATGGGATTCCTTCTACTGTACTCTTGTTTCCTTTTCAATGGGCCTCATTACGACCCTGGCGGAACGGGTTAAACGGTGCCGTAAAAGGTGACGGCGCCGTTCAAACCGTTCCGCCACATTATGAGGTCCCCTCGCGGGACACGTTAAGCATGCCTGGGAAAACCAGGCGTGCTTACCGGGTCCCGCGAGGGGAAGAGGGAGCAAACAACGGGCCATCTCGTTATGGTCCGTTGTTTGCACCCTCTCCCATTCCCATTCAGCCCTATGGGGGCTGAAATGGGAATGGGGAAGGACCATGTCCGGGTCCTTGAGGGAGGAATTACTGGGCCATCTGAACTCGGAATGGCCCGTACGTCCTCATTCCGAGGACCCAGACACGGATGCGATTTCGGCGGCAGCCATGACGCCAATAGCGGCATGGCTACCGGCCGAACTCGTAAGGAGGGCCAATGTCCCTCCTCATTATGACACTTGTCCATTTGCTGAGGACTTCGGTGGTGGTGATTGTTGGTGAGGTGTTGGTGGTGAGGGTGTGGGTGCTTCTGAGTCAGAGGTAGTAGCAGAAGCTCTGGTGGCCATTTCTTGAAGAAGTTGTTTGAAGGCACAGATTTGGTGAGAAATCTATTTTTAACCCCAAGCATTGCGCACCAGTGGCCTTGTATGGAAAGCCAAACAGAGCAATTGTACTGTGTGCTCTTTTAAAGGGCTCATGTGGAGCATGTGACATCGCAAAGTGCCATTAACTCATTCCCTACAATATCTACATGTAGAAGGAAGCGTGGATGACCACTGTAACGGTGCACTAGCACTGTAACACTACGTACATTGCAGATAAATGTTCTCTTTCAATGTGTACGGATCTGGCGCGTGACGATGCGCAAAGTTGCTACGTTACTATGGTGACGTTGCCATTCTTCTCCATTTGCATGCTTGTCTGTCTGCTAGACATATATTGCACGTTATACATTGTTGCACCTGCATAGGTGTACTACCGATACCTTTCCCATCCCTGGCCTACTTAAACATGTGGTTCACGTACATTGCACATTTCTACTTATGCTTGCTGTGAGCACTCTAGAGTAGGTGGGATGTTTACGTGGAAAAATAGGCGCAGAACGTGGGTGTACGCTTCCAGTTACTAAAACTATACCACACGTTCATTCAGTTATGTTCACCAGGGAAAGTGTTACCAGGTGTCACAGTACGATATGCGTATGTGCAGAGTTGTGGCACACATAAACGGATGCTGCTGTTACTATTTTCAGATGTATGGGTGCATGCAAACATGCAGCCCGTACTGGCGTCCTACAGATGATTGCATTGTGATTGTGCATAGGGCAGCCAGGTGTGGCGGTCGTATGCCTCCTCCATTGTACTCATCCCCACTACTGTTGTGCCCTTCTCACTTACAATGGCGTTGTTAAAAAAAAAAAAAAAAAAGAAATGGACATACACAATCTGTACTAATTAACATTGCAATATTTATTAACGCACATTTATAGCGACTAATCGGAAAGGGAAGGGGGACAAGAAACAGATATATATATATATATATATATTGGGGATGTTTCCATTTCAAGAAGCTGCTGCTGAGGTGAAGAAGGGATTGAGCTCTCATCGAAGCGTCTTTCATGCCACTGATTTTGCGGAGAAGGGTGGCTGGGAATTGGGGAAGGCAGACATGTGCAAGTTGGGCAGTGATATCTTCTTTTGCCCCTTATATGGTCTTCAACAAACGTTCTCAAGGCAGCAAATTGGAGGAGCAACTGCTTGATTTTGGCATCCAGGCTGTCAACTTTGATATGCCCAGCGTTCAGTTCCGTTTCGTATGTTCCTGTGCAAAAGGTGCCACTTCTGGTGAACAGCTTTGCATTCCAGTATGTTCTGTTAAAAGAGAACAAATGTGGTTACTTGAAATGAAGTTTTACATTGCAACCGTGTTCTTTTTGCCAGCTCATTCCCTACCTATGGGGTTGCTATGCTCACTCATTAGGTCATTTGGAAACTTTTCCTCCAGCCATTCCAGGGAGCTTGCCCTTCCAGTAACTTTTTCTCTTTTCACAGTGCGGCGGGTAACAATGGGTTTATCATCATCACTCATTTCTTCATGCGGAAATTTCTCCTCAAGCCACTCTAGGGTGGAAGCCATTGCTGCGCACAAACAGAAAACATATTGCTTTTCTACTATTGTACCCCAACGGATCTCTGGAATTGCAACCAAAACTTTTGTCTCCTTACCACGTTGCTCTGACGTTCTGTTCTTGGTAGATGCTGTTTGCTCCTCTGCCTCTTCTTTCTTTGTTTGCTTGTGCAGCAGGTGTGTGGTAAGATTTATGAAGGTGAACTTCACTTTTCATGTTGGTGCTTTCCATTATGTTGCATACTTCATACCTTTGTGCACTTTTTTGCAAAAGTACACATTTTGGCTAGGTACGCCATGTTCCCTTCTAATTGACGCTCTTGAAGATGTTTGCCTATGTTTTTTGACTCTGAAAGTTACACCTTCTTATGACCCCCACTCCCTTTCGGGGCACGTTGGACTCAACCCCACCTCCACAAATGGATGCACAACACATCTTTACACACTAACTGTATCCTGTAGACATCTAATGAAATTCAGTGAAAGACACATAACTACAGGGACACTATGGTTGACTTGTGCACCTTAAACCCTATCATCTTTCCTGCAAAAACTATTATGTATTATTATACAACATTATGACATTATGAATAAAGTGCTGTCCTAAAAACCTATGAAATTCACTAACTAAAAACCTTGTTAAAGGGATGTTATGGTTAAGTTGCGCCACTGAAACCATTTCCACTTTATTGACAAAAATAGCCTATAGCATCATTATGGTTACAGTGCACTATGAAAAACCTATGAAATTTACTAACAAAAAAACCTTGTTAAAGGGACGTTATGGTTAAGTTACACCACTACAAAACCTATGAAATTCAATTGAAAAACTGCTACAGGGACGTTATGGTTACAGGTAAAACCTAAAAAAAAACCAGAAATTCACACGTTATGGTATGCTACACAACCATAACTTACGCTACCACTGTGCATTGCAAGGACTAACATCCATGACATCAAAGGTGGCATCACAAATGTCATCGATGACATCACTAATTACATCACATGTATATGTAGTTGTCATGAAAAGTCTCCAGAAGGATTGTCTTTGTTATGTTGCCATAACACTATCAGAGATCATGGGGAGAACTATCATTACATAAGTAGCTAATTACACAAGGCATTGCTTTAAACAGTACTGCATTACACATTTATGTCCATTACAACACCAAACTCATGTACAAATGTAAGCAGTGTGTGCAGCATGCATAATACAGGTGCACTATCCACATTCTTCCCATAATGCGCAGTGAAATACTGCAAGGTTTGCTGTTAGACTGTTGTGGACTGTTAAACATGTGATAAGTAGCTAAGTAGCTACCAATCCCTCAGTTACTATACAGATATACTAGACAGCACAACATATACCAATGACACCATATACAAAAAAAGTACAGCTAGCAAAAACGTAGCAGTACTACTACAATGTGTTCATAACCTAACTGATTACTTCAATGCACAGAAATAAGTGCTGCATTTCAGGGTTCCTTCTTCCTGTTTACATACGTAGCATATGATGTCCCAGAACCCTAAGGAAAGAAGTGTAAGAACATATGAGAACGGTAAGATGTACAATTGTAGTACCTTCTCACTATGCAATTCCTCACTGCTAGAGAAGAAAATCATCTAGTGTACATATCTCACTAAATTAAAAAACAGGGTGCCAGACTTCTGATATCATCAATGATGTCATCAATATTTGTGATGTCATCTTTGATGTCATGGGCGTTAGTCCTTGCAGTGAACAGTGATAGCGCGAGTTATGGTTGCATGGCATACCATAACTTGCAAATTTCTGGGGTTTTTAGGTTTTACCTGTAACCATAACGTCCCTGTAGCGAAGTTTTTCCATTGAATTTCATAGGTTTTGTAGTGGTGCAACTTAACCATAACGCCTCTTTAGCAAGGTTTTTTTTGTTAGTATACACAGAGGTGACACATGCCCTGCTTTGAAGTGCCTCACTGTAGGCTACTCCCACCCTTTCCCCACTGTGGGACTGGGTGTGAGCTTGTTCCTTGCAAATGTGATGACTACAGCTACCAGAAGTCCTTGCAGCAGAATCATCATTGATTGTCAACACCTGCACTTGCTGTGAGCTGCAAGTTAAGACTGCCTCCCTGACGATGTGAAGAGCACAGAAACCAGTAGGAGGAGAACACCATTGGTTGTGAAGGTTTACTGTGTAGGGAACTGGAGTGTGCCCCTCTCCTCTTTCTTTTTTGCCAGGATTTCTGAAGGTTGGAATCTTCCGAATCTGATAGGGTGCTGCACTGGGGTGACGCATGCCCTGCTTTGGAGTGCCTCAGTGTAGTCTACTCCCCCCGCCCCTTTCCCCACTGTGGGACTGGGTGTGAGCTTGTTCCTTGCAAACCTGATGATTACAGTTACCAGAAGTCCTTGCAGCAGAATCAGCATTGATTGTCAACACCTGCACTTGCTCTGAGCTGCAAGTTAAGACTTCCTCCCTGACGTATCCACAGGGACGCCCTTATGCCCTGGTTGCCAGATTCACCCTGGACCCTTCCCGATTCCGGATGGTGCCTTCTATGGAGGTCGGGCCTGAAAACACAGGAGTACTGGACTTAGGAACAGATTTAATTTTTTCCCCCGCTCCCTGGATTCGATCTGATGGCCCACTCCTCACCTTGTTGTGATATCTGGTGTGCCCTCTGTCCTGCCTTCTGTGCAGGGGCACGTAGGTTTCTGCGGGTTTGAGCGACCAAGTTAACTTCACTGGTGCTAACCCATTCAAGTGTCTTTAAGGAGGTAAGCCTGGTTAAAGCAATCTTAAAATGTCCTTGCTTTCCTTTCTTGCTATTAATGTATTTTCCTTATTTATTCCCCCTTAGGTGCACAGAGGTTCGGTGGATGCGTAGCTTGGATCGGGGTCCTACCCCGATGATGGACGCAGGAGCATGTGATGGATGGTACGTTAAGCGCGAAGTGCAGCGCGGTAATGTCTTCTTTTTCTAACCTGTGTTCTTTATTCCTTTTCAGTTCGCAATGGTCTTTCTGGGCGTGTGAAGATTTCCGTAGCGGAGCCTGCCAAGAAATACCCAGCCAGGTGAGGTTCTCGTGATTACTGCCGTAAATGCCGTGAGTAACCTGTTTTAACGTTGTCCTTCTTTCTCTCTCCCTCCAGGTGCTTCGTTCTGGTGCGTGCGTCATGTCCCGATGATGCTGCCGACTGGATGAAAGACCGCGAGCTGCAGGAAGACAGATACTTGACGGATTGGAAGCTGCAGGTAAGCAGAGACTGCTAATGATGTTCTTTTGTCTCCTCTGCAGGTCCGCTGTTCAAGGATCCCCAGATTCTGGTCTCTGGATACGATGAGCATCACGCTGCTGACTGCAGTATAACGCAAAGCATGTTCTGTAACTTGGGTGTGGTTTATATAGCCCTCTAGTAAAGTAGTCTAGGTAAAGTAGTCCGGGCTTCCACACCCAAAACACTGCACCGCAGAATCTGGTTCTAGGAATTAGGCTGTGTGGGTGCCTCCATGCTGGCTGCAAGCCTCCAATGAAAAGTAGTCCCTTCAAGACTGTGTCCCAATCTGAACATGAGCCTGGCACCAAAGGTGCCAGGACTGACTCCAGGAGAGTCCATGAGGATAGTGCAAGGCCCTTGGGGCCCTAAATGAACCCTGAGTCTTAACCCTACCTGGCTTGTGACCATGCCAGCAGGTTTTTGGGTCACGGGTCGTGACAGCACTCCCCCCTCACCCCCCCACAAGGCCCCTCCTAAGGTGATTCTCCTGCCTGGTCCTGGTTTGGCTGGAAAGTTTTGGTGAAATAGTCTAATCAAAGGCAGTGCATGAATGTACTCAAAAGGTTCCCAAGATCTGTCCTGAGGGCCGTAACCCTTCCAATCAACTAGATAGTATAGTTTGGATCTGGTATATTTGGAATCCGGGATTTCTTTCACTTCGAATTTGGGTTCTCCATCGACCATAATGGGTTCAGGTGGTGGCGTAACTCGTGTACCGTGTTGTACTGGTTTTAGAAGTGAAACGTGGAGTACTGGGTGAATTTGAATGTTGACTGGTAATGCTAGTTTAACAGCTGCTGGATTTATGATGCTTGAACAGAATAAGGTCCCATATAGTGAGGACGAAAAGTCTGAGTTCCTTTTAGGGGTATATATTTTGTGGCTAGCCAAACCTTGTCTCCTACCTGATAGTCAGGGGCCTTTTTCCGATGTTGGTCAGCAAACCATTTTTGCTTGTTTTTGGCTTGGATTAACTGTTCTGTTGCCTTTTTAAAGGCCTGAGTGATGTTTGCATGAAGAGTCTTTACTGCCGGCATTTCTAGACCGGGAGGGCTGTCTATTTTGGAAGTATGTGGATGTCTTCCGTAGAGGTGTAGAAAGGTGTTTGACCAGTACTGGAATGCAATGAATTGTTGTATGCATATTCGGCTATCCATAATAGATCTTTCTAGGTTCCTCCGACTTTTTGCAGCATTCACCGTAGGTATTGTTCAAGAGTCTGGTTGGTCCTCTCTGTTTGACCATCCGTTTGGGGGTGATGGCTGGTGGATAGTCAGATGTCGATTTGAGCCATAGAGCAGCATTTTTTCCAGAAGGTAGAAACGAATTGGCTGCCTCGATCAGAGACCAGGACTGAAGGGAAGCCATGCAGTTTGATAATGTTTTCCAGGATCACTTTTGCTAGATGGGATGCATCCTGGAGTCCTTTGAAAAGGGATAAAGTGTGCCTTTTTCAAAAATAAGTCTACTACTACTAAGATAGTATTGAACCCTTGGCTGGGAGGCAAATCGGTAATAAAGGCGAGAGAAAGTGTGTGCCATGTTGCAGGAGGAATTTCAAATGGATGCAGGGGGCCAGCTGGTTTTTGTTTTAGTGCCTTGTTTTGTGCACACACTCCACAAGATTGAACATATTGGATGGTGTCTCGCCGCCAAGTATGCCACCAATAATTGCACTTCACTTTGGCTAGGGTTTTAGCAATTCCGGGATGACCTTCTATCAGAGAATCGTGATAGTCCAAAATGATTAGTTGCTGTAGCTTTTTTTTAGGCACATACAGGCATTCATCAAAATATAGCAGTTGATCTTTAACAGTGTATTGTTTTCCTTTGGTATGCAATTCGATTAGTTCATTAGGTGTTATTTCACGTTGGATCACGTTTTTTAGCTCAGTTTGTGTTAAAGCTGTGGTAGGCCTAAGAGCTTGTCTTCAGGAATAATGGCTACTGGATCTGGGGTTGCATATACTTCCTCATTGATGCCCATGCGGGATAGTGCATCTGCTTTTCCGTTTCTTACGTCTGTCGATAAGTGATCACGTAGTCATACTCGGCGAAGAAAAGGGCCCATCGTAATTGGCGTGAGGATTGTGCTTTTGCTGTTTTCAAATATTGTAGGTTCCGATGATGTGTGATTACCGTGACAGTATACCTGGCTCCCAAGAGGTAATGTCGCCATGCCTTGAAGGCGGATTATATAGCAAGCAGTTCCTTATCGGTGATGGCATAATTGAGTTCAGGTGGTGTGAATTTTCACGACCAGAAGGCCACAGGGTGCAATTGGCCAGTTTCAGGGTCCCTCTGGGAAAGAACCACCCCCATAGCCATGTTGGAGCCATCCGTTTCCATGATGTAAGGAAGATCCGAACGAGGATGTTGCAAAATCGGGGGTGAGGTGAACTTTTCCTTAAGTTCTTAGAAGGCCTTTTCGCGTCTTCTGTCCACATTAATTTTTTATTGTTTTTCCATAGAAGTAACGTGATCGGATGCACAATCTGAGAGATGTCCGGAATGAACCGACAGTAGAAGTTTGCAAAGCCCAGCATGCTCTGGACCTCTTTTAACGAGGTCGGAGAAGGCCATTTAAGAATGGCATCCACCTTGTGTACATCCATTCGGATGCCTTTCGGAGTAAGAATGAAACCGAGAAATTCTACTTAGGTTACGTGGAAAAAATGTTTTTAAAGTTTTGCATATAGTCGATGTTGGCACAGTTTGGCAAGGACAGCACGGTCATGCGTGACATGGTCTTGTTTCGAGGTTGAATACACTAGAATGTCGTCTATGAGACCAGGGCGCAAACATCGATCAATTCCCTTAGGACATCGTTCATAAAATATTGGAATGCCACCGGGGCATTACAAAGTCCTAAAGGCATTACCTGGTACTCAAACAACCCATATTTGCTACGGAAGGCCTTTTTCCATTCATCTCCTTTTTCAACTTGGACAAGGTGGTACGCTCCTTTGAGGTATAACTTAGTATAAATCTGGGCATCTTTGACTTGATCCAGCATCTCGGAAATAAGTGGTAGGGGGTAACGGTTCTTCAGTGATCTGGTTCAATGCACGATAGTCAATACAGGTTCTCACGTCCCCTTCCTTCTTTGGTATGAAGAATAGGGGACTGGCTGCCAGTGATTTAGATGGGTGAATGAACCCATTTGCCAAGTACTGGTCCAAATAGAATTTTAGATGCTAGTTTTCTGGTTCTGTGAGCGCATAGATTCTGCCACAAATGATCTGTGCACCAGGTATTAGGTCAATCTGACAGTCATAAGACCTGTGTGGCGGTAGTGTATTAGTTTGTTTCTTCTGGAACACATCCTGTAAATCCTGATATTCTTCAGGGAGAGTGCTAGCTGCCCCAAGTGTAGATATGCCGATTCTAGGACTCGTAGGAACATTGAAACTGGATTTGTTTTCTTGGAAATAAAAGGTGGAAGCGCCATCACGAGAAAGTCCATCTTCTTGCACCCCAAACTATCCGAGGGCTATGAGCAACTAACCATGGCATATCTAATGTAAGCTGAAACTGAGGTGCCATGATGAGATCAAAGGTAATTGTTTCCCGGTGTCCATCCTGGCACAGCAGGGTTATTCCTGCTGTACATTGGGTTACTGGTCCGGAAGAAATTTCTGTCCCGTCCACTGTGGTTACCTTTTCTGTGTTCGGCTTAAAACATAAGGGAAGCCCCATCCGTGCGGCCAGATCTCGATCAATGTAATTCCCAACTGCTCTGCTGCCTATATAAGCTTCAACGGTATCCATCCTTGATGGTTGTTGGTGATTGATTAGGATCACTGGTATTACAAAATGTGAGGTCGGTGGCTCATTCTTCTCACTCGACAAACTGACCTCTACTTTTGTCGGGCTTACTCTCATCCTTTTCTGTTGCTCCCACGATTTGCTTGGGGGGTTTTATCGGACAGTCTTTTAGGAAGTTCCCTGATTGTCCACAGTACAAACATAACTGCTGTTGACTTTTCTTGTCTCTTTCAGCTTTTAACAACGGCGGTCGTATGCCTCCAATTTGCATTGGCTGTGTGGTATTCTCTGACGTGCGTGGAGTTGCATCCTTGGTTCGAAGATACACAGCCCGTGTATCTGATCTGGACCGATCTGCTTTCCGATCCTGTAGTCGATGATCTAGTTGCACCACCAGGTTGATAAATTCACTGCAGTCCCTAGGTGGAACAACCACCTGAGCCAAGACGTCCTTTAATTCCCCTCAAAGGTCTCAGTGACACAATGTGGTTCTCTTGTCTTCAGGCCACCTGGTTTCAGCTACTAATCTATTAAAGGTTGCTATGTAAGTCTGGATTCCCTTGCCGGAGTGACAAGAGTTCATTATCTACAGCTTGTTCATGGGTGTGTCGAGCAAAGAGTTTTTCCATTTCCCTCTGAAAACCCCAAAGTCACGTAGTCACGGAGCATCATAGCTCACAAGCGGCACTGACCAGTCTGCTGCACTACCGCTCAGATAAGACAAAATAAATGCTACTCGTGCATGATCGTTAGGGAATGCATCCGGTCTGCAGAGGAAATGAAGACGACATTGATTCATAAACGCAGCATACTTTCTTGGGTCACCTGAAAACCGTTCTGGCAGTGCCAACGCTATTGCCCCGGGTAAGGTGATTTGTACTGGAGTGGCAGATGATGTGGTGGCATGCGCCGGTGGATTATTCCCAGGTAATGGAGCTTGTCCGGCCTGTGATTGCAATAATTACCTGCTGATTTCCTCGGTGCGATCCCTGGTGACGACAAGATCCCTTCACAGGGTATAAGACTCTTTCCTAGCCGAATGCCCTTTGGCACGTAATTGTCCTAATAACGGGTCCAGTTGGTCCATTTCAGAAGTCTCCATGGCGCCCAGGTGGATAATCTTAGAGGCTTTGCGTTCTGTTATGCTCACCTGGTATCCTCGGGGACGTCCTTATGCCCTGGTTGCCGGATTCACCCTGGACCCTTCTCGATTCTGGATGGTGCCTTCTATGGAGGTAGGGCCTGAAAACACAGGAGGACTGGACTTAGGAACAGATTTTGTTTTCATCCCCCCGCTCCCTGGATTAGATCTGATGGCCCACACCTCACCTAGTTGTGATATCTGGCATGCTCTCCGTCCTGCCTTCTGTGCAGGGGTGCGTAGGTTTCTGCGGGTTTGAGCGACCGAATTAACTTCACTGGTGCTAACCCATTCAAGTGTTTTTAAGGAGGTAATTCTGGTTAAAGCAATCTTAAAATGTCCTTGCTTTCCTTTCTTGCTATTAATGTCTTTTCTTTATTTATTCCCCCTTGGGTGCACAGAGGTTCGGTGGATGCGCAGCTTGGATCGGGCTCCTACCCGGATGATGGACGCAGAAGCATGTGATGGATGGTAGGTTAAGCGCGAAGTGCGGCGCGGTAATATCTTCCTTTTTTAACCTGTGTTCTTTCTTCCTTTTCAGGTCGCAATGGTCTTTCTGGGCGTGTGAAGATTTCCGGAGCGAAGCCGGCCAAGAAATGCCCAGCCAGGTGAGGTTCTCGTGATTACTGCCGTAAATGCCATGAGTAACCTGTTTTAACGTTGTCCTTCTTTCTCTCTCCCTCCAGGTGCTTTGTTCTGGTGCGTGCGTCATGTCCCGGTGATGCTCTTGTGTCTCCTCTGCAGGTCCGCTGTTCAAGCATCGCCGGATTCTGGTCTCTGGGCACGATGAGCGTCACGCTGCTGGCTGCAGAATAACGCGAGACACGTTCTGTAACTTGGGTGTGGTTTATATAGCCCTCTAGTAAAGTAGTCCAGGTAAAGTAGTCCGGGCTACCACACCCAAAACACTGCACCGCACAGTCTGGTTCTAGAAACTAGGCTGTGTGGGTGCCTCAATGTTGGCTGCAGGCCTCCAATGAAAAGTAGTCCCTTCAAGACTGTGTCTCAATCTGAACATGAGCCTGGCGCAAAGGCACCAGGACTGACTCCAGGAGTGTCCATGAGGATAGTGCAAGGCCCTTGGGGCCCTAAATGAACCCTGAGTCTTAACCCTGCCTGGCATGTGACCATGCCAGTGGGGTTTTGGGTCACGGGTCGTGACACAGGGGCTGTGAAGGTTTACTGTGCAGGGAACTGGAGTGCGCCCCTCTCCTCTTTCTTTTTTGCTATATTTCCAGGATTTCTGAAGGTTGGAATCTTCAGAATATGATAGGGTGCTGCACCGGGGTGACACATGCCCTGCTTTGGAGTGCCTCACTGTAGGCTATTCCCCCCCCCCCCTTTCCCCACTGTGGGACTGGGTGTGAGCTTGTTCCTTGCAAACCTGATGACTTCAGCTATAAGAAGTCCTTGCAGCAGAATCATCACTGTCAACACCTGCACATGCTGTGAGCTGCAAGTTAATACTGCCTCCCTGACGATTTGAAGAGCACAGAAACCGGTAGGAGGAGAACACCAGTGGCTGTGAATGTTTACTGTGCAGGGAACTGGAGTGAGCCGCTCTTCTTTCTTTTTTGACATATTTCCAGGATTTCTGAAGGTTGGAATCTTCATAATCTGATAGGGTGCTGCACCAGGGTGACACATGCCCTGCTTTGGAGTGCCTCACTGTAGGCTACCCCCACCCCCCTTTCCCCACTGTGGGACTGGGTGTGAGCTTGTTCCTTGTAAACCTGATGACTACAGCTACCAGAGGTCCTTGCAGCAGAAGCATCATTGTCAACACCTGCACTTGCTGTGAGCTGCAAGTTAAGACTGCCTCCCTGACGATGGCTTTCTTTTTGATATATATATATATATATATATATATCTCCAAAGAAAAAGAGGAAAAGGCAAACCGTACTCCCGCAGGCCAAATGCAAGTAGCAAACTCCAAAAAATGGACAAAAGAAAACGCTGTGTAATAAATACGGATGTTCTTTAATGTTTAAAAAGGTTGTACAAAAATATACAACATGTCGAGCAGCAACATGAACACATACAAGAGCAGGATGCTGTGGTGCGCGACCTGCAAACACAACGCGTTTCGCGCTACACTGTGCCCTTGATCACGTGAGGGGAGAAAAGGTAAGCTGGTATTAGTATCAACAAAAAATGGCAGTCCTACAACACTGTCAGTCAATCCTAGGGGTGCCAAGGCAGTAGGTAGAAACAGTGGCGGCCATGATGGAAAGGAGTCATAAACATGAATATACATGGGAGGCTGCAATCCAACCTATGTAGAAATCGATCAAGGGACGACACCACAAACTAAGTGCATAGTGCACATGTATTGCTAAGAATGTATAAAGGAATGGCATCAAATAAATCCATATAACATTGAAGTCAACATACATATAAAGATACCGTATATACATATTGATCAATGGAAGCAAAAATAGAATGTGGCAAAATAATTCCCAGATTTCAAATAGATATGCACATAGTAAGGCAGAAAATTAAATTCTAGACCTTAAACATGGCTGTATGAAAAAATCACAAATGATGAAAATTAAAAAAAAGCATGCAGCAATCGAAAAGGCATATGAGGTGCACACAAGAGGAAGGCAGGAAATGACAACCAAATGCAGATTGTTAGGTAGAATTCTCATTCTATGGCTTATTTCCCTTACCTATAGAGTCCCCCAGCAGCTTTGCTGGATTTGAAGGGTTTGTTTCCTTTTACCTGCTAAGAGTGAGACTCTTGTTCCCACTCTTAGGCATTTTTGCTATGTGTGTTCTAGGCTATTTTTGTGTTTAATGCCTATGGGATCTTTCTCAACCCCATAGGAAACATCTTTATTCACATGTGTTACACAGCACCCTCTGTACAGTGACACAGGGGTGCCTTAGCGACCCCCAAACATAGACTCCATAGCCTGGTACTGACTACTGTCTCCCAGGGCATGTAAAGTCCCCATTGACTTTACTTGTCAAATCCTATGAACTAAACCAGTACAACCCATCTTACTATGGAGGTACTGGAAGGGGTTAATAGTTTTTCCCCTATGTTCATTTTCGAGAGGGTACCGTACAGTCCCGCTCTCAAATGTTTCTGGCTGGTGGCAGTGATTACTACCATAAATATTCGACCGCAAATATTTCCCTATGGGATTTTCCCATTGTTCGAGGCTACCACTTTTTCTGACAACCTCTAACATACCGCAGGTGTATTTTAATATTAACTTTACTCCGGTAGGTTTTTATTGCCAGAACTTTAATATAACTTCTTTCTCGTGTCTTCCTCTAAGCTCCTAACCCAGGTTGGGGATCCTTTGCTCGTCCTTTTGGCGGGTTTCTGCTGAGAAGCCCTCTTTTCGGCACCACTGAGTCTGGGGTGGGTCCATTGTGTGGGAGGGGGAGTAGGACCCCTGGACAGGGTTGCCTCGGCAACCCATGTCGCACTCTATCCTGATAGGCTGGAGGGTCTCCCGCCAGGATGACCAATTCACTGTGTGAGTGACAGCTAGGCTGTATGAATGGGGATCTTTTTGCATAAAAGCAGGGTCCTGATGACTGGAAGAGCAAGACGTCGCCCTGGAACTAAGAAGCCTAAGAGGGGAGAAGCCAAAGACATCTGCACTGACTGAACCACCAGTGAAGCCCTGCTGCAGCGTCTCACCACTTTTCTCCACACAACGAGAGAAGACCTTCACCTGCAAGAGCCTTCTTCCCTTGAGCTGGTGGGGCCAACCAGTTTGCCAATCGCCTTCCCGGACCTGCCTTGGTTGAATCTCCCATACCCTGTACTCGGAGGCCGGATAGCCAGGCACCAGTCCACCCGGACCGCGATTTAAAGGAGCGTACCTTTCATTCGTCGGGCTCCACCGCGGCTGGTTTCATCCCTGGGTAGTGCAGTAACTCAAACCTTCCCCCACGACGAGAGCCTCTCTTCCTCTACTGGATCACCCGAACTGCAGGAACTACCAGGAACAACCGCCACCGCAGGAGCCACTTCTTCATTTTAAGGTACATTGCTCCGCCAGGCCGCCCTTTCTTCGCGGTAGCACTAAAGGTGTTTTAAATCCTTTACCTACCTGTTGGGTTGGCCGCCCCTCTCTCTTAACATTGTCTTTTCAACGTCTGCATCCACCTTTTCCACTTCGTTAACCAAAGACTTGACTTCAGCTACAAGAACATTTTGCTCCTGGGCCCTTGCCCTGTACCAACTGACTTGGCACAGGCCCACTGACTCTGGTCACATTTTTTAGATCGGCCTTCTTTAGAATGACTCTCAGCTAGAACTGTGTGGTGCACCTATTTCTTTTAACTACCCTTTCCTTCCCATTTTTAACCCTTGTGAAATGCCATTTTGCTCAGTTTTCATTTAAGTATTGCCTATACTGATACACTGTCTTGCTTAAATTGGTCCACAAACTTATGGGAAGTGTTGCTAGGGGGTGTAAGAACCTATTTTTATATAACATGTGCTTTCCCCTCCCTTGTGAGGAATTGTTAGAGGATCCCTTGTGTGTAGTTCTCACTGTGCCTTTTTTGCTCAGTTTTCACTCTGGTTCACTTGGTCTACAATTTAACTTGGGAGTGTGTATATTTTTCCTTTGACTTAATTGAACTTGCTTGATGACTGTGATACATGTGTTTTATCTACAAGTGTGTAAAATAAATATATAACTAATTTTTACTACAAAGCTTTGGTCAGTCTTTCCTTGTGCAATAGTACTGAAGGCCTATTGTGTAAACCCTGAATACTGCTCATCTCCCTCTTGAGATAAGTCTGAATGCTCAGCCACAGCTACCAACTGCATCTTTGTGGGACGGACTGATACCAAAGGGGATTTATTGCTCTCACCTGTAGTCCTAATCTTGTGTAGTGCTCCCTAAGGGAACTGCACAGGATTCTGCCTAACACAGATAAAGCAATAGGTCAGCATAATGATTGCAAAAGATTATGGATATATGCAAAGGACTAAAGTGCTAATGCAGGAATGGAGGTGAAATCACCGCCATTAGGGGCAATGCAATAAGTACCCAAAATACGGAGTCACAATAAAAAGCAGCCATACCTGAACATAGTAAATACCAAATATAATGAGTCCTCTATATGAAAATCTTCAATCTACACATTAAGTTACAAAGTTGTACATATGCAAAACTGCACACGTCATGGTAAAGTAATGTAAACCTCAATGTAAAATAATGCAAGAATTCATTTCACTGTAAAAACCAGTCAAGGTAACTAACTTAAGGGGTGGTCACTGCTCTAAAACCGGATATGGGCAAATAGTATGTGATACATAATGCAAGTACAGGTAATGTTCCACAAATAATGTGCATATATCGTCAGGACCTGCGATTATCGGAGCCAAAGTAAAGTACAAGTGCAAAGCAGCTGGGACAGTCCTGAAGATAAAATGCCCCAATGGCAATTATCATAAACCTGTAATTATGTAAAAACATAACACTATAAGTATCAAGATAAAATACGTTGAACAAATGTAAAATCCACAGGATACAGCAGGCAGAGCAGACCACCAAGAGACAGACAGGGAAAGACAAAAGGCCGAGGCCACAGAGGTAGGAAAGCCAGCAATACAATCCCTACATGAGGAAAAAGATAGATACCACTCCCCTACAGATTATGAAAATAAACAGCCTAATCAGTAGTGAAAGATCAATATAAAAAAGGATGAGAAATAAAACAATCATACCCGAGGCTGAAAAGACCCATTAAGGAACAATAGACATATTAATACAAGAACAGAATAAAAGGAAAAAAGAATGTATACAATTCCTCATCTACATTGTGACCCTTTGGATGCTTGGTATCAAAGTCCAAGATAAATCTTGTTTCCAGTTGTCTTAGTTTCAAGACACGGTCACCACCTCTGGGGTGAATAGGCGCATGTGCCACTGCAAAGAATGTTAACAGATTGAAATTGTTCTCATGTTCCTGTTTAAAATGTTTGGCCATGGGGTATGCAGGATCAGAGTTCTCAATGGCTATGAGATGTTGAAGGATTCTCAATTCGAGTTTACATATCGTACTCACAATGTACCATTTCATGCAAGGGCATGAGAGAATGTATACCACAAAAGTAGTGTCACAGTTGATGGAATATTTTATCTTGTGATGGATTTTAGTAACTGGGTGTACAAATTAGTTCAGCACAGTGGCATGCGCACAAGCTTTGCATTTCAGCATTTGGTAAACCCCATAGGAGAGGTGGAGAGCCAGGTCATTGCAGGCCAATTTTGTTCTGCTGGGGACAAACAGCTGGAGACATGTTTGTCTCTGAGGGAGGGGACACGTTTATATGTCACCATAGGGCGTTTAGACAATATGGGCCTAAGATCATTGTCTAACGTGAGGACACACCAATGTTTCTCAACAATTTTGCGGATGTTATTCGTAGCAGTATCAAATTAAATGTTCAGTCTAGGTTCATCATTGGTGATAGATTTAACAGAGTTGGTATCAAATAGCAGTTTGTCTCTAGACATTCCATGTGCCTTAATATAGGCCATTTCAATGGTTCTCTTGTCATACCCTTGTTTCACAAAGTCAGCAGCTGCCAGTGCACAGTGGTGATCAAACCACGCAATGTTAGTGCAATTCCATCGAAAACGGATAAACTCACCATAGGGAATAGATCTTTTACATGAGGGAGGTGACAGCTATTGGCATGAATGGGGCAAACCAGTGTTAGATGGTTTCTTGTGGAGAGCCGTATGTATACCTAAGCTATCAAGCATGACAATAACATCCAGATAGACAGTTTCAGTACGACTATGGCATTCCGTAAAGCTAAGGTTGGCCTTATTGATGTTAATACTCTTAACAAATGATAGCCAATCGCTCTTGGTGCCCTTCCAAATAATAAAAACGTTGTCAATGTACTGCCACCAAGAAACAATCTGTGTTGGAAAACAAGACGAAAGTAGATCAGACAAAAATGTAGCCTCCCACCATCCCATCGTGAGATTGGCATAGGACGGGGCAAAAGTACTGGCCATGGCAGTCCCCCTGACTTGACAAAAGAAAGACCCCTCAAACAGAAAGACATTGTTGCTTAGACAGAACAAAAGCATATCCAAAATCATAGAGCTATGTCCAAGATAGTTAAGTGAGCGGGTGTCAAGATAGTATTTACATACATTAATTCCGACAGTGTGGTCAATGGAGGTGTATAAAGAAACCACATCAAGTGTAGCCAGAATCAGACCCTCTTCCCAAGGTGTATGAGTGATATGTTGTAAGAAATCCTTAGTATCCCTCAGGTAGGATTGCAACACTGATACAAATGGAAAAAGTGTTTCATCAATAAATTGAGCCAGATGTTCTAATAGTGAGCCACATAAGGTAACCATAGGCCTACCGGGGGGATATTTAAGTGATTTGTGCATTTTGGGAAGAAAATAAATGGTGGGTATTGTATAGCATGCAGGGATGAGAAATTTGATCAAGTCATCCTCTAATAAATCTTCATTCGCCCACTTAGTACAAAGATCAGTAAGTTCTACTCGTATTTCTGGGAAAGGATCTTTGGAAAGCTCAGTGTAACACAAATGGTCACATAATTGCCGATTGGCCTCAGCAACATACTTTACTCTGTCTTGAATCACAATGTTGGAGGCTTTATCAGCTTGTTTGATGATAATATTGGATAGTTGTTGAAGTTCTCCAATGGCCGAACGTTGTGAAAGAGTAAGATTCTGCTTGGTGATGTTGGTTTTTTGCCACAAACTTCTAAAGTCACTTACACAGAGATCATGGAATGCCTCAATGCAGCCCCCCACTGGAAATTGTGGGTTAACTCTTGATTTGCTCTTTAGTTTAGTGCGTATATCCCAATTTGGATTGATATCAAAATCAAGAAGGTCAAAATTAGCTGATTCAAATTTGTCATCATCGAGGCATGCAAGGTCCATGAGCGATGGAATGTCTGAAATAAGAAGATCAGTACTACCAGTACGTGATGTCAGATGTTTGACAGTGGTAGAATTAGTAGCGAAGAACTTCTTGAGTTTAATTTTCCATAGGAATTTGTCAAGATCGATGCGTGCTTGTACATAGTAAAAAACTCATAGTTGGACAAAAATTGAGACCCAAGGAAAGAAGCGAGGTTTGAGATTTCGTAAGGACATGGGATGATAGGTTGATTATTTGACAACAGTTCATGGTATCAGTCATAATTATTTTATCCCAGAGCACATTGATCTGCCCTGTTGGTGCCCCTTTAAGCCGCTTACCACGTCAGCCTCGGCGGGTAGTCTTTGTACCTTTGATTTATTTACTTTCCTCTTCCTTGTGCCTTGCCGCGACCCCTGCCTTTTTTTTTTTATTTTTCCGATCCTGACACAAGTCGCATTTCGTCTAAAAAAATGCAATCTTTTTATGGGCTCATCAGTCTCAGACGCAGAAATATCTGACTCAGAAGTAGCAGCACCTAAGTCGCCCGACTGAAAGACTGCTGGCTGTGTGGCAATATTTTTGATTAGGGAATCAAAGAGTTTATATATATTAAAACACGCCCAAAAGGGCATAATGGTTATGTTGCAGATAAAACATCACAGGAGAGTATGTGCCATTTATTCAGAGTGTATTAAGTCCAGTATTTGTTTACTGTTAGTAACCCTGGTGAAATAATTATTAGGCAGTATTCTGAAATTAGTCTCACCACTATGAAATACCACAAAATACCACAAGATCCTAGATGTAACCCCCCCAGAAATCTCCAACAGTAAGCACAGTTTGCATATGAAAGCAGTACCTGGGAATGGAAGGCTATACCTATACCTTTCATATAATGGCGGAGGTAACCCTCACCTACGATGGATCTGCTGGGAATGTGTTTGGCCTATTTTTATGGAACCCATTGCATATCACAATTATACCCTGACTAATATGTGGCTGGGAATAAAAAACAAATTCCATATTAGAAACGTTTTTTTTATTAATAAACACAAGCTTGGTGACATTAAGGTCAGAGATCAGATGACAACAATTAATGTGATGAAATGGAGGGTGAAGGCCATGCGAGTGATGTCACTTCCTCCACTACTGACATTCTGGTGAAATTACAGCCCTGCTTCTAGGTCATGAAAATGTGGTGTCTGGGTTTGAGAGTAGATAAGAATTTCTGCAAAGTCAAGTTTGAAGATTTATTTATTTATTTATATATTTATTTATTTATATTGCAGGTTGAATGACCAAAAATCTGACTGATAAAAACAATCCCAAATAGGGCAAATAATCGATGCATCGTTTCCATGGAAAACAAAGTTTTATTGCATGCAAAAGTGTCTGGCAGTCCTGTATATCCCGAACTAATATGGAGCTCCCACCACCCAAAGAAGTGACATCTTTTATAGCAGAAAAACGTAAATTAACAGAACTATGAATAAAAAAGATTGCAACATGGTCCTGCATTCCCTATTGGCTAACACCTATACACAATTCTAATTATCCCCTATAGTCCATGACCTGATTGGCCACACTTTATCTAAACACATTGCCCTATTCACGTGACCTACTAGATCATCACTTTGCAACTTGGGAGTTGTTTAACCACAAGGTCCATTGTTACCATAATACATTTATTTTACAAGTAGAATATTCTTGATGATTACTTGATGTGCACCCCTCCTGATCAAAGTGTGAATAGCAAGGTCAACTCTGATTTGATAATACAATGGCCCTCCTCATTATACCAGACACTGTGGCATGCACAAACAGTTCCCCAACCTTGTAGATACATTTATTGGCATCACCTCTGCTCATCCAGTCCCAAATCATGGTACAGCCCTGGCCTGTCTCCCCCTATCTCTTTGGGAACCCAGCTACCCATGATGATGTGATTGGGACACCACTCTTATGTCTCAATTTCATGTATTTATTCTTTCCTAGAGTTTGGCACCTGCAGTTCAAATAGGATGACCACTCTTTGGGTGTGGACAATATTGCTCTAAATCTTCACTAAGCCTCTTGGCATCACGGAACCCAATGCCATGCTTACATGATTTTAACCTTCAAAGGGCATATCCCTACCCTTCCTCCCTGTACCCAACATTCCCTTCTAAGCTCCTCCAAGATCTACAGCTTGACTCAATGAACTATTATCTATAGAGCATGGCTACCTTGACATCATGATGTCTCTCTAGGGGCAAGACAGAGGGACTTGTCTTAGGACTAACTGGACAGAGCCAAAGTTCCACATTGAGCCTGTTTCTCATACTTTCAAAAACACATTCTATAAAATGCCCTTAAATCCAACATGGCAAAACTCCTACCTTCGCCCCCGGACCTCACCTTTACTGCAACACTTCTCTGACTCCATCTCATAGGCCTACCTATGACAGTTACCTACTCCCACATCCCTTAAAACATAACAAAATACACTACCGCTAAATACAAGATATATTACCCTATCTTTGATCTCTGCAATCACAACGTGAATACATTGTTGCGCATTCTATATGGCTGTATGGTGTTTCTAATATGTGTCAACACTAACTAGAAATGGGTACATTTGCATTCTTGTGAGCCCAATGAGAACTGCTAGCACTAGGACGCCTGCTAATACAGTTTTTTCCCAGTTTAATCTCTTCCCCTGACTAGGACGTCGAACTTGCATCCCAACAAAATACAGGGAGGGAAATTGCTCTTTTGATCACAAAAGAATGTAGAATAGAAAGGACATTAGATTTGAAGAGAAGCATTGAGTGCCTTAAAATGGGGAGAGTTTGAGTGACATTCTGACCAGTCTGTGGAGGGTTGTAAATGGAACAGTCACTGACGACAAAACATGGGTGGATATTCATAGATTAAGGACAACCAACATTATACATTTTTAAGTTCAGACAGGTGGTACGACCAACTGTGTTAGGGATGTGACCATGATGGATGAAGTGCTAGAGTGAGAGAAAGTGAGGGGCAGAGGGAAGGGGGAGGCAAAGGAAAAATGTTAGCTAGAAAGCAGATGAGAGATTGTTTCAGAGGCGAGAAGGTAGGCTTTTAGCTTTGCTTTGAACATATTGGTGCAGACTGTTTGTCAGATATAATGCAGAAGAGAATTCCAAGCAAGTGGAGCAAGAAGAGTGGAAGTGAGAGGAAGCACAGGTAAGGCAAGGTGCCACAAGGGTAGTTGAGGCAAAGCAGAGATTATGAGAAGGCTTGTAGCGTTGGATAGGGGATTATATATATGGTGGTGCCTTACCGTGGACAGATTAGCAAACTAGAAGAAGACATTTAAATCTGGCCTTGTTTTGCATCATCAGCCATTAAGCCTGGTGATGGTACAACAGAGTATGGGTAAAGTGATGGATTTCAGAGAGGGCAGCTAGCAATATTAATTATTTTGTGGGGAGGAGAGAAAGCATAGTTGGGCAGGCAAAGTGAATGCTGGCATAGTAGCTCAGTTTAGAGAAGACAAGAGTGCTTTAAAGATGCTCAGTAGTGTTGAAAGGAAGGAGGTGCCTGATTTTCTTATATTTAGGAGGTTGAGCCAAACTGCCATTGTAGTTTTGGAGATAAAAGTAGACACTGCATGATAAGGGTCATAGATGACGAGAAGCATGATAGATGAGAAGAGTCATAGACGGCAATCTTGTTGTAGGTTCTACATGTAATATGGGGTACTTGTTCATCTGTCAATGAATTGTCTAGATTGTGCATGTGAAAAAAACTACCTATTGTGAGAAGGTGGTCAGACTGAACATATTAGCTACCTGAATGTCCATGATAGAAACCTCTGTAGACAAGATAATGCCCAGGATATGGCCTTTCACATAGGAGGGAAGAATAGTAACTTATTGAACCAAGGTTAGACATGTGACAAACCCAAGTTGTTGCAGTGTTGTTAGAGGTACTGCTCGTATTTATATATTTGCTTTATTTATTAAACATTTATAAGGTGCACTATAAAGCAAAACGGTGGTTCCAGGTGCCACAAGACAAAGGGGGAGGGGAGCAGGGGAGATAAACAACAATAATGGTCCTACTAGGCTTTGTGACAATCGGATTGTGCACGTGTACTAACAAGAAGTGCAGGTGGGTGGGTTGTGGTGGAGGGGGGAAAGTGAAAGTCAGGGGAGGGGGCTAGGCAAGTGCTGGGGGGGAAGTCCAGGGGGGCAAGTGCCAGAGGCTGCCGGAGGAGAACCACTGACTAAGTGTGAGGACAGGGGACGACCAGATGCAGGACGGATGTTAAACTCACCAGGCTAGTCAGGGGAGGGGGGCCAGAAGGGCAGTGCCAATTTGGGTGGTGCTTGAAAGGACTGGTCAAGAAGGGCCCACCCTGGTGTTCTGTAAATATTATGGGCGACCAGGCCGCCAGTCACAGTGGCAGGTGGGGCTTTAGCAGGGGAGGGCAAGAGGTAAAGGATGGTCAAGGGGGTATAGAGCTCTGCATGGTTCATGAAGGACCAGGCCGCCAGTTGTAGAGGCAGGTGGGAGGTTAGCAAGGGACAGGGAGGGGGAAGGAGGTGAAGAGCAGGGTTTTGAGATGCTTCGCAGGTCTGGCTCAAGTCTCAGAGGGGCAGTGAGCCCAATCGAGAAGGAGGCACCTGTCGAAGAGAGAGATCTAGCCCCCACCCTCTGGTTGGAAAACAGTCTGATCTTCAGAGAGTTGTAGCTAGAGTAGCAAACTGTTCTAGCAGGAAGATACATGGGGAGAGAGAGTTGGATGTATCAGGGTTCCAGGCCCTAGAAAGTCTTGTGGATGATGCAAAGGTCTTGAATTTGATCCTTGCAGCCGACAGGAGCCAGCAGAGAGACTTAAGGGCTAGAGAGATGTGGTCCCTGGGCTTGAAGCCAAGGATATGTCTCAGAGCCCTATTTTGAATTAGTTAAATGGGGCAAAGAGAGGAAAGAGGCAGATTGAGTTTGAGGCTGTTGGAGTAGTCCAGCCTGGAGATAACCAGATCTCTAAAAACATTGAGATTCTGGGTGAAGGTCATGAAGGGGAGAAGGCCTCTGAGGAAGTGAAGCTGAAAGTGGCTCTTCCTGACAAGGTCGATGATGTGAGGGGAGTACGCGAGAGAGGAGTCAAAGATGTCACCAAGGTTTTTAGCCTCACAATATGAGGGCAGGGACCCAAAAGGGTGGCCAAAGAGTTGGAGGAAGCAGGGAGCAGGGGTCGCAATGTGAAGGATTTAGGTCTTACTGACATTAAGACAGAGATAATTGACCATGCACCATGCCTAGACAGGAGTCAGACAGTCGGGAATGAGAGAGGAAGAAGAGGAGGTTGTAGAGGGAAGCTTGAAGGAGAGCTGTGTGTCATCCGCATATCATGGCAAATGACGAGAGAAGGAAGAATTCAAGTGGGCCAGAGGGCAAGGTAGATGTTGAAGAGCCACAGCAATAGGATAGAGCCCTGAGGGATGCTGCAGGTAGAGAGTGAGATGGGGAGAGGAAAGGACCCAGTTGTTCCTGGGAAGGTCAGTTAGGCACAAGGCCAACCAATCCAGTGCCAGGTCCGTGTTGACAAGGGTATCATGGAGCTGCTGTATGAGGGTGGCATGATTGACCATGTCAAAGGCAGAGGAAATGTCCAGGAGGATGAGAAGAGAAGGAGAGTTGGAATCAAAGTTTGTAATAAGGTCTTCACAGGTGTTCAGAAGATCAGTTTCTATGCTTCTGGGTGCTCTGAAGCCAGACTGGTGGTCATGGAGACAGCCAATAGATTCAGTGTAGTGGGTCCATTGGGAGATGAACAACTTCTGAGAGAGTTTGCCAGGGTGTATTAGAGATAGGGCGGTAGTTAGCCAGGCAGGAGGGATCGGCATCCAGCTTTTTTAGGACAGAATGCACATGGGAGTGCTGAAATCATTGTCGGAAGGAGCCAGTGGCAAAGAAGTGGTTACAGAAATCGGCCAATGCAGGAGCTAGAGAGGAGATGTTGTCCTTGATAGCTATAGAGGGGCACAGGGACAGCTATAGAGGCTTCATCCGGTGCTATGGGCAAAAAGGAGGAGAGTATGGGGGAGAGGGAGAGTGGAGCAAAGGGAGGCCTCAGATCAGGTGGGGGAGTTGGGAGGGGAAGGGGAGAGTAAGTACAGGATATCCTGGGTTTTGGGTGTGAAATGGGAGACCAGTGCGTTACAGAGCGCCTGAGATGGAAGCAGAGAGATGGAATTTGCAATAGGATTGGCAAGTTCCTTACAGAACTTGAACAATTGAGCCGTATTGTTGGTAGACCTAGAGATGCGAGCTTGGATGTGGGTCCTCTTCTTGGAGTGGATGGAGAGACAGTAGTGCCATTGTAGAAGGTGACGGGCTAGATTGTCAGAGGATGTGTTTGAGGCCTGCCAATTCTGTTCGGCCACCCTGCACTTGCATTTCAGGGAGGCTAGTTCGGAATCGTACCAGCTAATGCGCTTGGATGAAGGCTTCATACAGATCCTCATGATAGGGGCAAGGGTGTATAGGGTGTTCGAAATGGAGAAGGAAAGGTTACCATGGGCTGAGTTGGTGGGAGAGTAAATGGCAGGGGTAGGAGGAGGGATGAAGGTGGCATCAAAAGCATCGACCTGCGCTTGCTTAATCGGTTGAATGTCTGAGAAGAAGACTGGCAGTGTGGGCAGAGGCTTAGCCAGGGAGGACAGAAGCTCCAGGTGAGAGGATAGCATGATCAATGCAGGAGAGAGGTGTAATGGGATGGTTAGAGGTAGGGGTGCCTGCTGAGACGATCGTATCCAAGGTGTCTCCAGCGGAGTGGGTAGGACCATAGGGAGGAATGGTGATGGAGAGAGAGTTGCAGAGGTCGCAGAAGAGTACAGTGGTCGCCTTAGAAGAGTCAAGATGAATGTTAAAGTCTTCAAGGAGGAGAAGCTTGGAGGTAGAGGTCAGGAGTGAAGAGGTGAGATTGGCACATTCAGAGATGAAAAGGGAGATCAGGCCAGGGGGCTTGTAGATGGTGGCAGAGAGGGTAGGAGAAACACCCAACCTGCAAACAAAGCATTCAAAGGAAGAATAGGATTGAGTGGTTATGATAGTAACAGGGACCCATTCAGGGAAGATTAGTGCTACTTCTGTCATCCAAAACAGGACTGCAAGACTTGTCATTGGCCAGAAGCCCAGGGATCATATCTCTCCAGCGCTGAAATCTCTGCATTGGCTCCCAGTAGCTGCAAAGATTAAGTTCAAGGCCCTCTGCATTGTCCACAAGGCCTTCTGGGGCTTGGGCCCTCAATACCTCCAAATCTCTCTTCGTGAATACCTTCCTACTTGAGCTTTTCCTTCCTCCACCTCCAACTCCCTCAGGGTCAGCCACTTCTCCAAGCAACAAGTTGGTGGTAGACCTCTTTCTTTGGCTGCGACCTCCCTCTGGAACAGTCTTCCTGTCTCTCTGAAACTTGAGAACCATCTCCATTTCCGGAAGCACCTCAAGACCTTCCTCTTTGCTTCTGCCTTCTCTCTTCCTAACCCCTGCTTATTTCCTGTCTGATACTTCACTGGTCACCTGACTACCCTCTGATTTCGGCCCCAGGTCCCTGCCCACCCAGTTGCACACCTGCAATGCCTCCCAGCAACCCTTGCCCTTGGGTCTGTATCCATAACCCTAAAGTTCCCCTACCTGCACTTAATGGACACCTGTTGTCTGCAGTTGCCCTTGCACTTGCCACCTGCTGGCAGCACTTCTTGTTATTGTTTTGATCCGTTATTGTTTTGATCCCATGTACAGCACTGTCCCCCTGCCTTTTCCCCTGGCACTTTTCCTCTCCCCTCCCCTGCCCTTGCACGATCTCCATATCACTTGGCCTAGTAAGAACATTCTCTGTTCACCCTCCCTTGCCTCATTGCACCTTGAAACATTTGTTTATAGGTGCGTTATAAATGCCATATCATATCATATCACTTCCAGACCGGTTGGGCCTGGGCATGGATAGGATCTTGTAGCCAGCCCTCAGGAAGAAGAGTGTCAAGAGTAGTGACAGAGCTGGCATTGAACCACGTCTCAGTAAGGACGAGAACGTCAAGAACAAACTCTTAAAGAAGGAGACAGATGTCACCAGAGAGTTTAATGGCAGAACAAGTATTGAGAGCAGTTAAGTGAAGCTGGAGGGGTGAAGGGATGTGGTACAGCCGTCAATGGTTGCGAAGGGGCCACGGGGGTGGGAGAAGGAAGAAATGCAGGAGAGGGAAGGAAGTTGATGAGAGATAGAATACACCTATTAATAAGGATGAGATTGGGGTGAGAGCATTGGATCATGACAGTGAAATTCAGATAGACATTCATGATGCACCTAGAGGATGAGAAATGTGCCAGAGTACTTCACATCTGGTACCACCATTAATGAGGGAAGAAGAGAAAGGGGAGAGGATTGAGACAATATAGGTAGTCCATATGCTCAGAAAGGAGACAACAAAGAGGATGTCAGTGATAGTCTGCTTGGAAGAGGCATTGACATAGGTGTCAGCAATGGGCAGACCTAGATTGGAGACCAAGAGTACTTTCTTAAAAATGTTCTTTTCAGGCTTAGAGATGGAGGTAGGATAGGTGATATAGTAGAAGTTAGAGTACATAGGGGAGATGGAGAGCACAATGGAGGTGCGTGGAGGCACAGAGAGACCAGACAATGCATGAGAAACTCACGAGGCGGCCTAGCAGCAGACAGGTGCAGGCACACCAGATGAGCAGTAAGTCAGGAAGGACGAGGGCTACTTTACAGCAAACAGCAGGAAGCACCACACCAGGAAGTGAGACAAGAAGACAGAAGGAAAAAGAGCCAAAATACAGCAGGCAATTGTAACCATACACAGATATGACTCTCAGGGGGAGGGAGGGAGGTGGGCAAAACTGAAGGCACATAAATAGTTTCAACCACTGATTTGTATTTATTGTGTTTTATATAGCGCCTTTGTCCAAAGTGCTTTACATAGGACAGTCAAACAATATAATGAATCAGAATTGACTTTCAATAGAGGTACAAAAACCTAGCTGTTAAGCGCAGCAGCCATTACGAAAAGCACACAGAGTTGAGTGTCTAGTATAAGGGTAACAAGCAAACGTTTAAGCTCTGCCAATTGTTTCAAAAAGAGCATAAAAACAGGTTAGAAAAAACCTAACAATTGAACACAGCAAGCACTTATTAGGAAGCACACAGATTATAATTTGATGACCTCAGTGATGGGTCACAGGCTCAGATTAGGAAGATAATAGAGAGTGAGGGAGCACAGCCACATTTCACAGGTGGGAGAAAGCCTAATTTCTAGCACAGTCTGCAATTGTAAAAGTGTACAGATAATTTCCTAATGAAAGGGGAAGGCATAATACAAAACACAAAAGTAAATAAAAATAGGCAGATTTGATTATCCAGGAAAGGTGGGAAGAAGCCAAAATTCAGATTACGTACAGGAACAATCAAACAGTATGGTAGATGGCCAGGAGCATGTTGAACAATGTCAAATCTGGTAGGTTGCCAGCAAACAATACGTATGCTGAAGACAAGATGCAGTGATATGGCCAAGTTATTTTGAACGACATGAATAGCATTAGAGACTACAGGTACCCTAACTAACCTGAGGGTACCTGTAGTCTCTAATGCTATTCATGGTGGATCAAGGTGATCTGCCTGGGTGGTGGAGGCAGGGAACTGCTGTGGCAGGATCTCAAGACAATGATGAGTATGCCATACAGGAATCACAGGCATTAATGGAGGCCCTGCTGGGGCCGTCTTTGACTGCCAGTCTAGTGATGCGGGAAGTAACACCTCAGGCTGATGTGTAGTCATTTTGGAGTAAGACAGAACAGTTCTAAACAAACACTGTTATAAACTTAAATGTCAGGATGGAAAAACACCTATCTTGCCCAATGCTTTGGTGGGATTTCCCCACCAAACCAAAACTACGGAAAGTCAAAGTCCTAGAGTTTAATTTAGAATCTGTCGGTGTCCAAAACCTATACTTGCCCTCACAACTAATCGTATACAAAGTGTAGGGATGTAATCAACCAGCAAAATAGTGTTCAGTGTAAAGTTTGGAGCTTTGTTCAGCTTGCAGCTTTCTTTCAGCTCCCTTCCCAAAGTATAAAGCAGTTCTAACAAAAGTTTCAGGATTTCCTTAAATTCCAAAATAATATAGGATTATCCAGTACTCGGGGTTCCCTTCCCCAGGTTCCATAACACAGTTCATAATACAAAATGTCATGAGTCTCCATCCCCAAGTCAATCAGTAGTTCAAACCTCAGGTTTCCCTTCCCCAAGATACACTTTCAATGATGTAGCAATATCATGATGTTTTCCAATTGACACACTTGCAACCTCTGCATATAGCTAGTCTTTGCACAACAAAAAATCTTTATTTGAAAATGGTAGTACATTTTAATTCACCTTTTAAGGTTAATCTCCAAAATTCCATTCACTTTGGATTACAATACACATTGGGTTTTCTGGCTTGGTTGAAGTTCTATTTACCTTAGAGTTCAATATGCATTGGTTTCTTTGATTTACCACTTAATGGATGTTTTGTTTCAATGTACATCAATGTTGCTGATTTGTAGATTTAATATATATGAACACTGCTTGCAATTTAAGCTTAATTTTCTTTTGGCAATGGCATATGATGTATTTATTTAAAGGCTAAAGCTTTGTTTCTTTAGAATCTTCATAAGTAGCAATCTTCTTTCAGTGATATGTTCAGTATATGAAGATATATTTGTCAAGCTTTACTTTCGGTTTGGCATTCAATAATGCTTAAAGGTTTCATGTAAATCACTCTGTTGTTATTTTCAATTCACTTTATTGTAATATGCCTTTGTAGTTTACCGTGAAATAAGCCCAACACTTGGAGACTTTCCAAAACATGCTTTCTTATGCATGTGTCGAATCTACAACAAAGTATTCTCACCCGTCCAAGGATCAACAAGTCTTCTTGGTTGCTGGTTTGCAAGAATTCGGATCGGAGAAAATGTGTCTCACCATTCACACGACCACTCTGATCCAAAAAAAACGTGCACGTAAGATCAAACACTTGCATAATGGGTTTCTGTTTGCTTAGAATCTCACTGGTTGCTTTGATACAAATGCCTGCAGCGCAGATCTCCTGGCCTTCTAATCGTTGCCTCAGGGATCCACTTCCGGCCCCATAGGCACTCCTGGGTCCGCTTTTGGCTCCAGGAGAACAGGAACTTCGAGCCATAGAAAAAGGGGCAGTCTTCCGACAAGGCTCTCCTTTCGAAGCTCCTTCGGTTCCACAGATCCCCTGCTCCTAGGCTGGTCTTCCCTGAACCATGTGCATGCTCCACACGGGCAGCTCCCAGCTGTGTCTCTTGGCGTCTCTGCTGATGCTGCAATTTTACTGCCACTGCTCCTTTCATGACTTCCTCCTCTCTCACTCTCCTCCTTTCTCACTCTCCTTAGATCAGGCTTTTTATACTCCTGCAGCCCCTTAGCAGGCTGCAGGTGCAAGTACATTATTAGCCCTGCCTGACCATCATTAAGGGGACAGACAGCCTGACCACTACTGCTCTCTGCAGGCCTCTTCCTTGTGCCAGTACCAGAGTGGTAAAAGCAACTAGTCTTCATTACTCCAGGTTGTCTCATCCTCATCTCAGTACTTTCTTTAGTTTTATATGAGGCAGTCAGGGAGTTAATTTATAATACCCCATGAAGAAGGGGCAAGGGTTGGGTTGGTCATTAGTAGGAAAAGGGGAATACCATGTCCCTCCAAAAGGTATCCCACTCCCAGTCCCCACAGACCCGACACCCAGGTGATTCTCCCATGCTTGTCCACCCCCAGGGTTGGGATCCAAGAGTGACAGCCTTTCCCTGGTCACCTGTACAAAGAATCCATTGGGGTTCAGGAGCCTGCAGGACATCCAAAATGGCGGGCATGATTAACAAGGAGCGAGTTCTCTGAACAAATGCAGAGACCCAACAGGGCTTTCCTCGTGTGGTGGATCATGGTAAGCTGCCTGGGTTCTGGCGGCAGGGAACTGCTGCGGCAGCATCTCAAGGCCAAAATGAGTGTGCCAGACAGGGATTACAGGCCTTAATGGAGGCTTTGCTGGGAGACGACTTTCTCTGCCAGCTCCCATGTTGTGGGATGTAACAATTCAAGATGACCAATGCGGAACACACAAAGGCGGGTTCTAGAGCCTGCAGAGCTTCAGCTGTGAGGCATCCAAGCCCTTATGCAGATTGAAATCCCCTACCTCTATGATTTTATTGTAAGAGGTTGTAATCCTTTCCATTAAGTCCAGCTTGTCATCAATTAACTGGTCGTTGGAATCAGTGCCTGGTAGATAACAATAATACTGATGGCATTCGCTTTCACTGTACTTTTATTCAACAAATATTCAAAGGATTTGTAGCTTTTTGAAGCATAAGTAAATAGTTGGAGGCGTCTTGGAATATTACCACAACTCTTTTATGTTGCTTGTCAGTTCTTGTGAATGATCTTGTATTTGGCATCACTATAATGTTAAATAGGGTTTGGTGCAAGTTATTGAACCAAGTCTTCCATATTGCGAGAAGGATGGGCTTATTTCCATTAATTAAGTCATGGATGTTTGTAGCTTATTTGCTGCTAAAATATAATCAGGCCAAAAAATATGAAGTTGTTTCTCTTCAGCTATTGGTTTTTAGGGGGTGAGTAGGTCTGCTATGGCAAGATAGAAAAGACTGATCATCATTTATTGAGATGTATGTTTACTTATGTCAGTCGCTTGTTTAGTTAGTGTTCTGGATTTTAACCATCTCTTAGTTTCTTAATGTTAATTATTAATGGATAAGGGTTGAATAATTGAATAACAGTTTACATTTATAAGAGGTCTATGACTAGACAGGTTTTAACGGCTGTGGGTATTTGTGCCAACATGACTAATTCCCTGAAATAGTACAGGGGAGAGTGGTGGTTTCTAATCTTTATGCTCCACCCAGCACTACTAGTGGCACAGTAGTTAACCAGTCTTAAATCTGAAAATGGCACCTATATGCCTCTAAATATAGCGTGGGCAGAGGGCAGACTATATTATTTGGGGACATGAAAACCAGTACAGAAACATCCAAACAACAATAGCACTGTGATCCCAAAATAAAATAAGTGACGATTTTTAATGAAATAGGTACTTTACTTAAACACAGACAAGTGGACAAAACAACAAACAATCGCAACCCGCAAATGCACAGATCATGGAAATCTCACATATACATACTGATCACTCTGGAGATATATGAATAAATGAACAGAGGGAGGACGAATAGGAAGACATTCAAAATGATCCCTTAGCAAGGTTGTTTAGGGTAGCAAATGTTGTCCTAGCTGTCTCTTGGGCATAAGGTGTAAAGGCCAGGCAGTGGCGGGAGCTGGAGGATAGAAAAATCTTATTAGTGGCCTTTCGGACATTCACATCTCTACTGTAGTCTTATGTGTGGCTTGACAGTTTTTGGGCTGGTCTTCCTTGTGATTTCCAAATGGTGTGAATCCTGCAATTGAGGATGCTGAATTTTTCCCACCGTGGTCGGGGATTCTAATAGACCCGTTTATATGGGTATGCCTGCCCATGGAAAATACTGCATGTCATCTATTTACACTTTGCTGTTTGCGCACATTGAACAGATACTTAAATCTGTGGTGCTGCAACAATAGGAAAGCTCTATTACAGATCACTTTGAATCTAATATTGCAGCCAGTTACCTTTTATACGGAGTTCAACTGACCCGACGATAACCATTTGGTTGAAACACGTGTCGGCACCCTGTATTTTTGTTAATCAATAACAATTCTAGAATTAGAGTATTTTGAAACATGATTTAGAATTTGAGAGTCCGTTATTGTATAGATTAGGATGATCCCAAATTGATACATCAGGTTGTTGTAGCATTTCATACAGGAATTTCAATCATTGAGCTACTTGAGTGCAGGTAGATCGAGGCCAAACCCCTTCTGTATCATTTCTCTATGTGTGGCCCTTCGGCCTGGGTCACCAATGGTCTCTTTCCCTGTGGCTCGGACAATATATTAGTGGAAATTAACTAGCTTGTACCCAGGTACGTCCCCTCTTTTCTTTGTTTATTATACAACTTTACCTCAGTCTTTTTAAGTGGCTTGACAGTTTTCTGGTCTGGTCTTTCTTGTGCTTTCCTAATGGTTTGAATCTTGGTTCAATGAGGGAAAAGCAGGTGATTAAGTCTTGATGGTTCAGTGTGAAGAGTCAGACTCAGAGGCACAGGATCACCGGTGAGTGCAATCTACTTCACAGCTCAACTGGATTCTCTGGGCAGTTCAAAGAAGCATAGAGTATTGTGTAACACAGGCAATGGGGAAGTCGGTCTACGTCAGGAGCACATTGTTATTTTGAGGTTGACTCTGTCACTTTGATATGGCTCAAATGCGAATGACTTGGTTCTACAACAAAAACTGGCAAAGGAAACAGAATCTTTAGGCTTGCCTTGCCACGCTGTGCATCTTTACATGTACCCCTTGAAGGAAGGTTATGCTTACTCTGCTTTTCACAGTCATCGGATATACTTCAAGGCTGCTTACAAGGCCAAACACAGTCTTTAGTGGCAGGAAAGCTTTCAACCCAGCAGTCTCTTCTCTTGTCCCCCAAACTGGGTAGGTGGGAGCTACCAGCTCCCCTTGAAATCCGGTCTTCACTCAATGCAAGAGACTTGGAGCAGATGTACCTCCAATCAGAGTTCATCTCGATCTTTTCCTTTAAAGATGATTCTAAAATATTGTGCACCAAATGGGGTTTTCTCCACCATTCATAGTCATATCCTAAAACACTTGTCATACTGCAAGCCTCCTGTTACAGGCCAGTCTCTGTCTGTGTCTGTGTTACAGATTTTCCTTCCTCTGCTGTGACATACTAATGTTCTTAATTGGCAGGAAGGCAGGGACGAGGGGTGTTATTGAGAAGAAAAGTATGAATAGCAATTTACATTATGCCCAAAGTTTTTTCCTTGAGGTTTCCTGCCTCTTAGATTCCTTGGACCCCCCCTGCACTCCTGTCAGTCCTACTTCAAAAGGTCTCCATCCTAATTGTACCCTTTCAAGTGTCCCCTGAAGTGCCTGATCCCAGCCCTACTGCCAGTGAAGCCATTCTCTCCCTCCACCTGGGTGATCTGTCAGCTCTCTAACAAAAATAACAATAGACTTCCTTAGTGTAACTGTGCCTATGTGTTGTGGGAACATCTTCAAATGTCTCTTTCATCTGTAGGCCAAGTGGAAAGCCACAGTAGAGGGTAAATGTATTGTCAGCAAAATTGGTGGAAACGGTTTACTGTAATTCTTTCATGAATCACTATATCTACCTTTTATTAAAATATAATTTTGCATTTACAGTTTTCTTCCCATCGTATTCATGAAGTTAACAATTGGCAATGGTAGCCTATTTGTTTTCCCTCAAATGGTTTTCCGATGTTATCCCAAAAACTGTTGATGCAAAATATTGCACAACTGTATGCGTAGGCATGTTAGCAATAATGCCTTTGAAAGGCACACAGGGACGTCATTTAGGGGTAGCCAGATGTCGCTTTGGCATTTCGTCCAATCGGAGTGCAGGGGGTGTGGCTACAGCTATGATCATGCCCTGCTGCATGCTTGTGGTCCTCCATTTTGCATGCGATTTCTTGCAAGAGAAGATGCGCTCCTACTCCTCCTGCGAGTGTCCGGCCAACTTCTAAAACAGGTGAGTAGTGGTTGGGGTGGCAGTAGCAGTGGCTGTGTGTCTGACTGAGGTGAGGTCGGGGCCAGGGATGGGTGTGTGCCGCATGCGCTGCTGGGTGGGTTGCTGCTGTGGCGTGTGTATGTGGTCGGATGGTGGCGGTGCCCACCACTGGCAGTTCCAAGCCAGTCACGCATTCACAAGTCAGCTGCAGGGCAGGCGCTCTCGCCTGCAGCCGTGGTGCGGCGGCAGGCCCAGGCTGACCTCACCTGTGTGCTTCAAATGAGGGAGTTCAGTTGAAGTACACAGGTCAGCCCGTGGTATTGCAAATTTATATGGCATAATGGCTGGTACTTGTCTGAGGCGTACGAGTTGAGGTCTTGGTGGCATGCTAGAAGAAAGGGCCTGAAAGTTGATATTAACCATCTAATTGCAGAGGGTACATCCATCGGTGGACCGGAAATGGGCAGTTTCAGTTCTACCTATGTAGGCACCAGGGTAACCGACAAGGCATTAAGAAGTACCCCGCATATAGGAATCCATTCATTAGTTTGGCTGCCCTCCGTGTGGGCGTCGTCCCAAGCCGAGTTAGGGGGAGGATGCAGGTTTACCTTTGGTAACATTTTTGGGTTTTATCGGTCACTGTGCCACGTGTGCAGTAGAATCTCAATTTACATGGCATCGCTTGTGCTCCTTGGCAGGCCGCCGTGCTGCAAAGTTTGTTTCGGTTGGAAATATCAGCAAAGTTGGGCACCAAGTATACTAGAAGGTACACCAAGGGCCTCATTACGACTCTGGCGCTGACGGAATGAAGGGGGCCGGTACGGGACTGGCCTCCTTCATTCTGTCAGGGCCGATTATGAGGTTCCCTTTGCGGGACCCGGATCAGACGTCTGGTAAAACCAGACGTCTTTTCCGGGTACCGTGAGGGGATGATGGAGGTAACAACGGGACACTTGTAATGTGCCCGTTGTTACCTCCATCCCCATTCCCATTGAGCCCCATGTGGGCACAAATGGGAATGTGGATTGTTTCCTGCAAGGAGGAATTACCAGGTCCTCCTATGTCGAAATGACCTGGTTATTCCTCATTCCAGGAACCGGGTAATGGAGCCCGGTTTGGAGCCAGCCATGGAGCTAATGGTTACCTCTAAACTCGTAATGAGGCCCCAAGCCTGTCTTGTGTGGATGCAGCCGCTGGCTTCCTAAATTTCCATCAGGGTGGTGCATTGAGTGTGTGATTATGGATTAATGTGTCACCTCTCTGACGGGAGCTGGTATATGGTTGCTGAGGGAATGGGAGGCCATTGCTGGTAAAGAGAGCTCAGCGGGTTGAGCGCAGGCTCCTGGCTGTAGAAAGGATTGAGAGTTAAGTGGTGGGGGGCAGGGAACTAGCTAGTTTACAATTGTGTAAAAGCATTTGGCTTTAGTTCTAAAATTCCCATGTTTGGCAGAGGATGGAAGAGCTAAGGCCCAGGATCACACCACTAAGCCACTAGTGAGGCTGTTGCGCATTGCAGTTTGGGGTAGTAGTTCCTGTTGGGAGTGGTGTGCAGGGCTTTTTTGGGGGAGAGTTTGCCTGGGGCGGCTTGGATGGTGTAGTTTGGGATTATTAGGCCGGCAAATGTTTTGCACCCAGACGCACAGGGTGTGACATGGTTTGATGTACAGATACGATGTATGCATGATGGTCTGTGCCCTGCTCGGTAAGTGTCTAAACGTGATTTGCACTTATACCCCTGTGCATTCTGGTATTTGTGGTCTCCTTGGTTGGGAAAGGGAGTTGAAGTGTTGGTATGGGGGTGTGAATGGGTGGGGAGGTACATTGGTCAGGGCCGTTGTTGCCGCACTGGCCCCCGCTCCAGTGGAAATGGGTAAGGCACTGTAAGAATTTATGTTGTTGCTTCATATCACTGGCCGCCACGCCGGTCCCAAATGCTTATTGTAATGATGGACAGGTCCCCACGCTGTACACTGGCCACTGCGTAATTTGCATGCTTGCTACGATGCGACAAAGTCCCTGCACCCAGAACGCTGCATGGGCACTGGGAGACGATGCAGTCATTCTAAAGGGGTTTGCACAATTCATGGAGCAGCCCCTCTTTTCTGTGACAAGTCGCAAGCGCGTACTCTGTTGGAGCCTATCCCCCACACCCATCCACATGGCCTCTGTGAATGTGGTTTTGCCCCCCACCCACCTCCATGACCGTATTGGTGCCCCCCACCCACCCCAGTGACTGTTTGTGCCTCCAACCACCCCATGACTGTATTTGTGACCCCCACCCACCCTCGTGACTGGTTGTTATAAAACCCCCACCCACCCAATGCCCTCCGTGACCTTGTTTGTGCCCCCTACATCCCCCCATTACCGTGTTTCTACCCCCCAGCCCTATGCCCCCGTGACTGTCATCCAATCAGATTAACAGCAAAACTAATGAACATGCAAAATGTTGAAAAGGGATCTGGGTTGGATGTGTTTAGGGCTCAATGGGAATGGGGAAGGAGCTAATAATGGGCCTGCAAATTGTGGGCCCGTTATTAGCTCCATGGTCCCTTAACGGGTCCCGCCAAGGGCGGCTGGTAAAACCAGCTAGGGACCTCCTAATAGTGTGGTAGGGGGTTAACGGCAACAGCATCCTTACCGGCGCCATTAACCACCTACCAACAGGGTCAGAATGACCCCCATTCAATCAGTATTTTCTTCTGAAGCCAGACAGGCGCTACTAGTAGCACAGCCACAAGCATCTGCCAACTGCCAGTCTCTTAGAATTTGAGTAGCCACCATCAGTATCTTCTTGACAAGCCAGCCAGAAGCTGAAGCACAGCTGGTGTTTTGTGTCATGAAAACATTTGCTATCCTGCCTGGCTCTTCTTCAATTTCAGCTAATGAAGCAATGATTAACTGATTAACCATCTAAGCAGCGTCTTCCTTTTAAGCCAGTCACCAGCTGCTCCACAGCTACAGGTCTGTCATCACAACGCCAGCCCCTTATCCTTGATTTGTAGTTGACCAAGCAATGATGAGACACACCCAACCAGTGGCTTCTGTTAAAACCAGCCAGGCACCACCCGCATCACAGCCAGTTTTCTGTGACATCAAAACAGCACCTGCCATAATTGCAGCCTCTTCTCTGCCAATCACCTGCAGCTCCATTACCACAGTTCTGTGTCTTGATCTGTTGCCATTGAAACTCACAACCCCCCTCTCTGGTTTCCAGTCCCCTAAGCAACAACCTGCCTTCCAGTCAGAATCTTTGCCTTACATGAGGAAAGGCATGCACCAATTTTTCCGCAGCCCAACTCTTTTGCCATTGAAACAGCAGCACCGGACACGTCTGTCAAGCCATTGTTCTGCTGAATCTGGTAAGAAACTGCATTTTAAGTCTTATGATCAGAGTGAAGGAAGAGCAATTGTTGGGCATTATCCCAAAATCTATACAATAGTAATAATTGCTGGAATGTGTACCATTATGGAGAAGTGTGGAGTGTAGAGGACAATGAGCATGTAGGAACAGAAACCCAGGCATATAAAGTGTTAGTGAGTGTGGAAGTAATGCAAAATGCAGCCAGGATTTTTTTTTCTCATAAAATATGGGGACAGGAGTTATGAGGCTTTTGGTACAGAAGTTGGCATCACTCAGTAATGCACTGTATTCCTTGAACACATTTTGATCTATACTAGTGGCAGCCAAAATAACACAAGAAGTGTTACACCAGAAGCCTCACAAGGGTACAAGGAGGAAGATGGAGTCTTGATCTCTGTTTTCTGGATGTGAGTATAATACCTACCCATCCTTCAAATGTGTGATGGAGAAGACAGGTTTGCATGCAGAATACTCCAAGTACTCTCCTTTTCAGATTTTGGATAAGGATTTAGCACTAGAATGGCAATGCAGAAGCACTGCATAAGTGGAATAACCGGTTTCAATGTTGGTAATCAGGTTTTGTAAAGCACCAAACATCTGCAGACCTTGTACAGGAAACACACAAATTATACTTGTTTTGAAAGTGAGTGTGATGGTAGTAATGTATAGAAACAAGAACTTCAAATGTTTTTTTTTTCCTCTTGACTTATGCAAGCACTTTGAAGAGATACAGAAAGATGACCAGGTAGAAGTATTTGCCAATCCACTAATTAAACCCATTTTGAACTTAGCTATAGGTTCTGAAGGAGATGCAAATCGGAGAAATCTGGCTGTTTTGTGCTGGAGTAATGAAGTCCATGAAACAACTGCAAACAGTACAACACAACACTGAAGGTAACTTGTCGAATCAGAAGAAAATGGGGTAAGTGCCATAATCATTAAAGACTGTGATGCCATAGACTAGGAGAATACATGTTCTCTGGTGAAATATTCTCCCTCTCCCGTTTTATCCTGGCTTTCCCCTATCCCCATACCTGCCTATTCACCCCTGTCCCCACAGAATGTGATTTTCGGTAGTCCTTGGAAATAACATAAGGAGGGGATTTGGGTTCATACACTTCCGGCAACATGGACCTTGTCACACTGCTACATATGATGATCCATTCTTGTATGAAATGTCACAATCCAGTGATATTGTAACCATATTTTTCTTAGTGTACTGATGGAAGTGCTATATGATGCCACTTCCTGTGATGTCACGTGGGGGTGTGGTCAAATTACATCAATTGCAGAAAATTTGCACCAGTGCAAGTGAAACGTTTGCACGGTATTAGCAGTAGTGCAAAGTTTTCCCTATTTTTAAAAACACTGGGACACATTGAAAAACCATTGCACCTCGGCAAGTGCAGTTTGGCATAATAACACCTGGGCTAAAATTGCCCTAGTACAAAAAAATGCATTTTCAGTACAGTTTTGCACCAGGGGAAAGTTTGCCCTTTTGCTAATATGGAATGGTATTAGCACTAGGGCAAACTTGATGTAAAAATGCTCCAGAAATGTATCTTTTTAGCACTAAGGCAATTTTAGCCCAGGTGTTTTTAAATGCCAAACTGCACTTCCTGAGGTGCAACATTTTTATTTTTTATTTTTTTTATGTGTCCCAGTGTTTTGAAAAATGGGGCACATTTTGCCCTAGTGGTAATGCCATGCAAACTTTGCACTTGCACCGGTGCAAAGTTTCTGTAATCTGGCCCTGATAGTGAACCAGCAAACGAGCACCAGGACAGAAGGCTTGCGTCAAAGCACTGAGAGACACAGCACATTGATAGGTACTCACTTCAAAGGGTACGTGTTTGATCCATGGATGTTCCAGGAGAGTGGTAGCAAAATAGATCTCGCCTGATAATCACACTGGTAACATGCCAGAGTGGTGGCCTTTTCTTGTTCTTCTGCCATGTTACTTTGGTGACATCTGACCATCTCGTACATTTATCACGTAGGTCACCCCTATAATATGAAGATCCAAGCGCATTTGCCATGGCATGGATCATCATTCCAGGGCAGTTACTAGGGCAGACAATCAGTGTTTAGGATGGTGCTGAGGAGAAAGTGAAAGCTATACAGCAATCTTTCTAAAAAGTGGCATTGCCTCCCTTACCATGCTGTCTTCCATTAGAGCTGGATCCCCACCACACTTTCCTACAGATGTTTGTTTCATCCACCAGACTGCCTATAAAAAAGCTCATCATAATGTATCTAGAATAGCACTCTGACAAGCATTACTGATGGTTCCCTGTTCCGTTACCAGCCGATCCGGCAGACTGGATCGGGTATGGGTGTTATCAGCACCCTGAGTTGCCAAACCAGTAACATGGGTGCTGACAGCAAAGTGTTTTGTTTGAATGAATGGGACACTTTGCAGAGTGATGCACCTACAACTGACTCGAAATGGCCGCCATGGAGCCCGAAAGATGGGGCTCTAAGTGAAGCAACTCTCCCATTTCCATGGCGTCCAGAAGAAAGATGGAGTGGTGGCAGCAGCGCCGGCGGCGCCCCCACTGATGAAATCAAGTAAGTGGGGCTGGGATTGGTGGGGATGGGACATTTTAAAGTAACTGCAGGTGTGAGGTATATGGCGGGGGCCGGGAAGCAGCCATCAGGCTGCTTGGAACATTGGTGTGGATCAGTAGATTCAGGCTACGGTTCAAGCAACCTGATTGGTTGCTCCACCCACCTGGCGTGCTAATATGTCAATACTGAGTGAGAATGTTAGTCTATAGAGATTAGTACACCACAGTTGTAGCACAACATTCAATTGTGCGGACAACCTCATTGCATTTTGTTTCCCAATATATCTTTTTATTTTTTGAGGGCAAGTGAAAGATATAGCTATGCACATTGTCTTCTAAATAAATTGGCAGGCATTAGTAGATCAGTCTTCTAAGGTGGCCAGCATAGATACACATATTTAGATGTTCCTTTCTCCTTAGAAATCAGGCTGGGCGTAGGATGCCCATGGATTTTCCTGTGCACTCCTATTCACAAAAAGCTTGCACACAAAATGGATGAATGCGCCCCTGCGTCTGTTCTGAACAGCTCCTGGAAAATATGCAATTTCAGAACGGTCAATGCAGACCCTTGCATGCAACCCATCAGGCACAATGAAGCAAGGATATGAGCTACTGGTAACTCCAGTACATATCTAACTGATGGCCAGGAGTAGAGATGCATTAATATTGCAATTGTAAATGTCCATTGCACTGTCTGGACTGTCATGCAAAAGTGTCCCCCGATCCTGCATGTTCTGGCGCATGCTGATGTCAGAAGGCCCTATGTTCCTCCCATTGACCTCCCGAATTATTACTCATCGGGTCCAGGCACTGTAGAGTTTGCTCTGCAACCACCCTTCATGTGCATGGGACCTGCAGATTTTTCGAAACTGAGTGGATCATTTGTGCTTCGCTGAGAGTTTATTTTGAATGGGATCTTTTTTTATCTTGTTGCCTTGATTGGCAGAGAAAAACTCCACATGAATATGAATTTGCCTTTGACATTCTCACTATAACAATGTACTGATGTGATTTTATGAATGAAGACACTGAAATTGCTAATTTACCATTCGTTTAATGCATCCCATGTTCCACTGCCGAAAGCATTATAACCGAACTACAGTGCGCCTTATTTAATACAAATCAAGATAGTCGTGCAAAGATAAGCGTCGAGATTTCCTCGACAATGAAACAAGATGCTTGATCTTACAATGGTATTAGTGATCCCAGATGATTCTTCAGCAGCAGAGTATTCTAGAATCTCATGAGCAGAAAATAACTGATCTTGTTTTAAAGGAACAAGCGTTTGTCCCTTTGATCATTAAATCAGGAACTAAGTAACTGAACGTGTTCTTCTTCAGCGGGCGCCTTATCATTTAAGCAGACTGTTGCCAGATCAAGTCCCATGAGCTCTGCCCAACATTGCTGGCATTAAACAGGCCTGCTTTGAAAAATAAAAGCTACTAAGCCGTTCATCCTGTATAGGCATAATACCAGAGGAGTCGCCATCTTGGATGTGCAGCTAAATAACAAGGCAAGCAGCAAAAAAGGAAATAAAGAATACCGTATATGTTGGACAGCTTTGCTTGTTTCCATCTTTAAATAACTCTCTTTTAGTAGTAATCTTTTCGACTGCTATTTTCTTAATATGCATAATGGGGTAATGCCAAATTGTACATAGATCAAAGAAAGTGCCATATTGATGATAGTTAACCATTTAATCAAACCAGAGATCGATATTACTTTTGGTTTTCTTCTATAGTAGACACTCGAAACACCAGCATTATGGTTGGCTTGGCATTCTTTGATTTTTCAACATGTTTGGGTGACCATCCCCAAAGATTTGACCTTGAACCTTGATGAGTGTCCAACAAGGGCGGGCAGGCTTACTTCCCCTCTGAGATCCCTCTAGCATGCCACACTGAACTTCAAGGGCCTGGTAGTTGCCTGATGCGCAGTGGGGTCTGACGCACTTTACATTGAAAAGATGATGCTGGAGGGCACAACTGAAATGTGTTTTTACTGTTCAGTTACTAGCAGGGGTTAAATAAATAGGGGCTCATTTTCGAGTCTCCAATAATTTGGTGGCAGGGACCTGTTACGTTTAAACTTAAGAGTATACATGCCCCCCTCAATAGCATGACAAAGTGCAAAAGGGGAGGGTAAAACGGTGGTGTATTTAGTAGTTTGCTACCCTTTTGCACTCAGCCTTGTAAATGAGGTAAACACTGCTTGCCATGTGCACATGGTAGGCTGCATTTAGAGTGGATTCCTATAGAGTCTGTCTGCTTTTTGCCAGAATCCACAGCATTTAAGCCGTCATGAAAATCCATGCCAGAGCAAATGCTGTAGTATTTGTTTGGTGGAGAGGAAGGAGTCTGGGGAATTGTAAGTAACTATCTGCCCCTCCTCTCTGCCATACAAATGAATGAAAATGGGGTGTACCACAAGCAAAATGTGTAAAAGCCTTATAAAAGTTTTTGCCCATATTTTTCCAGTACACCCAGCTCAATAAGAAATCCATAGAGTTGGGGAAATAGCAGACTGCTGTTCAGTTCCACAGTACGACTGGTGGGGACATTTATTAAGCTGTCTGAAGGAAGGGAAAGCAGGTCACGAGGATGCGCGAGATAGAAATCGGGAGTTCTGAGAAGGTATCCCCCCCAGTGTGTTCCACAGTTATCAGTGGATCACTGAATTTTGAAAGGGGTCATCCACAAGTATTCTGTTGACACACACAGAGAGCAGGTGTAGTTCAGCCATAAACATGAAGCTTATTATGAGGAAAAAGACACCCAGATTTTACAGCCGATAGTTTATTGCAGAGACAGAAAAGACAAATTCACTATGCTATCATATTAACAAATGATGGAAAACAATCAAGATTGTTTTGAAGAAACCGAGGTTCATGTACAACTGGTAGTTTCTACTATGAAAACCTGAATCCCCATGATCTGCCTACTTTTATGGACTTTTCCTGTTCTTGTTCATGCAAAAGCCCAGGTTCCCAAGAGTGGTTTATGGTCATTCGAACATGATCCACAAGGAGCCCCTGATCATCTGACATGATCTAAACAGGCTATTTCTTAGAGCCCCCAAACTAACGCAACACAAGAAATACTGTGCAAGGTCATCAAAACAACAAAAGAGGATATACGCATGTCTTACTTAAGGCAATGGTATGAATCTCTTTCAAGATTGGATGATGTTCTAAGTTATGTAGAGCATCTGAAAGCAGCTGGCAACAATCAGATCATTCTCTTGTTCTCGTGGGAGATTTGAACTATTTAATAGAGAGGAAAGAGTTGAATTCTAATATTAATGGGGAAGAGGGTGAAACATGCAAAATGAAGTTGCCCCTCTTCAATGCAACACCCGCCAGTCTGCCGTGGCACTTTGATTGTCCCACTGATTACCTCTAAAAGGAAATTATTCTTGAAATTGATGTTTTCCAGGAGATATCCAGATACTCCCTGCATTTAGGACATTAAGGTATGAAATAGATGCAGACTCTTTTTTTAATCATAGCAGAGAGTTGGTCAATTATTATGCAGTATTGCAATTTGTCATCCGAGGTTAGAGAGCAACCATGAACCGATCTGTGCCCACACAATACTGTTGGAAACGAATCAGAGTGCCCCAGTCACTTAATCACAAAATTATTTGATTACCCCCTCTAAAAACAGAAACTGAATTGGAGCGTTAAACCGAGATCATAATATGGTTATTCCAGTCTTATCTTTAGATCTGTTTCCACTAACGTGTTCTTATTTAGAATCAGATACTGGTCCTGCACTGAAGAGATTTGAACAGATTTGTCTTACATTGCCAACCCCTAAAACTGCAAAACATTGCAAAAGATAAATATCTCTGTTTATACATGGTTTGCCCAAGAAATCGGGGCAGGAAAAGCAAAGCTCCTGCAAGCTTTGCAAGACCATACTATAGACAATGAGGAATATATAGCTCTTCTTTTTATAGGATTATTAAATAGAAACAAATGCATAGGGACAACGGAAATCAATACAGCAAGGCTGTGCTAATAAGGACAGTAGTGCATTCTGGAAAATAGCAACCCAAAGGAACTTGCAAGACCTTATTAGACCAGAAACACATCTTATGGAAGATGTTTGTCAAAGGTCTGTATAACAGACACATCTTTGGCAGTGATTATTTTATAGGTGTCTTTAATGCTGTTTCTCAGTTAATCACTCCTCCTTTAAATAGTTCTCTGAGTGAGGTACATAAATACGGAATTCTCAACATCTAACAAAAGGCCTGGTACTTAATAATGTTGCTGTTGGTGTGTATAAGATGGAACCAGCAATTTGGATGTCAATTATGCAATAACATTAGCTCACAAATGTATATTCACAGCAGATGGTAAATTGCATATATCATTCCATTATTCATGTAAGGGGATTGTAACACCTGAAATGACTACCCCATTCTATATTTGATGCTGTGCCAAAAATATATGATAACATTTGTTTACTTGGTTTTGTGAGCTGGGTGATAGATAATGGAGGGTTGTTAACTCTTCATGCAGGGTTTATGTCTGCTATAAGCATAATTGATTAGGTGTTTCATCTTAACTTACTCCATCAAAATATATAATTCTATTTAAACAACCATTTACCTGTTGTTCATAGACATGCACACATATTTGTATGCTGTATCCCTGATAGCCTATGGAAACCTCTACCAAGACAGGGATTGATTGTATGGATCAGCAAATGGAATATCTATTATATTATATAAAGCAAGAGTTGAGGTATTCAAGGGAATGACAGTGTGTGACCACGTAACATAAGGAATAAAATACCCCTACCATGTATAAAAAGGATATTGCAAGCTACCTTCGAGTTCCAATACCTTATAAAGGAACACCACCTTTGGCCTTGTCTCTCTATTTGGTCACAAAACTCCTCTGTGACTTGCAATATCCTTATAATGTAGGGTGGGGGGCACATTATCCCATATATATCATTCATGCGAAGAACATGAACCATTCAAAAGAGGTAGATGACATTGTTCTTACAAAAGCTTAAGGTGGCATCATGTTTCTGTTACTTCTGATAAAATAGGTTGTTTCATTATGTTCATGTTGATACTGTGTTGTTCTATGTACACATGCATAAAGCTTTGCCCTGTTGAATCCTAGGATTGAATAATGCATACACTCGTCCTGTGCTAAAAGGCATGAGCTTCCATGGGTAAAGAATATGGAACATAAATGCTAGATGGATATTGTTCATGCTATGGACTGGACTGTTTCTTTCTGGGTTCTAGGCCCCTATATACTCGTACTGGGACCATAGATGGATGGTTGAGAAATCACAAGGGGTTTAAAATAGAGGATCATGACAGGCATGATTTCCTTAAGAAGTACAACATAATCTACGTTCAAGAAACATGAGTAGTATTCCCAGTAGCTGCACCTGGCTTCCAATGATTTAATATCCTGGCAAAACAGCGATAAGGGTCATTATGAATGGCTGTGCGGGTGTTTATTGATGAAGGTTTCAGTCATGTTTGCATATACAATTCTTAATGCCAATACAGATTTGCTCTGATTTGATGTGCATGAAATATTTGCTTTCATCTGCAGTGAAAATGATATGTAATACCCATGCTTGACAGAAGACCCTTGGAGGTGTTAGAAAAAATGCTGGTAGAATTCATATGATCTAATACCATGTCTCCTTACTATTTCGTGCTAGTGGCTGGTGACATGTACACCCAATCTGAACAATTGGGTTTTGTAGAGGAAGATGATACATCCTAGTATAGGCCAGATGTACAGGTATTCTATCCAAAGTGCAAACACTATGTAGCTTCGAAATTGTATAACCGTTTTCTGGAATTAGCCGTGAAGCCAAAAGGGTTTGTTTCCCAGTGACCTCCCTCTGCCCCCACCCCTTTTGGAACAGAAATTCTGGGTCATTTATTGACTATTTTCTACAATGATTGGGCAGCTGGTACCTGGCCCTAGGATTACAAATAGTGACTAGGTTAGAGTGACCATGACTTTAAGTCATAATCTCGGGAAAACCTGTGTAGAATTCAGTCACTGAAATCTAGGTCTGAGTCTGCTGCTCGATATCTGTCCAGTGTCAAATGGGAAACCGGCAATATTAGACATAAAAAGTTACCTCCCTCTTTTTTTACTTCAGTCTACTATCAATCTTTGAAGAATATTATCATGGACTTAATAGCAATACTGAAGATGTAGATAGTGTGTATCCGTTACTTAGCGACACGATTAAATATTTTGCGACATACTCCAATACTGTTCTGAATTTTGGTCATAGGAAGTGAAAGTCTGGCCAGGATGGTCGAGCACCTCTTGAAAGAGGAGCTAATTAATTGATAAAGCGATGAACAAATATATGATCACCAATCATGGTGCTAGTTATACATCACTGATAGCCCAGAAGCATTTGGAGTAACAACACCAGATCTGGGCAGCTATTATGGAAGTAGTGGTAAATAAAGATCAACAAACATTTTGGAATGTATTTGGCAAAGGTAAAGTGTGATGATATAACTGCTGCTCTTCAGGCGTGCAGGGGTTAGTAGTGGTTTTCAAACTCCTACGCAGTTGCGCGCTATTACTAAGGCAGCATTGACCTCAATCATAGAGGTGACACAGGCATACCATGAATGATACACCTCTTTTGCTAGGTACAAGAAAATGCATTGGCTATCTTTTTCATTTTGAAAGCGCTATTGTGTGCCTTCCAGAAAGCTGGTTGATACAAATATGCTCGAGGGCTGGGGTTTGGAGAGAGAAATGCCATGATTCTAGAAGGGAGCTTGGGTGACAGGAGACGTCCGGAAAAGAGGCAGGGTCAATAAGATTGACAGGCTTATGGTATAAATCTATCTGCAAGAGGGATGGAGGGTCGGTCATCATTTGGTAGAGAGAAGAGATAAGAAGTGCAGCCATCAGCTGGGCTGTGCATGGAGAGCAGAGCCAAGCAGTGCAGAGAGTGCAAGATTCTCTCCAAGCAGCTATCTGAGAAAGATGGGTCGAAGTGAAGTAGTTGGCTTCTCACTGAGCTGCCAAGGCAGCGGAACTTGCAACACTCCCGTTTGCTGATAACACTTCAGAGAGGGTTGCGCGGAGGCTTCACAATTGAATGCGAGTATCTGTGGAAATTGAGGGGCGTGTAGAGAGCGTGTTATCTTTCGGCCAGTCAGCCAGAATTAGACTGTTATTATTTTTAAACAGATGTTATTTTCTTTCTCACATGTGTAATTGGGAATCACTGAAGTGTGACAAAGGGAAAAGTCGACAGGCTATTGTGCTATATGCTTTATAGCTTTTCTCTTAGATGATACATTTTGTTACTGCATCGGGTTTCAAGGTTTGGGTAAGAAAAAATGAATGTTTTCATTATGAACAAAGGAGGCTCATATACGTATCTATTGCTGAAGTGTTCACTTATTTAACATACACATTGCAAAACCTATTTTTACATTATAACACGCATAAAGAAAAGCATTTGTAAAAAAAAAAAAATCAGTGCGGTTGTATGTTTTGTCTATGTGGAAGATATTTAAAAGAGGGGAAATAATAAGAAAGTGCACCCAAAAGCAGTAACATATTGACCTCATGTGGTAAAGTGGAAGGTACATTTTGGAGAACCAGCTAGCAAGCTTGAAAACCTATGATGCATGTGTATGTGTGTGTGTCTCGACTGTGCATGCTAACAGCTGAGCAGATTTGTCAAAGAATGTAGTCCGGTTTCGTAAATAAGTGACCGGAAAAACAGCTAGTGCTGTTCTGTCCCTGTAAGTGTAAAGTCCGATAGTCTGCAATTACAGTCAACCCTAAACAGAATACAAATATAAAGAAGGGGAAGACTAGTCTCATCATATAGGGCATTATTCTAAATACACTGCGCTACCATGTTACCACCACTTTACCGCTATTTTACCATGAGTCTAAATACCACCCAAATTATATAATAGCCCTCAGACAAAACCCCTAACACAACACAAGATTTTAAATTAAAAGGAAGACATATTAATTAAAACACTAACAACACATCCCAGTGATTAAATACACAGAACATGAATAATTCAGCTTAAAGAATTTGTCATTTGAAAAGTTAAGAAGTGGGAAATTAACTGTCATCAGGCACCATAGGACAAGTCGAGGGGGAAAGGACCACTTTCAAAACCTTAACATCTGCTTTCTAGAATTCAACAGGATCAACCCGGCATGTTGCCACTTTAATGTGTATTGAATCGAGTTTGAGAGTGCAATAGGATTCAGCAACACAGTGCAATTCAACAAGCGGCAACACTCCGCTTGGCTTAAAGATTCCTGAGACAGGCAGATGATTTTCAGGTTGGATCTCTCACAGGCACATATCAACATTAAAAAATGCAGAGAGGGACAAGAGGCAGTTCTTATTGTTCCTAGGGTGCTGTGAGGCTCTGTCTCGGGTCTCTATGGAAGGTGAGTAATCTTGAGCCATTGATAGCCAGCAGTGGTTCAAGGGATACTTGCAGGTTGTGCCATTAAAACAGGCAGTGTCCTGGCTGCCAGTGTCTAAGCAGCAGTGAGCCATTTTCAAGCAACAAAACATTGGTTTGCTGTAAGAATCTGTTGAGGGTTTCTGAGTAAAAGTGGGTCCCTCTTCTGCCCTTCCCAGCCAGAACATGTGGCTGTGACACATGTAGTGTTTGCCACCTCAGCTGGTAGAATACAAGGTGCCAGTGATCAAGCAGCAGGCTGTCCTTTTCCAACAGCAGGTCCCTTCAATCCCCCTGATGCGGTAGCAAGGAGGGTATGACTGACATTTTGAAAGCTTTATCTTCACCCCAATGACTTAGGACTTTGAGCACACTGTATTGCAGTAATGGTCCAGCACAATCCTTCCTGAGTCTAAAGAGGATTCAACTATTACAAAATGGTCTCCCACATCCTTATATAGTTATTTTGCCATAGTACACAGTTTCACGTGAATCCTAATATAAGGGGTCGATCCTCGCTGGCATGATAAGAGCCTTTGTGTTCAGACAGATGGGAGGGGATCCAGGAAGTAACTAAGGCAGAGGAATTTCCAAGGTAGTGTAGCATTTATCCTGGGTGCATCCCCCCTCATACCTAAAATAAATATGTCGCTCTTTGCCATCCATCAAAAAGACTGTAGTTATCTCCCTGACATGCCCCTCCCCATTGTGCTGAGCTTCCCTTCCAAACTATGGATCCCACCCGACCACCTGTAGTTATCTCCTCTTCCTCTGAGAAGATATTAACCTTTCCCAGCATGGAACTAAGGAGGCCCCCATGGCTGCCCGAACTGTTTGCTTTGTGTGAAATCAGCTCCAGACAGTGATTTTTTTTTTAAATGTATTTTATTGATTTTGGTGGGAAAAAAAAACGTGCAATACAACGAGAAATCAAACGGTGGTTCAAACAAGGGAGGGGACGGTGCAAGGGGGACAGGGGAGGGGGAGGGAACAAACAAATCAACAACAGTCTTCATGTTGCAGCGAACTTACAGTGGACGGATGGGTTAGGGCCTGCGACCCAGAGTTTCAGGAAGCAGGAGGGGTCGCATACAAGGGCTGTCCTTCCAGTGCTGGCATCGGGCGATAGTGCCAGTGTGATGCTACGAGATTTCAGGGGGGTTTGTGGTCGGCGCTGAAGCGGATGTCTCTGAGGAGAGCCTTCCATGATTCCAGGGTGCCGCACTCGGTTTCGCCGCTTGACGTGATTCCTTCTTGCCAGGCCCTGGTTTCAGCTACTGTCCATCTCTCGAGTTCTTTGAGCCATCGTTCATGCCTGGGGCCCGACGGCATCTTCCAGGCCATCGCAATTGTTCTCTTAGCCAGGATGCATGAGATGTCCATTAGTCTGACAGCATGCTTGGACTTGCTAGGTCTGGGGTAATTCCCCAGGAGGCACTCGCCGGGGGTCCATTCGTACCTCGTCATTCCGGCGTCCATGCAAGTCTGTTTGGCTTTGGACCATAGTGTCATCGCCTTAGTGCAAGTCCAGAACATGTGGATCATGTCCGCTTTATCATTCCCACACCATGGGCATGCAGGGGAGGATGTCTTATTGAAGGAGGCGACCCTATGTGGGGTCATGTATGTCCTATACAGGACGTTCAGTTGAATCTGGCCGAATCTGGTATTCCTGGACACTTTTTTGGGAAATATTAGCGCTCTCTCCCATTCTTTATCCGTGATCGGGGTCTCAAGGTCCGCTTCCCATTTCGCCCTCAGATCTTCGCCTTTAGGGTTAGGTTTGTCGCATAGTCTGCTGTAGAGCCTGGAGACTGGTCTCCAGCCATCCGAGAGGTCATGCATTTCTTGAAGTAGAGGGTCAGGGGAGGGTTCCTCCGGCCAGCCGGTCCATTGTTTCTTGGCAGTCTGTTTAAGGCGGTGGTACCAGAGGAACTGGCCCGGGGGTATTCCTTCGGCGGCCTTAAGAGATTCAAAGTCCCTGAATTCCCCTTCCTCGTACATGTCGCCCCATGTGTATATGCCGGCTTCTTCTCACCTCCTTGCCGTGGAGAGGTCTGCATCCGTTCGGCAGGTGTCTGCTAAGATGGGGTTATCCGGAGAGTATGGGTGTTGTACTCGCCTGATGTAGCAGGACCTGGCCCATATCTTCCTTCCCAGGTCAATCACTTGTGAGGTGACCAGGGATTGCCGTGTGGGGTGCCACAGGGTTTCCTTGGGGATCACATTGTTCGAGGATTGCCTCAGTAGTTCCGTCTCAGCCGAAGGTTCGTCCGAGAGCCATTTCGTTATGTGACTCAGCTGGGCAGCCAGATAGTATAACTGGAGATCCGGTAGCTTTATTCCACCCTCTTTGTGTGGCAGGGAGTGAACAGATAGCGACAGTTTGTGCCTGTGGGGGCCCCAAAGGAAGTCCCTGATGATAGCCTCCAGCTTCTTGAAGAAGGGCGGTCGAACGTAATGGCAAATGTTCATGAAGGAATATAGGAATCGGGGGAGTACGATCATCTTGACTATCGCTGCCCTGCCCACCATGGCCAATGGGAGCTTGGACCAGAATTTTATAGAGCGTCGAAGACTCATGATGGCGACCTCAGTGTTGTGTTCGTGCATGAGTAGCGGGTTATAGCTTACGTTGATCCCCAGATAACGGAACTTGACCAGTTGCCAACCTATTCCTATCACTGGGAGATTGCTTTCTGGAATGTTGCGTAGGCCCGCCAGGGGGAAGGCGGAGGACTTGCTCCTGCTGAATCGGATCCCCGAGTACTTCGCGTAATTATCTAGTACCTCCAGTGCTGTCGGTGCGTTAACTTCGGGAGTGCTTAGGTAAAGGAGGACATTGTCTGCGTATAGAGATATTATGTGGTGTACAGTGCCCACCTTGATACCAGCGTCGAAAAGCTGCTGCCTGAAGTATAGTGCAATCGGCTCCAGGCCCAGTATGTACAGCATGGGCGATAGCGGACACCCCTGTCTCGTTCCCCTTTGTATTTCCCAGGCTGCTGATACCATTCTTCCCGTTTTCACTCTCGCCATTGGGGAATTATAGAGGCCCTCGATCCACCTGATGAAGCCCCCTCCAAAGCCAAATCTTCTCAGGACCTCCCTGATCCATTCCCAGTATATGGAGTCGAAGGCCTTGATAGCATCGAGCGACAACACCGCCAGGTCCTCGTCCCTCTCGTGTGTTTCAGCCATTACATGCTGTAGCCTCCTGAGGTTAGCAGTGGTGTTGCGCCCAGGTACAAATCCGTTCTGGTCTTCATGGACGATGGATCCCACCACTCTGGCCAGCTTGCGAGCTAATATGGATGTGAGGATCTTGGCATCGTAGTTTAGCATGGCCAGAGGGTGATAGGACTCACAGTCGGTGGGCGATTTGTGTGGCTTGAGCATAGGGACGATTATGGTTTCTTTCATGGTGTTGGGGAGAATCCCGTTCGTGTATGCCTCCTGGTAGACCTCGTGGAGAACTGGGGTGAGGATGGACTCATACGTCTTGTAAAACTCAGGTGGGAGGCCGTCGCTGCCAGGGGCTTTGTTGTTAGAGAGGGACCTGATCGCCCCTTGTACGTCCTCAAGAGTGATCTCCATCTCCAGTTCCTCTCTCTGCTCGAGTGAGATGCGGGGAAGTTCTATCTCCTCAAGTGTGTCTATAATGTCTTCAGTAGGAATTTGCGTCTTGTGGGCATACAGTTCGGTGTAGAATTTGGCAAAGGCTTCATTGATCCCCAGCTGGGTCGTGTGGGATGTCCCATCGGCGTCCCGTATCTCCACTGGGAGGTGTTTGGGGTGTTCCCGCTTGCAGAGCCAGGCCAGTAATCTCCCTGGTTTGTCCGATTCTTTGTGGGATCGGGTGGTATGCGTGGTGAAATTGAATTTCTCCAGTCTTTCCCATGCTTGTTGACATTCTGCACGGGCTTCCTTCAATTTATTCTCGGCCTCTGTGGAGTTGTCGTGAGCAGACTCTACTCGGGAGATCTCAGCCTCCTGTGCTTCGAGCGTTCTCTGCAATTGCCTGCGAGTACCACCGGCTCTCGATATGATTTCACCTCTGGTCACCACCTTCATAGCTTCCCATAATGTGCCCCAGGAGGATACCGACCCCATGTTGATTTCCAGGTAATCTTCCAATTTTTCGGCAAGGTCTTCCCTGAACTCGAGATCTTCAAGTGCTGCAGTCGGCATCCTCCACATGGGGATCGGGGGTCTGGGGCCCCTCAACTGCCACAGCATGGTCAGTGGGGAGTGGTCGGAGATCGTTCGCCCCAGGTACTCTGTAGCTGCAGCACGTGGGGCGAGCTCCTTGTTGATAAACAGGTAGTCAATTCTTGTATGGACTCCGTGTGGGGCTGAGTAGTGGGAGTAAATCCTGTCGGCCGGATGGTGTTCCCTACAGATGTCCACTAAATTGAGCTGCTCCAGAGTTTCCCACAGGGCACGGGATGCAAGGTTGCTCGGGTGTGGGGGGGGCAGCGATCTGTCCGCGCTTGCGTCAGCAACACAATTGAAGTCCCCTCCCCATATGAAGGTGCGGTCCCGAATCAGCTTTGTAATCATTGTGGCGAGGTACGCCGGTATTCCATGATGTGGGAAGTAGGAGTTGACCAAGCAGACTGGGGTCTGTTCCATTGTGCCCCAAATCACTACGTATCTCCCTTCCTTATCTTGTTCACTCCCCTCCATCTGGAAGGGCACGTCCGGGCTTATCGATATTAGCACCCCTCTAGCGTATTTGGAGTAGGGGGACCCTCTCACAGTCCCAGCCCATCGGTCTGCAATCTTGGACATGGCCTCCGTCGTGAGGTGAGTCTCTTGAAGGAGTGCAATCGAAACTTTCTTCCTTTTGAGATAGGATTGTATACGATTGCGTCTGAGGTATGAGCCCATACCCCTCACATTCCATGTCATCACAGTGAACTGTGCCGCCATCGGGTCTGAGTTTCGGATTTAATGCGGGACTCGGTCTCCGGAGTCCGGCTCTGCTTTATCACTGAATTCCGGTCGTCGGGGTCACGTCCTGGACCCATCTCGGTCTTTGTTGGCGAAGGAAGCATGAAGACTGTACAACTAATAAAACTAATAACAGAACTCAAACTGGTGCGCCCAGCGACTACAACATTGTCGCGGTGCTCAGGCGCTCTCGAGCCGTCGGAGCCCATCCGGGAGTCGGGCGCGAGCTGAGTCAGGCAGGTGCCTAGACCGGGTGAATTCTACGCTGGGGGTGGGGCGAGGGCCTGGCGGCGGAGCCGAGCGAGGCCGTTTCCAAGTGAAAAACTGAAGTTGGATTACCTTCTGTGTTCCAGCGTCATGTACGATAGTTCTTACTGTTACTCGGGGGTCGCTTGTGGGATCAGGGGGGGTTAGGCCTCATTCCGTGAGTTGTCCTTGCCATCCGCCAGGTTATTATCCTCTAGCCACATGTTGGCTGCCTCTGGATTATCGAGGAATACCAATCTCTCTTTGTAGACGACCCTGAGGCGTGACGGATATAGCAATCTATATTTTAGGTTCAGTTGTCGGAGCCTAGCTTTTATCGGGACAAATGAATTCCGCTCTCTCTGAACCTTCTGCGTATAGTCCGGATTAATGGAGATTTTGGAGTCCCCTCTTTCGATGGGGCCCCCCTCCCTGGATCGCCGTAAGATAGTTTCTCTGTCCTGAAAGTTCAGTATCTTAGCGATTATAGGTCTGGGGTGCGATCCAGGGGGAGGGCGCCTCTGGAGGGATCTGTGGGCCCTCTCGACTGAGAATCCCTGGGTCAGTTTGCCGGCCCCTATTTCTTGCAGCAGAAGGGTTTCGACGAAGGATGTGGTATTTGCCCCCTCGTTCCCCTCCGGGACGCCCAGGATCCTGATGTTGCTCCGTCTGGCCCGACCTTCGGCCTCCTCCGCCCTTTCCTCCAGGAAGGCAACTTTCCTCTTCAGGAGGGCAACTTCTGACTTCATGGCTGTGGTGGCCGTGGATGTTTCCTCCGTCGACTGTTCGACGGTCGTGACCCTCTCCGCTAAGTTGCGAGCGTCTTGGCGGATCAGTTGAATATCAACTTTGAATTCGTCGATCTTAGAGTCTATATGCGTTTTTAGTGAGGCTATGGCATCAAGTATCTGAGAGTGGTTATCGGCGGCCACCCCTTCGCTCGTCCGGGCGACTTCAGAGGAGCCGGCCCTGGCTTGAGTGGGGGTCTTCACCTTGGTGGAAACAAAGGAGTCCATGGTGGCGGCTCTGGTCTTATTTTTGGCGGCCATCTTGAGGTTATGATTGCGGATGTCCTAGGCCTCAAAGGATAGATCGCTTGCGGGGTTGCTAGTGAGGCCCACTTCTTAGCCAAATTTCGGGCCATGAGCTGTGTTTTGCCCCCGTGTCTGATTGTGCGGCCCACAGAGGCGAGTATCAGAAGAGTAAGGGTAGGCGGGAGGCCCCTTTTGCGGGTGAAGCGGGATCTCGCGCAACTTATCTTGTGGGGCTGGATCGGTAGAGTGACCCGAGCCAGGCCAGTCCTCTGTCAGACGGGCGGCACCCGGGGGAGTCGTTTTCCTTTCTCGTGCTTCCGCTTCTCCCCACCAGGCCTGGAAGTCCGTTGGGGGCGGGATACCCCTCGTAGGCTCCGCTATGCGATGCGAGGCGCCATCTTGGATCCGATCAGAGCGGGAGGGGGGAGAGCCGTTTTAGGGCCGCAGCTGCGTCTGGGGGGTCCAATTCGGCGGGCCCAATGGTTATTCAGATGCAGAACCGCTTCCCCCAACCGCACATTCCTCTGCAAGGGCTGGGGCCGCACATGAGCCGGAGAGAAAGGATCAGGAAACGGCGTCTCAGCCGGAGCTCGGCAGATCAGCTACCGCTCGCCATCGGCGCCAAGCCACGCCCCCCAGCTCCAGACAGTGATATACACAATTCCAACAGTTGCCAGAGTCAGTGGAAATCTAGTTGAATAAAAGACATGAAACAGTGTTTGGCATTTTATAATTGATTCTCACAACAGGCTACTGAATCAGATCAGGCTTTGCTGTACAATTATGTTTAACCAAAATGCCACAAGGCCGTGGGGATGCCCAGTTATATAATCTAGCATGTTTGTTTACCTTCAAAAGGACTCCTTTTCCATTCCAAAAATAGTCGATGCAAAATTTATAATAACTTTGATTCTAGACAGTCAAGCATTAAATCCTTTTGAGCCATATACCTTCCAATTCGTAGATTGCTAGCACATTTATAGCAGGATTATCAACCAAAACTGAGTTCAAACATTAGTGAAGAAAATTGGTAGGAATACTTTCTAAAACTATATCCTTATTGCAGATAACACTTTGCTGGCATACAAATTACTAATGCCCTAAAACAAGTTTATATAGGGTGTCTTATATTTGGATGTTGCCCAGCTGGGTACAAACCTACCAACACACTTTAAATCATAGAGCACTGTCTAAAAGTAAGGCTCTTTAGCAAGGCTACATTTAATGGCAGAATCTCCACCAATAATTTGTTTTAAAAATCTGGGAGAGTTCTTCTAGCATATTGAAATCTGATGCATATAGCATATTTTGTATACTTAGAAATTAGCACAGCCATTACAGAAGATATTTAATTTAAAGATTTAGGTCATTTCTATGCAAGGAAATTAAAATTGACAACGCTGATAGACTTCCTATAGATTGCTCACCCCATAGCCCAAATCACTCCAACGAAGACCTAATTTTTCCTTAGGCAGAAGTAATTTCTCAGGCAGGAGTAAACTCACAAAGATCTATGAAGGCCCCTTGCATTGACTGAATGCATGTACACCTATTTTATAATGTGGCGTTAGGCACCTGTTCCAAGCAATGGAAGGGTGGTAATGGCCTGGCGGCCCAAGTTAAAGGCCTGAGCGAAGCAAGGGCTTTCAACGAGGGCCACAGCCCGTTATCACTCGTTCCAGCCCTTGGGACGGGTGCTTAACGCCATTAGCCCCCACCCCATGGGATGGGACAGGGCTCAGTGAAAGTACTATCTTCCCGTGAATGGGTCGCCTTGCGGGGTGCTGTTTACGGAAAGAAAAGACTGTTCAAAGATGTCCATCGTGGAATGGAAAAGCGGGCCACTGTAAGGAGCCCTTTTTCCCCTTCCATGGAGGCCATCATGGGCAGTGAGAAAGGAGCGCCAGCACTCGCCGCTGCAGCAAAGAGGTAAGTGGGGAGCAGGGGAATCTTTTTTAAGAAAGGGAACATAGGGTGGGAGGAAGATGGCGGACGGGACACCGGCCATCAAGCAGCTTGGAACACGGGCTGAGATTGCCAATTTCAGCCTGTATTCCTAGCCACCTGATTGGCTGGCTCCACCAAGCAGGGTGCCAATAAACAAAGCATATGGGTTCCTTTTTAGCAATCTGTTTTTACATGATTAATTCTATTAAAATGCTACCATAGTGTTCATATTCAAACGAGGTCATATGGCCTTTCCACAGAACGACTTCCTAATTTCCTTAATTAGCTGTTCAATAAAAATATGTGGTAACTAGTGTAAGAGCCTGTTTACATGGATCAAAGTGCATGATTTCATTAACACAGTAGTAGTGCTATATATCCTAAGGCAAGAGCTCCCTCTAGTGGTGTCAACAGGTGAAGCTATGCAAATTTGCATTGTCTCTATATATCTTAAGGCAACAGCTCCCTCTAGCGGTGACAACAGGTGAAGCTACTGCATCAGACAAACATACAGAAAAAATATACAAATGGCCTTTTATTATACTGTTAGAAGTGTTTTTGCCACAACTAGAAGATTGCACTGAGGATAGAACCCCCATTGGGAATAAAACGGGATGGTTGTACAAGCACTGTTAATATCTACTTTGATCCATAGGTTCACATTTACAAAGAATTCCTCTTTATAAAATATTCATAGATTTAAGAAGAGCAAATGATAGTTGAATAGAGACACATTGTGGTCTGTCCTGAATCACTTTGAGATGTATGTAAATCTTCTGAGAGCTATGCAGCTTTTATATAACAACAATAATCCAGGTTTTACAGAAATTCAAGGAGTTGAGTGCACTGACTTAATCTATTTTGGTATAGGTGTGAGGCAAGTCTGGTACCCCTTAGTATTTTAATGTATACAAACAGCCTGTCAGATATGATGCAAGGTTGGAATGTGATGCACACAATAGGGCACCAAAGAGTAGCAATATTAATGTATCTGGATGAGGCTACTATCCTGACAAAGAACCTGATTGAAATTAAAAGACAACTTTAGGCACTTCAACTGGTGTTTAAATGTTTTAAACTTTTAAGAAATACTTCAAAAGTGGTTGTAATGCTGTGTCATCCTTCTAGCATTCCCAACATCATATTTGGGTTTAATGGCAAGATCAATTGTCTAGTGGACTATTTTGATTGCCTGGGCTAATGGATATCCAAAATTGGAACATTAACTTAACACATTGTTTTCTCTGCAAGAGGTCTCATGTGGCTCTTTATTTTTCGTATACATTTGGTGGAGCTCTTATGTTATCAAAGGTTGAAGTATATAAACTCAAGTCAGGTTAACATTTTTTACACAGCTTATTTCTGAGATCACAACTTGATAAAAGTGATAAAACTGGCTGAATAAAGGATCTTAAAGAATGGTAATTCATGTCTCATGAGCTCATCAACTGTGCCTGCTTATATGGAAATGGGTCTTTATCAAATTTCTTGTGAGATTCATCTGAAACATCTGCTTTGGCTTTGTTTAAAACAGCTCCACGTATTAGATTTTTAAAAGCATTTGTTCTGGTACATATTTAGGGAGCCAGATGCCACACATGGTAGTGGCCTGAACAAGTTAAAAATAGTTTGCATGGGTCATGATGTGAGCCATCTGTGAAATTAAAGTGTACCTGTAATAGGAAAAACAAGACATTATGTTAAAGAAGCATATGAGGAGTTAGTGATGGCCACATTGATTTCAGGAAGTGGAAATGCCACAGAAAGCTCCAGCAACTTGAATCGAAGTTTCCTGTGGGCCTGAACTTTATTTGAATTGTATTATTAATCCCCATGACTTAGCGCTATTAACGAAAACAAATAGAGTGAAATATTATGCATCTTGCAGACATTGTTGCCAACTGGTATACCTCTGTTTCTAACAATGTAGTCTGTTCATCAGGTACCAACAAAAACATGCACTTTATGGTTGTCTATCCTTTGTATAAAACTGGAAGAAAATCGTGATTGTTTCATGTTTGAATGGTAAGTGGATAAGAAAGGTGTCAGGGGCTGTTCATCCCTGGGGTTTGCATCTCTGACATCAATATGATTAGCTGGTATATTGTTACTGCAGCAGCATTTCCAGAATTTTACATTCTGATAGTGAATAGGAGGTTGGCTTATTGTGTTCCATGTGAAGCCCTGGTCTGTTTATTTATCATACTCATACTATGTCTCTATAGTTCTTGGTTCTAAACTACAATAATTATGGTATCTAGCATTGCTTATTCTGCAATTTGCAATGTATGTAGATCGTGGTAGAATGTTTTGCTCCAGCTAGTATGTCTGATTATGTGTTTAATATCAGTTTTGTTGATTGCTTGGATGAATTCTTTTCAGGGAATTCTAAATGTATATTAATTTTATTTTAATGTAATTGTGGTTGAACTATTTCTATTGTTGTTTGTTAAGTTGCACTCTGCTGGCTTTCATTTAATATATAAAGCTGAATGTATGAATGTGTGTATGTTTGTCCGGCTGTACAAACCCACACTGTTGAATCCACTGCTACCAAATTGTGCATGGATTCCTCATTAGCCTGTAGCAAGATTGTAGTCTATGTTTGGATGCAAAAAATGTACTCCATACACAACCTCATTTATTGATGCTCACCCCGATTCACTAAAGTAGCTACTAGAATGAGGCAACATTTGGAAACGTTTCTGAAGCAAAATGTTTGATGTGTTGGTTATTCCTTCGAAATGTTTTACTACTGTATACAGTTCGAACATGATTATTAAAGCATTTTTCAAGGGAATACAAATTAAAATATTTGTATATCACGCCACTCAAAATATGGGAAATGCAAGGTTACAGTTTACTTAAGTTCATTCGCAAGAGAGGAGCACACAATCAATCAATTTTTAACTTGGACAATTTCTCGAAATGTTCACAAATCATTCAGTGATTGAAAGATGCCGCACAAAAAAAGAAAAATGAACATCACTTGGAAAAGATCCATCTGACGCAAAGCAAAAATCTATATCAAGGGCTTCTGAAACACACCAACAAACAGCAGCACGACTTGCCGACCAGAGAACAAGAGCAACTTTCTCCAGGCCAAATTAGATGCCAGAGCAAACTGAAGCAAGACTTGCTGACACAAGGACAAGAGCAACATCCTCCATTGAACATGAGATACCAATCAATCAGGACACGGGTAACACTGGGTACCCAAGCTAATGTCGATTAAAGATATACTAACCCTAAGGGGTTTTGTCTTTTGAAATGATTGTAGATCTCAATTTCCACAGCCAGGAAATAACGTGTTGATGCATGGTTCATTTACAGTAGTTTTTGATAGATCTGTGCGGTTGGTTTAACCACCTATAGAGGGAAAATAGAGAAGTGAAGGTAAAACTGGTTTTCCTTGATCTTAATTAATCATCTTTACTGTTTCATCAGAGTATGCTTTGCACATTATTGGATCGTCTGCATAAGAATTTCCAATTTTTCAAGTCTGAAACATCTAAATTTGACAAGAAGAGTGTTGAGCAATTGGGGTTTCTACTTTCTTCAGTGTTACTGCCTTTCTGCTCTAAAAACATTGCTTCTCTCTTGGAATGGCAGTCTCATTCGACCATTAACTAGATCTGAGTTGATTTGAGGTTTACTTTTCTTTAAAGCTCACTCATTTAGGATTATTCTGTGTATGCACATAGGTTTACAGATTGATTTAAAAAATGGGAATTTGGTAAATAGGTTTAGGATAAACTATCTTTGGGGAGCTTTTGCCTGATTGCAAAGCTCGCTCTATTGGACCTGTATTCTAAAATGTTGATACTTCAATGCATTTTGTTTTTGAAGTAGATGGTTCAAATGGAACAAAAGAGGATTATCTAGGAGGGTATTCTACCTGTTGCTTGTCCCACGTTAGCCTTGTTGACTTGCTATCAAGTGAATGCATGGGAGGTTTTGGATATTTAGGAATCTTTCACTGAAAATAGACATTTTGTATAGGTTATTGATGACCCATTCAAATCTGGCATTTCATAGTAAATTAAAGTATTTTGACATGTACATATAGTTAATTAATATTTAGTCTATAGTGGATCTTTATTAAAGAAAAATAAAATGTATTGAATGCCCCCCTCAACAACAATGCCACCCTAAATGGTCAGAACACAGGTTTTCCCTTAAATCACAATGCTGATAAAGTCACTGCAAAATGATACAACTGAATTAAAATTGTAGGCAGTATAACATTATGAATAAAAGGTTCATACAGTCAACTTTCCTATCAATGGGTCTCATTTTAGGTTTGGTGGTATCTCTGCAGTTTATCTGCTGAGATACCACCAAATGGAATTACTGTTACTACTTGGTCCAGAGGTGTTACTGTCAGTGGTGGTGGCGGTGTTAGTACCCTTTTAATTGGAGTCCATAGGACTCTATGGCGGATTTCGGCAGAATTTACTGCAGGAGTAATTCTGCTGAAACTTGGTGGAAAAGCGGCAGATTTACCTCCAGCTCATAGTTGGAGGTGAATCCACCAACTTAACGCCAAACTCATAGATGCTGGTGCTGTGATGCAGTGGTATACAGCATTACTGCCACATTTTACCTGCAACAACCAATTTGTAATGAAGCCCAATGGCTTTCCCCGCTTTTTTGCAACCTTGGGAACAATATTCCATTGTGTTACATTTCATGATGAAAGAGCAATTTCAGGGCATCAAGCTGTTTAATCCCTTTAGCAAATCTGTGGCATTATATACATCAGATGACACAGTTTCCAGATGACTATTCCTTTCTGACACAAACTCAGAAACTACATTTTATTTTCTCAGAGTTCTCTTTCTATAGGATGCACATTTAAATACAATTTACCAGGAGTTCACTTAGAAATTTAAATGTGTTCAGTTTTGTCGGCATCTATCAGGAAAGATCAGGATTCTTCATGCTGGTACTCTCTTATTTAAAATTGGCATTGTGAGGGGTCAATAATGTGAGGCAGACAACAGTTTGAAGATGTATCAAAACATGCCATTTTTATTCTCAAAATAAATGTAGCAAAATGCCTCACTATCCCTACTCTGCTGAGGATTGTCCTGCCTAACCAGAGATAAGGGAAAACAATATGACATTGGGTATCTAGCCCTCACACTAAGAAACAAATACACATATAAACTATATAGCAATACAATGTAACATAAACTACATTCACAGTTTCCGTATAAACTTCTGATGTCCTGGGTGCATTCCCTTCCCCACTAATACCACCAAAAACAGGGTGCTAAAAGGGATTTTCACCTCCTTATAATAGCTGGAGGTGAAACAGCCCATTTTTACACCCAACTCCTGATAGGGCCAGTCCATAAATACAGTGGTAATACAGTTACCGCCACATTTAAGGGCTACAGCCCAACTCGTGGTGAGGCCCAAAATATGTTCTGTTAACCAAAGTTTCAATGATAGCAAATCTCTTTGACTTGGTGAAATATCCACTTTCCACTTCCATTAAATTGCAACAATGGTAATCTCAACAACCATGATTTGTCACTTCTTCAAGAAGACTTGCCACAGTTCAAAAGAAATGCAGTATCCACGACTGTCAGTGATATACAGTTCTTGGTTAACAGTTAGTATTTCCTTAGTTACAGGTTTCTAATTGAAAATGCTATATTTGTCAGAATTACTTCACAGTGCTGCTGCTTCCACTTCAACGTCACTTGTATTTTGATTCACTATGGAAGAATCACGTTTGTCATACGTACTCCACTTGTTAGGCTACTACAATGTTGCATCTTCTGAGAACCAGATATGCCAGAACAGCTTTAGTACTTTGGATTACTACCACAGCTTAAGTGATTTGTACTTCTAGTCAGGCTTCGACAAGATTCACTTTCAAGTACTTGAGCTCCTTCAAGTAGGCAAGGCACTCTTCCTCTGAATATATCTCTTCAAAAGGGGCTGTCTCTTTGCCTGTCTTGTCTGCCTGCCACAATATTAACTCGGGTTTGCCTTTAAGACTCACTTTTCTCTGTCTTCCACAGTCTTTGTTACTGCATGTTGTGTCAACTTCAAAACAGTCTTCACAAGCAGCCGGTTTCTCTTCCCCAACTTTACCTTCACCTGTCTGCCAGCTATCAGCCCAAGTAATTACCCAGAAGCAATGGTGCCACTCTCTTAGCATCAGGCAATGCTTGCACACCTGTACCTCAGGCCAGCTTAACAATTATTAACTTCAGAGTGAAAGTTAAACAAAGGGGGTTCTGGGAGTCTCTCCACCAGCCCAAACACAGCCCACTGATCTGTTCTTGGGTGGATGGCCCCTGGGAGAGTCTTAACCAAGTCTTTAGCTCACTGTCCCTTTCACAGAGAAGAAATATCCCTGCATATGAGTCTTTGTCCTTAACAGGGGCAGACCAGCACTGAAATGCTAGGCAATTTTCCTCTGAACAAGAGTACCAACAGCAACCCCATACCCATGTTTCAGCCTTGTTGGCCATCATCCATGAGGTGGAGCTGTGCCTCTCTGAGAACAGTGAGCAAGGAGTCCACATCTGGATTCCCCTGGTAACTTAGGGTGAGAACCAAAGTTACTTAATTTGCACAAGCAAAGGGGGTTCTAGGAATCTCAGGTCAGGTCAGCAGGTAGCAAGAACATTATCCTCTTCAATTGCTCCCATAGAAATGTGACTTGTTATAATATGTCAAACCCCATGCACTTAGCATCATGTAAAACTGAAATTTTGATTGGCAGGTTTCCGTTATTGATTTCTTTCACTATCTCACGCCCAAATAGCCCCTCCACCTTGCTTCCATAGCATCATTGAACTTGGTCTGTCATGTGAGGGATGTGTCAGCTGCATAATACATTCGTTCCTTTAGAGTATGAAAATGTGTTCAGCTGAAATATTCATATTTAATATGTTTAAGGTAATTATGCAATAGTGGGCAAAATGGCATATTCTGATTTGTGAGAATATGATGTATTTAATAATCTAAATTTTGTTTCTTTCACTTTAAGGGCAACGTTGTTATTAATCTATGTGAATGATGCATACAATATTCATTTAAGTATGTAATGTTTCTATGTATGAATCCATTTCAGAACCATATGCGTTTCAGAGATAAACATTTAAAAAAAAAAGTTGTGGTATTGTTGATCTTCCTGGTTTTCCTTCTTTTTAACAAACAAGTCGCTAAGAGTCTTTATTTCCATTCTACTCAGAGCCAGAGTATATGGGGCTCATTACAAGGTTGGCGGTAACCTGCCAGTGCAGCTGGCGGTTGCTGCCAACCTAGTAACCCCATTTCCGCTGCCTGCCATTCCGTTTCCACCGGGACATTATGACTGTCAGTGAACAGGGATGTCAGGGAGCGGACACAGTAAGTTCCCATTCCCGTGGAGCCCAATAGGACTCCAGGGGAATGGGGACATGGAAGCACCGGCACCGTTGCTAACAGTGCTGGTGCGTCTGTGAAAACCATGCCTGGAGTACTAGGCAGATCAGACCTGCTGGGAGATCCTGCCCCTGCAGGCAATCTCGTAGTCTGGCGTTCCAGAAACGGTGTTGGTAGCGATGTACCTTATTTCCGGACCGCCAGACTTGGACTGAGGCCCTATCACTTGTGGTGTTTCCCAGGGCTCCTCTCTGTCCCCTCTTCTTTTTAATCTTCATTTATGCCCTCTAGCAGATCTTATTACATCCAATACTGTATGTTTTTAAACCTATGCCGACGGCACACAACTGATCTTCCATCCAAATTCCCTGGTTCTTGATCCACCGGAGGAAGTCTGTCTAGCTACCATTGGTAAATGGATGTCCGGAAACTGGTTGAAACTTAACAGAGAGAAGACAGAGATTTGGATTGTTGGGTCACCAGATTCGAATCAATTCTGGAATAGTGATATTTGGCGAGACTGCCTTGGCTAATGCCCAGCCACTAGCAGTTTTATCACGAATGTGGGGGTGAAATTGGTAACTACTGGGTCCAGAGAAGTTCTGATTGCTTCAGTCAGCAGCTTAGGTTTTCTTAAACTTAAACATTTTAAACGATTCTCCCTTTCATTCCTTTACATTCGCGTTCAGTAGTAGTCACCACTTCAGTCATGGGTGCCCATGAATATTGCAATGGCATTTACCTGCGGCAACCGATGTTCTAATACATTTCCTCCAGGTGCTTCAAAATTCAGCTGTTCACCTAGCTGTCAATGCGCCTAGATTTCTGCATACCTTCCCTTGCTTCATCAACTTTACTGGCTCCCGATCAAAAGTCAAATTGATTTGAAGATCTTATCATCATGCTGTTTGACAAATTGGGCCATCTTTGACTCAAACTTGCTCACTACTTGACTTCCACTCTACGTTCACGTTCTCAAGTTCTGTGTGGAATCCCAAGGTTTCGTAAAGCTTGAGCTAGCGGTCATTGGGGTTCAGTCCTCACTCTCACGCTATGGAATTCCCTTCTCTCCCATTTACGAGTGATACCTTACCTTCTATGCTATGATAGGTTATTTATAACATGATTAATACCCAGAGGTTTCTAAGCGCAGACCCCTGGATTGAACCTGTGTTTCTCTGTGTCATCTTGCTTCCAAGGTGGGCATGTTGCTGCTGAGCTATCCTCCTGCGACTATGTTCCTGTGAAGCGTTAAAGACTTTATTTTTTGTTTAAGACTTTTCGGTTTAAGTAGTGTTTGCTGGGGTTGGTCCTTCTGCAGTCGATTCTCTATCACTCTGATGCCTTTGGGCCATGGTTTTTGCTTTATACATTGGTTGGGTCTCTTAGACCTAAGAGCAGCACCATGTATTCACTTGTCATATTTAAAACACAACAAATGTAGCTTTTAATTTCGAAATCAAACATTTTTAGTTACAATGATGATAAACTATGTATTTCTCTGAACAGATGGAAATTGATCCACTGTATGCCTGGTTTATAGCACAGTTGTCCAAACATCACTCAGTGATGTTTATCTTGCACCTTTAAACGGATAGAGCAAATGCAAATTCGTCAGAATATTGTATTTTGTAATATTTTGTAATATTAAACCAGTAGTTGGGAGAGCATTTGTGTATTTACTATGGAAGGTGGTGTTTACAGGGATGGTTTAGATGTATAGTTCAAGGCACTTTGAAATAACATTTAGTGAAGAAGTGCAGACTTCATTTTCAAAGTCAAGATTTGTTTTTCCCTATTCAAGAGTTCCTCACTGAAGTGGTTAGAATGTGCTATTACACTTAGACTGCTGGACATAGAGGAGTTAAGCCAACCTTAATGTTTTTCATAGATCATATCATTCATAAAATATCTGCAGGTATATACGTTTGTGCTATATTTGTTCACAAGTAAGTCTTCATATTAATGATCTACAGAATACAATGGCCTTTTAAAGTTGCTCTAAATCTGTGACAAGACAATGGGACTCATTAGGTTTCCGGCGGTAACCCTGCTGGTGCTACAGGCGGTAACCCTGCTGGTGCTACCAGCGGGTTGCTGCCGGGGCACGTAAAGAATTACTGGCACCTGATTTCCCGGTACCACCGGGCTATTCCAAATCCAGCGGCTGAGAAGTCAGGCACTGGTAATTTCATTAGTCCCCATTCCCACCGTGTCCCATAGGGGACACAGGAACATGGTGAAACGGTTGCTAACGGTGCTGGTGCTCCCTGAAAACTCGATGGGCCCAATTCATAGAATCCAGCACAAAAGTAGCGCAAGCGCCATGCGCCGAGAAGGAGTGTGTGCCAGCCATGGCACAAACCAGCAAGTGCGCACCATGCGTATTCATGGATTTTCCGAGGCATCAGTAGCCGTGGCGCAATGCACATAATGCAGCCTCAGTAACACCCCCAACACGCCCCAGGGCGCAGGAGAAACTCAGTGAAATGCCAAATCCGGTGCAAGGCCCCATGCCACCCGTGACCCAGCACACAGCCCCCCCCATCGTAATAGCGTGAAAAGTCTGCGCATACCCCGGTCCCACCAGTCAAATCGCGTGGAAAGGGCCATGCGTACCCCTACCGCACCCCAGCGTAATCACATACCCTGGTCGCACCAGCCAAATCATGTAGAAAGGCCTGTGTGTACCTCTACTGCACGGCAGCGTAATCGCATACCCCAGTCGCACCAGCCAAATCGTGTGAAAAGTCTAGCGCGTACCGCTACTGCACCCCAGTGTAATTGCGTACCCTGGTTGCACCAGCCAAATCGCGTAGAAAGAGCAGCGCGTACCCCTGCCACACCCCAGCGTAATTGCATACCCCGGTCGCAACAGCCAAATTGCATTGAATGGCCCGCGCTTACCCCTACCGCACCGCAGTGTAATCTCTTACCCTGGTCGCACCAGCCAAATCGCATGAAAAGGGCCACGCGTACCCCCTCCGCACCCCAGCGTAATCGCATACCTCGGTCGCACCAGCCAAACCATGTGAAAAGGCCAGCGCAAACCCCCTGGAAGCACACGCGTCCTGACGGGACAGCCACACCGCAGAAGCCATCACCCGTGACTATAACCCACAGGCAGCCCACACCAGATGGGAGCCCCATCACCCGTGACCATACCCCGCAAGCAGCCCACACCACATGGGATCCCCCATCACCCCACACTACATGGGACCCCCATCACCCATGACCATACCCCGCAGGCAGCCCACACCAGATGGGACCCCCCATCACCCGTGACAATACCTCGCAGGCAGTCCACACCACATGGGAGCCCCAATCACCCATGACCATACCCAGCAGGCAGCCCACACCACATGGGACCCCCCATCACCCGTGACCATACCCTGAAGGCAGCCCACACCACATAAGGCCATCATCACCTATGACCATACCTCGCAGGCAGTCCACACCACATGGGAGCCCCAATCACCCATGACCATACCCAGCAGGCAGCCCACACCACATGGGACCCCCCATCACCCGTGACCATACCCTGAAGGCAGCCCACACCACATAAGGCCATCATCACCTATGACCATACCCCGCAGGCAGCCCACACCACATGGGACCCCCATCACCCATGACTATACCCCGCAAGCAGTCCACACCACATGGGAGCCCCCCATCACCCTTGACCATACCATGCATGCAGGCCCCGCCTCATGTCCCCACCACCCACCTGTGACGGCAACCCGCAGGCAGGTCCGCCTCATGTCCCCACCCCTCACCTGTGACAGCAACCTGCAGGAAGGCCCCGCCTCATGTCCCTACCCCCCCACCTGTGACAGCAACCTGCATGCAGGCCCACCTCATGTCCAAACACCCATCCCCCAAAACACTGTGGACCGATAGACATGAATGCAGCAGATGTTAAATGAAAAGCCACCACAAGCTGTGCACTCCAAGGGCATGTTAACACCCATCCATTGTACATGCACACTACAACATGCCTCATGCCAATGGAAGTAAAACGTGATGCATGCATGTATGTGTGCACACACATGTACAACAACGGCCAGCATCATGGACATAGAACAGAGTAAGCAAGAGCGAAACTTTGCCTAAACCATCAAGAACAGACACCACTTTGTTTTCAAATAAAAAAATAGGTATTAAAAACAGTATTCAACTCATACTTATATAAAACTAGTTTACCAATTGAGCACCAAATGAGTAAATAAATAAAAGATTGTGAAAAACAATATAAATTGCAAGTCAAACAAATGAAGCTGAAAGCAAAGATGTGCAGCATGTCCAAAAAGTAGTGAAAAAATGAAAACACAAATCCAAAGAAAACCATTGTTCCATGGTGAAATGAAAAATATCTGTTCAAAAGAGAACTAAAAAATCCAGGGTCCATTGTCCCAAACCATGTTCCTAAAAGAAGAACCAAAAAAACAAAGAACTATGTACAATATGTGGAAGAAAGTCACAAAACCCCAAAGAAAAAATAACAAAAGGAAACTTAAACCTAAACCGGCGCTGTTGTGCATGTGCCCTGCTGCTTGTTGCCTGCTCTTCCACCATTGCCACATGTCCTGTCGCCGGATGGATCTCCGTGGTGACCACCTCTGCTGATCCTCTGTCGACTCCCGATCCTGGCAGGGATGTGGTCCCCACCAGACTGGCCGCCGGGGTTAGGAGAAGTGCACTGGGGGCCCTGGTGGTATCTGGCCTGGAAGACGGCAGATAACAACACAATCTACAAGCAATGCCAAAGTTCAGCAATAGGGGCAAAATTCACACCATCCTATGCAAACCTATATATGGGCAATTTTGAATTGAAGCATGCGTGGCAACATCAGGCCTTTATCCAGGACAACAACATTGTATTTTTGGGGCAGATACATTGATGAAATTTTAGTCATCTGGATTGGAAGCAAGTTATCATTGCAAGAATACCATAGGTACCTCAACAATAATGACTACAATTTGAAATTGACAATGGAAGAAAGCACAAACCGGATCCATTTTTTAGACCTGGAACTCTACATCAAAAACAACAAAATACAATCTACACTTTACACTAAAGCAACATCAGGCAATAGCATTTTACATGCCAACAGTAACCATCCACAACACATCATCAAAAATATACCCTACCGAAATTCCTGAGAATAAAATGCAATTGCACACAGGATAATGAAATGAACAAACATTTGGATGCAGCAATAATGAAATTTCAAAAAAAGAGGATATGCAAAAGAACAACTTAAGGAAGCTTTAAAAAAAAAAGTTACATAATCGGAATGATCTACTACAAAACAAATCCAAATCAGACAAAATTGGCAAGTCAAAAGACAAGATAAGATTTGTAACAACATTCAGTACAGGCAATATGGTCTTGAGAAAAATTCTAGAAAAACATTGGAACATACTTAGACTAGACACTGATCTAATCGAGTATGTAGAAGAAAATCCTAAAATAACATAAAATCAAAGACACGAGATATCCCTTGGGCAAACATTTTGATTTGGAGCACTCCAATGGCAATATTAACAAAATAAAATACTATGGATTAGAATCAGTAAAAGCTCAGCAAAGAGGAGGAAATGGAGAAAAAAGATTACGACAAAGAGAAGCGAGATGGATATGCATCCTATACTGTTGCAACAATGGACTCAATTTTGATACAGAAATGGGACACTTTATTTACTAATATAAAACTGAACCAGAAAAGTTGATGAAAATTGGGTAAACAAGCAATCTATGGTGCAGATAGCACATTGCAAACATGTTGAGATAGATCAGAACACTAACTGTGAATATTCATTGTATTTGTAATTCATCTTCTTATATATATAAAAAAGATAGATGAATCAAGATACATTTTGCACCTATCTCAAGAATTCTAAGATGTCGATCGGAATGCGCAAAACACGTCCGGGATGCATTGACATCATCACGTTACGTCCCTACGTTCCGGAAATAGTATATCAAGCAGCCATTTTGAATTGCGGATCGGACAATCTGATCCGACTCCAGCGTTCAAACCGAGATAAACAGGAGAGAAAGAATCGCATTCCGAACAGAAGAAGGTAAGCGAATAGGACAGTCAGTGTCTAGTTATATCACCACCAGAACCCTCAACCAAAAATACAATATTATTGATAATTATTCATTTTGTTTATTATATTGTAGAAAACCAAACAAAGTAAACCTCACACAGATCTACATAAAAGCAAAATTGACAATCCGAGTTTGAGAGTTTAAGGAAGCGAACGTCCGCACTATACAACTGATGAAAGTAAATGTAGAGAATGAGGCTTTCTAGTGAGACTGGTATATATTGTACTAGGACATGCAAATAATTTGGTTACAATTTCTTGTTCCCCTTCACCTAGTTTCAAAAGAGCAAAAAAAAAAGACTCTTGCAATTCAGGACTAGCGCATTGAAATCCCTCCTGAGGAACCATCCTAATAAAAGAATGGGGAAACACGTGTAGAGAGGCTTACAGAGAAAATGGAACTAATGTGAATGACAATGACAATCAATTGCCAAATATTGGAACGAACTGTATGAGTGAAACTAATCACCAAACAATGGAGTGAATTGTATGATTGAATCACTTTAAATATAATCAATTTGGAGGGCAAGAGTGGAGTACTTGTGTGTCTTTTCAGTGTGTTAATCTTGACACTGGTCAGTCGCAGTGTCTCAAGCTCCATGTGCAACAAACAAATAATCAGTCCTAAATAATCAAACAAATCTAAAGTAAAGGAAGCTCGCCACAGTTGCAACAGACTGACATTTTCAAAAAAGGTGGCAGGGAGGATGACTGGCGCACAGAGGAGGCAGACGAGGAGGGGGTCACATAGGTGACTAGCCCATGCACCCGTTGCAATACAAGGAAATGTGCTAGCCAGTTCACGAGACGGCAGACCTCCTCGTGATGACGTGCAAGCTTTCAATTGGATGCCTACACATCATTACGAACACGGTCTACCACCCCATGATACTGGCTAGCACAGGTTCCACCATGTACCGAATGGCGACATCCACAGGCATTGGTCTTTCCGTCTGGGTGGAAGTGACCGCCACCTGTGGACCAGTCTGGTCTGTGGAATGCCCGCAGGTGCATACTGCTGCAGTTGCAGTACCAGGGACAGGATTAGGCACAGGCCCCTCCACAGTGACCTGCACTGCCTCCGGCCCCTGACCCTGGACTGCAACAATCACACCTATGTCACCACACCTGCCGGGCTGCATGGGTTGGGCTGATGTGGCCTCCTCTTCCTCTCCCTCTCCCGCCAACCTGGCTGCTTCCCCTCTGTCTTCCACAGTGTCTCACCCCTGTGTGGGCGCACTGTCGTTCCCACTGTTGAGGCGTCCTCCACAACCTTCACTGTCTTGGATGTACCCTCAGCAGCTGCAGCCGTTGACTTGGACATGGCTCCAGTCTCCTCTCTCCCGGAAGATGACAGTACCTGGGAAGAAGACTGGGCCTTGCGTCTTCGTCTGGTTGAGGCATCCCTGCTGCCGTACTCCACAGTGCCTTCTCCAACCTCTTCTCCCATTGTCGCTGTGGATAGGGAAACATAGAACACAAACATCATTGTACTGAACACATGTGTGTTTGTCACAATGCAAATGTACATCAGTGACACTGTCAGAGGTCACAAGCATCATCACCATCCACTACACATAGGGAAGTCTGATTCACACACATGCACAATCATGTCTCTCATTCACAACAGACATTCACACCCTTGGACAAGGCAACCGCAGCACATCAGAATTGTGCCTCCAGCTCACAAGCATCAACGGTCATACACTTCCCATTCACACACATCACCTGACAGTCATGAAGCAGGTCATGGATATATCACGTCACAGTGCACTCAAGGGTAAATTAGAAGCGTGGGGCAATCACAAATCAAGAACTCATGTAACATACATCCTGGAGTGTTTGCCAGTCACACACTCACTACTGAGACACACGCACATGTACACCAAGCATGTCCATGATGTTGAGATAAGCACCCATGTGTCACACCTCTTGCATGCCCCAGTAGAGACATAGGTATGCTAACTTGTGTGCGTCGTTAAATGCCGTGCGCATCACGCATTGCAACACAGACACCATTGATGTGGTACACGCCTGAATGGACTCACATGCAGCATTGTCAGGGACATGCACACAGACCTCTGTACAGGAGGAATGCCAGACATAAGGCCAAGGTGCACACTCCAGCCACACGTCAACATGCACATGCACTATGGTGGACAAGAACACATTAACACTTACCAGTCGACTCCAGACGGAGCACCAACTCCAAGAACTGGGCATACAGCGCTGGGTAGAAGTTCTCCAGGACCCTCATCTCGTCGGTGGTCAACCGGCCCTGGCGCCCCACTCGATCATCACTAGCCTTGAGAAGGCACCAGGCCTTGTTGATGGCCCTGGACTTGAAGTCTTCCCAGCGCTTGTGGACATGAAGGTAGTCACGGGGTGCCGGTCCCTCTGTGTTGATGGCAACCACGATGTCCACGCAGATCTTCTTCGATGGGCCGGAGAAGAGGGCATCATGATACCCCAGGACTTGCTCCACCAGGATGCCAACTTCCCTGAGTGAGGAACTGACAGCCCTTTGCCTCTCTGCCGGGGGGTTACCACTTGCCTCAGATGGTGTTGTGTCAGACATGGCAACTCCTGAGGCAGGTGTGGGTGGGCAAGGTGGTCCTGGTGGATGGGCTGTGGAGCGGTGGTATGGCAGTCGGGAGTCTTCAGGATCAGCAGAGCTGGTCACAACGACAGGATCACTGGCAATGGCTTCAGAGCAGGCACCAAAATGCAGAGCACGTGGGCAGCAGGCATACAGAGTGGGCTGCCAGCAGCAGATGGCTCATAGGAGGCAGCTCGGGATAGTTGGAGACAGGTAAATTGGCTGGTAGGCAGGACCATGGGTCTTCCGTGTTACTCGCATGGCCAGCCGGAAACAGTGTGACTCTGCACATGTGGAAACAGCGTGTTAGCGTGTAATCAGAGCAAAGGCCCTAAGTGTGTAAGTTACATAACACGCGCTAAACGTTGGGCGTTCAAGATTTGGATAAAGCTATGTGTAGGACAACATTACAATGTACATGCATTTTGTGGCGGATGGACATGGATTGTTTTGGGGTCCCACACAAATTGTTCACTGTTGTTCGAGTGCGTATTTCTTCTTTTGGCGTGGAGTTGCCTACATGCGCATGCGCTGGTGTTTTTTTTCTTTCTACACGACAGAAAGTTTTCATACTGTGGCTGCCCCTGTGTGTTGCGTACCCCATTTTTGAGGTCATAGTACGCTACGTGATCCTCACATATGCATTTTTTGTGTTGCTGGTTGCCACAGCGTACTGCAGGACATTTTTTCTTCACACATGGGCTACCGAGGTGTCGCATACACGTGAATTTTTGTTTTTGGGGTGCCTGAGCATTACGCGACCTGTTATTTTTTCCCCAGGGGTTACATAGAGCCTTGCTGCAGCACAGTGGTACGTTTTCCATCACGTACCCTGCCCCCTCACTCCATTGCCCAGGACAATTGTTAGCTGCACTTCCGATTGCGCTAGTCCATTAGTGCCATGACTGGGAGGGCAACGAGTGGGAAGGGAGACAAAGGTGGGTGACCTGGCAGAGGTGGCCAAGGTGGGTGACCTGACAGAGGTGGCCAAGGTGGCCGACATATCAGAGGTGGGCAAGGTGTCAGAGGTATCCATGCCCGTGCAGGGAGAGCTATGCCCCTCACCCAACAGGGTCGGGGAGATGCAGCTGATGCTCATGTCACCTTGAACTAGGGGCAGCTGTAGCAACCGGCACCCTGGTTCAAGGTGACCAGCAAAAACTGTATTGGTCCCGGGGCCAGGGCCACAGTGACTCAGGGGCCAATTCCCTTGTCACTAAGGCAAAGACACGTGCGGCGCAGGGTCCTGGCAACAGCACCCAGGTACCGATACCTGCAAGCCAACCTTCTGTCGTAACATTAGTGGTTGATGCCATAGGCCAGTCCACCAGTACTCCAGCCCCTACTGACCCGAGCGGTACAAGCCACTCAGGGTCTGCACCAGCTCGCAAGAAGCAAAAGTGTGCTGTAGCAGTACAGGCTCAGACCTCAGATATGGCACAGGAGTCCCACACATCGAGGAAGAGGAGCTTCTATGATCAGGAACTGTACATGCGTGTGGACTATGTGTTGGGACACGTCCATGACATGCTGGTGCAGGCAGGGAGCACACATACGCCTGCTCATTGTATGGCCCACTGGCAGTGCCTCGCAGATTGTATTAGCGCCTTGGGCTATGAGACGCGCACAGCTGGTGATGTCTCGAAGCTTTGGCATGACCTCCGACGCCAAACAAAAGATAAGCTGGCTGCCAAGTATGCCTCTACTCTGGTGACTGGGATGTGTTTTTTGGTCATAAATGCAAACTAAGTGACACGGTTTGACGAAGATTTGTGATTCATTAGACAGATAGGGTTAGTAAGACAGTTCTTGCCTGTGTCTCCCCTATTCTGGTTACTATACTGAGTCACTCAAGCTCCAAATCAATTAAATCTAAAAAAGGTTTTTAATATTCTATGAAAATGTTGAGATGTATATGCAGGTATCTTTTACACTGGTTCATGTATGTATGTTATGATTAATTTAACATAATCGCAAACAGATTTAATCAATCTCTTTTATATGCTGTAAACGTAGGACCTATGGCCTACGCAATAAATTATGGAATTTTTTAATATCATTAAAATGTCATCCTCTGTGTGTATTGTTCTTTGAGGTAATTCAATAGCTCATGGAACGGACCCGAGTTGTAGCAAAAACTGGGCCTTTGAACGATTTGGCTAAATGGTCCATCTGGGGGACTCCCCTTTGTGTGTGTGTTCTACTCTGGTGACTGGCAGTGGGTCACCACTAGAGGACAATGAACTCACTGGACATGAAGAGCTCGCTAGTGATTTCATTGCAGTGGGCCAGATCCAAGACGTGGGAGACCTGCCAATGTATGAGGCAATGTCCGGTGAGTGGTGATGCATGTGTGTCCAAGCCATGTTTATGTTGCTTTGAATTCATGAAGTCATAACCAGAATTGTAGCAGGAGACTTAACCTCATCATATGTCAAGCCACTCCCCCAAACCAATGCTGGTGACAAGGAAGACCCCACACACCACTGAACTAGCTCACACTTGTCATTCACAGCTAAAATGCTTAAAATGCATATTTATATGCAAATCCATGAACACACAGAGTGGAAAAACATATTGGCCATCCCTAAGTCTGATTAGGCAAATAAGGCAAATAAAACCAGTACCATTTTCCATTTTGGAAGACTTTTAGGTCAATGTTGCAACAAAATAGCCACAGTCATTTCTCAAGGACAGAATGGGCAGTACCTGGCTTCCCTCTACAGGTAAAACTCACACAGGTAAAACACAAAATCTGTCTTGTGGCGTACCATATTGAAAAAGGTGTTGTCAACCCATTGAACATTGTATATATATTGTCCCACTGATATGAATCTTCAAAAAGAACAGCCTACCCAACTACAAAAATGCAGCACACACACGTGTTGTAATGATTAGATGTAAAGTGACAGATATCATGTCCAACACCTCCCTCCCCCAAGGGAATGCATGAATGATGAATAGCAACCTGCATATATACCCTGACAAGATAGATACTGTTATCTCTTCACGTAACACCATCTCACAGACAGAAATCCTTTGGTCTAGAGAAATGGACACCTTCCCAGAAACTTTGGAAGTAGTTAAGAAATTAGTGATTTTGCTAGACAATGGACTTGTCTTAGAACATCATATTAGCACTGAAATGAGAAAGGCTTTTACGACCTATGTTCAGTCAGGACGATAATGCCCTTCTCCACATTCCCATTTTGGACCCTTGCTGCCATTTGTCTGGTTCTACCAACAATAGACTATGCCAAAAGCATATATGTTTTAGCAAACCATATTACCTTTTCAAGAAACCTCAATGCATCCAGAACGCTGCAGTGAGATTATTATTTAGGCTCAACAGGTGAGAACCTACTACAAGAGTACTGAGATCACTGTACTTGCTACAGTCAAAAACTATACCATTTCAAAGCACGCCCCAGCCCCACAGAGCCATACATGCCCATGGAGACAAATTCATGCAAGCAAAGATGACCCCATACCAACACAGAAAATGCTGAGATCTGGAAACAATGTTCAACTAAAAATCCAGGTACATGTCAGAAATTGCCACAATTAGCCTCCTCTAAAATCATGACAATGCTCTGTAATTCCCTTTTTATTAGAATTCATAAAATCCAGGACTAGTGTACATATTGGAAAATTCTAAAGACATTTATGTTCAACTTAAATATCCAATGAACCCTCTTACTCACCAACCAGATCTCTCATCAAAAGCCTGAAAGTGTTTCCCGTCCCATGCCCTCCTCCCCGGTGCCCTATATAGAAATTGTGCAAAAGTGTTTTCCTGCCAAGAGCCCTGGTACCTGGTAAATGCCAAATGCTATTTGAGCTCTGCAATGACTTGAGAGGTCTGTTGGCAAATTATAGCTCTTCCCAATGGATCTCGGTAGAGTGAATGTTATGTATTAGTAACATTGAAAAATAATGACACACACTGAACAAGGGTGACTGATAAACTAGATCATTAATCAGCAGTCCCTCTGTGATCCCCCTCAGTTGGTCCGGTGGAGGTGGGTAAGCTCTCTTTATAGATAACAGAGTATCCCCACTACCATATTGCGGCTGAATTTTAGCAATCCAGCTAGGGTGGTCCACATTGGTATCACCTACTGTACCCTCTTGAAATAAGGGCATTTTGAGGACCGCCAGTGGCCTTAGCGCTTCTCCCACTACCTGGGCTGACGGTTCGTAGCTCATTGTAACTTGTGCTCCTCTAGTTCGCTTTTTAGATTGATATTCTTGTGATAATATCATAGGTATCCTAGAACTTTGAAGTTCTTGTTGTTTTACCTTGTCAACAGTTTGAAGTGAACCCACTTATCCATGGGGCCATTTGATTGTACAGATCTAATTGAATCATCCTGCTGCCTGTTTGTAATTATCCAAGGCCCCACTGCTGTACCCGAGCCACTGACTTTCTCCGGAATACCATTCTCCTAGATATCCGTTAAGGAGGAGTGGAAAAAGGCACCTTGCTATGGGATACAGGCAAAGGCAGGGCTAGATGCCTCCCTCATCAGAGAGATCTCGGCGCACAGGGATCTAATGCATCCTCCTCTTATACTGCTGCTATATTTACTGAGTCTTCCGAACCCCAGATAGAATTTTGCATATCAACAATTGTAATGGCATCTGCAGCACCCGCAAATGTCCCTGATGATAACTCATTGCTGGGGGTTTTAACTTGCTTAATGTTATTAGATCTAACCACCAACGTATTTGCGCTCGTACTAGGGTTACCCAATTTGATAGACTCGAAATTTGTGCACCAATTTACATTGCTATGGCAGATCAATTTAGATGTGAGAGAATACAACCTTTGCTGGTCAGATGCCATCACCAAACAAAAGGAGAACATAGTTTCGACTTCTCCGTAAGGGCCTCAATAAGGGACTGCATTATATTATCTCTAGAGTAAGAAGTTCTATTACTAGTGGGGTCATCTAGTACAGACCCCTCCTTGCAGTGGTCCCTTCCACCTACTGTTCGGGATGGGAAATCCAGGTTAGGGCTTGCCGATAGATTTGTAAATTGGGTCTCACTGATGCCAATTTGGTGACCGCCCCCATAGAATTTCTTCTAACATTTACGCAAAGAGCTAGAAGAGAACCATTATTCTCGCGCAAATCCTCATAGCCAAGTGAGTGATCTTCCCCCTCTATAATTTTATCAGACCCATCCTGTTTGTTGCCAGGTCTGTTTTACTATACTTTCATTATTTATCTTCTTTTCCAATGGGGAATCTATTTTAACTTTTCCAGCTCCTGGGAAAAAAACTGATAATTTCACCTGCTGTGCCATTAGTTTCTGGTTACCTGTGTTAACTATCCTTCCTTTTTTCTGTCTAAGGCGCTTCCGTATATTTTTAGTTCCCAGCCCTCGACTCTGTATCCGCTTAGCCTTCCCAGGTCATGCACTCTGCAAACCAGGTCTCATTATGTCTCTAATGTATAATATCCACCATTTGTCAGAAATTGGGCAAGAATTTACAACACTAAAAAAAGTCTCTGAATAAATATTTGCTATTAGAAAAACAGTTCACTGCTCTGTAAGTATTCACCTTGTTTAAAAAAAGGCACTACCTAAAAACAGAATAATGTGTGCACAATATGTAAATAATAACATGTTACCAAAAATAGTTCGCTATATCCAAAGGGTATATGCCCTGTAGTCCTGCTGCCGAAAGAAAATTTAAAAGCCCTAAAAAATAAATAAATAAAATAAAATTAAAACCAAAGACAATTTGATTCCGTAATACACATCCAAAACAACAAAAGATCATAGGGAAGGGAAGATATTATTGCCAAATCCAATCTGCTCCACTTTTCCGCACACACCCCAGAGAAAAAACAAAATGAATGCACTACAGCCACTTCATTAGGTCCCTTCAAGTCACCTGGGGGGGCAGGGAATGCCAGACGGCTTAAGGAGCAGCCTTAGTCCGTTTCTCCCCCCTACCCCTCCTAGTATGTAAAAGAATAAACGTTCAAGAAACGTTCCAAGGAGCTGAATGCACGCGCTATATATGATGGTCCAAATCCAGTTAATGCAGATTAAATGAAGATTAAAACAAGGGAAAGTGTCAAGCCGCACCTCGATCAGAGTCTTGTCCCTCACTCTTAACTTTCACACTATTTAAGAAATGCAGTCATGTGCACATCATGTGCAAGGTACTTAGGCTGCGGGGATGGTGGTGGAACAAATCGAGGCACTCAGTACTGGGCTAGAGATGTCAGCATACAAATGCATTCACGTGTTGACTTGCGTAGTCCATGAAATCAACAACTTGTCAGCCACTTGTCCACCTGCCCAACAGTATTGCAGCGCCCTTAGCAGCAGCGGGCTTCGCCGCAATGGTAGATGGGTAGAGGTTTTAAGCCTAGCTTCCAGTACATGTTCATCTCTGAAGATTGGACAACACTGTCAGCTTAAATAGACAGGTGTCTCATATATTGTAGTATTGTCTCAAATAAAAGTGAACACTATGAGACTGTTTGCATCACAGTAATGGTTTCTTACAACACTAGCCATTCCCGGCATAAAATAGCAGCTCATAAAGGTCAATATTGGCTGGTCATTCATGGGGTCACTTCTGTCCCCCTTCTTAAATAGCGGAATTACCAGTGATCGCTTCCAGGAATGGGCATAGGTCCCTGTAACTTATTAATGGCCAGTGGAAAGACTAAACATATAGGTAACGGACTCCTTTTGAATTTGAATGGCATATTTGTATCAGATTGAATGAGAGGTTTGCGTGGTATAAGAAAAGTATCTAAGTTCCACAGATTACACAGGTCTCTATGATGTTTCTTTGTAGACCTGTAATTGTCAACCTTGTTTCATTGCAGAGTCCCTGTGATGGCATACAATTGTGTAGTAGCATAATTACAGCACCTACTTTGAGTTTTAGCTCGTGAGGGGGCATTTGTCCTACAGGTTTTCGCTCTTTAGAGACTGCAACGTTGAGACAGTAATTAAATGTTCATTGGCATTGGAAACACTGTTCCCTGTGTGAAGAGAAGGTGGGAGGAAAGAAGTAACTTGAAATTATTCTAAATGTTTGCAATAGTGGAAGGTGAAGGTGACAGCGCAGAACCGTGCTCATTCTGTTTGTTAAAATGATAGCTGTTGTTGAAGTGGAAGGGCACACAGAGGTGCACTTTGCCATTTGGACAGCAAAGGGCAACCTAACACTGATCAATTGTGTCAGCTGAGTATGGAAGCATACCGAAACATTTTATATATATGTATAGATATGGCTTCCAAACATCGGTTAGGCCTTGCAGGTTATACTCTTTTGTAACACAGGTTCAACTAGCATAGCTTTTGTGGACAACATATGCAAAACAGAATAAAAGCAGCTGAATACCATGTGGGCTCTGATTTCAAGTTGCTGGGGCTGGTGAGATCTGCCAGGCCTGGATTGTTTGCCCTGTACTGAAATGGGTGACACAGAAGGGGCCTTCAGAAAAGCATGTGACTATTCTGCCACCAAGGTCTGAAGTACTGCACCTTGATTCCACGTCTAGACGCATTCACTATGAACGTCCATTTCAAAGATGTCAGCCCACACGAGGGAACCTTCCGGGCACTCCCACAATCACCTCACCTACTACAAAACACCACCTAAATCAGTGGTCTTCAAACCTTTTATGCCAAGCCACACCTGAGGAAAACAAAATGATCTGTGGGCCCCCTGCCCCGCCCTCCCTTTGTCAGTGTTAATTGTTGTATTAACATAGGCTTTGGCAGCTGAGTGTGTGGTACCATAATATAGAAGGGATGGGGTAAGGGCCGGGGTCACTTCCTCCAAAAGTTAATTTTTATACAAACATTGAGGGCGGCACATTCAGTGTGTACCTGCCCCCAAAATTGCACTTTTAAAATAACATTGGGACAGGGGCCTTCAGCGGGGGTCACCTGACACCAAAAGTGCATTGTTCAAAAAACGCTGGGTGCAAGGGCCTCTCCCGGGGGCCACCTACCCCCAAAAATGCACTTTTAAAATAGCAATGATGCAGGTGACTTCAGCGAGGGTCACCTGCCCCCAGTGGTGGGATTGGGTTGGCAGTGGCATGAAGGGGGGTGTAGAGACCTCATTTAAGCCAGTCCTCGAACAACCATTTTCTTGAGGCAGAGCACATTGGCAATCTAAATATCGCACCCAACAGACTATTAGACCAAAGTACCATGGCACATACATAGCCAATGCATCCTAGCACTCTGGGCACATAAACCCGCAACCCCCCTCTGGAGACAAATGCTTGAGCAATGTGAACACAAAATGTCTAGGGCTTGTTTAAGAGTTCGACGGTGGAACTAAAATTCAAATACCGGGTATTTTACTACGCTACCTGCATTTGTGTGGAAGTTAATACCGCATATGGTAATTATCTGACCCCATGGAGTTCTATGGGACTCTAAAACGGGCAATAATTGAAAGGTCTGAATTTCTTGGAATCATGCAGATCTTTCCAGGCCAAGGGTAAATACCACATGCAGTAACAATTAATTTGGCGCTGTACCATATGCGGTACCGCCAAACTCCTAATTAAGAATTAAGAGTTTGGATGTAGCTCTGAAACATAAAGTATTTTTGTAATACTACATATTTGACCACTCCTCAATAGTCTACACAAACCCAATGATTGTCAGATCAGCCAGAGCACCTGGAGTTGATGCGGATGGTGGGGATTTGAGCTATACATTCCAGTAGCATACCATAACATAACAAATACTTCACCCCCATGACTTCCTGCATAGGAGGGGATCTCAGCACACCCCTTTACTTTGGAGCACTACTTGTTCTATTATGTTCATGATCTTTAGCACGCGTTTTCCTTGGTTTCTCAGAGTTTCGAAATTGCTCATGATGTGGTTAAAATGAGTGATGTCACAATGTGCTCCTTTTGCTCTCGTTCACTTGTGGAATGGTTTAAGGTCCCTTTCCTATTAGACATTGTTTCTTTCTGAATATTATGGCATATTATTGTGGTGATATTAGAACGCATAAGCCATATTTTTAACTTCACTTCCATTCTGGATCAAATCCATGTTTTTCACAGCCATTATACTACTTTTTGGAAAAGACTGTGCTTCCCAGAATGCCTTTCACACTGATTCATCTCCACCCTAGATTGTTTCTAGATCCCTGCATTTCGAATTGAGTGTGCTTATAAGCAGGTTCTCCTTCCTGAATCCCCTTTTTGGCTTCCTCAGTTTTGCAATACGTACTCTCCAGTACGTTCCTGTGCAGCCCAGTATGTATGTTTTCTATTGTTCTTTGACCTTGTGCTGTCTTGCATTGTAAACAAGCATCTTTATACCCCCTCATTGAGAGAATTCTTAATTGTGTACACGTTCCTTTTCCTTCCCTTGGTACGGAGGGAGATGTGTGGGGACAGTAATTGTGTTTTCCATGCCCCTGCTCCTTGATTCCCCCCCCTCTTCTTGGTTTTCCTCTTCATGTCTCTCTTGGTTTCCTATAGATGGTTGGGTGTGGTGTGGTGTAGTGTGGTGTGATGTTTATTCCTGCCCCTATGTGAATACCTATGTTTCCCTTTGTATCATGTAAGCACTATTCCTACTTCTCTCTTGTCAAGAGTCTTATATATTAAGTTATCCCTTTTTGCTGCTATAGCCTTACGGGATCCCTGTGTGATGAGCAGCCGTGTGGCCTTTGCTAACATACCAGGTGGTGTCGCTTCATCCTCATGAGTACAGTCTTTAAGTTACCTTATATCATACCATCAATCGTGTCAGCTCACAGACTCTGTCATTGCTTGTACTATATGGAAGCTTTACACCTGTAGTAGCAATTCTGGGTGAGGAGCTTGCTGACCATATTTACCCCACATCCCTTTTCATTTTGTATTTGTATTTTGTTTATTTATATAGTGCACCAAACCCTTGGGTATCTGGGCGTATTTCTTAGAGTTACATATGTTACACATTTACATACAGTTGATACAGTACAGGACATGAGGAAAGTGCATCACAAAAAGGTACAGAGCTGAAGATTGTCAAAGTGTACAGGTTATTGTGTCTCCTGCGTGATGAACCACATTTTTGCATTTTTCCAGAAGTTGTCGTAAGATGGTTCTGCTCTAATGGCCACTGGCAGTGTGTTCCACGTTTTGGCTGCTAAGACGGAGAAGCTGCTGCCCCCTGCCATCTGAAGCTTGAACTTCGGAATCTTAAGGCAATGTATTCATGAGGATCTTGTTGGTCGGTCTGAAAGATGTAGTGAAAATGTGTCACTCAAGTATTTAGGTGCTAGGTTAGAGAGACATTTGTGGGTGAGTGATAGTTTTAAATGTAATTATCTGATTGACTGATAGCCAATGCACATTACGTCACAACTCTGATATATGGTGCAATCGGGGGGGGGGGTTTCATTGCAGATCTGCATTATTGTGGAGAGTTTGCAACATGTTTATGTTGCGTTGACTGGTTCCTAAGTATAAGGCATTACAATAGTCGAACTTGGATAAGATGAGTGCTCTGGCTATCGCGGTGCAATTGGCTGTGGATATGAAAGATCTACAAACATTGATTAATTTGCACATGTAGGCTTTGGCTAAGGCTATCACATTGACTTGTCTAGTCAATGTTAGTGCAGAATCAAGCGTGTTCACTTCCTTGGATATATTTATCTTGTTGCCATCAATGTTAAACGAGTTGAACTGTTCCATCTATTAAGTCTAGTTTGGGATCCTATGAGGTGTAGCTCTGTCATATCGTCATTAAGCCAGAGTCCGTGTTTAGCCATCCATGCTTGTATGATTAGGTATAATCCTTCCGGAATAAATTAAGATCCTGGTTTTTCACTCACGAATAAGTTTAATTGAGATAGAACATTATGTACATTCTCATCTAATTGTATATGTAATTATCGTAACACTGCAAATTATTACTTTGTGTACTCATTTTCAAACTAATTTGCCTGTAACCACAAACTCTACAATTATAATCTGCTAAATGTTCACCCATCTCCCCCTATTTAAATGTTACTAATTCATAATGATATGTACTTACTCATATCATTTGTATATGTAAATATTTTAGCACTGTTAGTCACTACTTTATGTACCTGTGTCAATTGATTATGCCTGTAAATACCTTTTCTGCAATGATAACTTTTAAAATGTGCGCCCAGATACCCTTGTGTTAGGAGCGCTATATAAATAAATAAGTTGGTGTAGGAGACACCCAAATCCTCTAAATCATTGAAGGGGGGATTTGTGAAAAAATTATAAAGCATTGAGGAGACACAGGAGCGCTGGGAGACTTCACATGTGACTGGTGCTGGTCCAGCAGACGCTGTAGGTGTGAAAACTCTTGTTGTTCTGTTATCCAGGAATGACTGGATCCAAGCGGTAGCCTTATCAGAGAAATGAGCTGCAGATGAGAGGTGGTTGGTTGCATAAGACTTTGTGATTTACTAAATCGAAGGCAGCTTATATGTCTAATAGCAGTAGGAGGGCTAGCTTTCCTTTGTCTTTTATGTTATCAATTTTTGTTTTTAGATCTATTAAGGCCGTTTCAGTACCATGTCTAGGTCTAAAGCCTGACTGACAGAGGCCCAAGAGGTTATTGCTTTCAAGATGTTCCTGAATCTGAAGGTAGGCTGCCCTGTCAAAGAATTTACAAAAGGAACGGAACTGTGGTGATCGGTCTGTAATTGGTGGGAATGTTTGGGTCGAGAGTGTTTTTTTTTTTTTAGTAAAGGGAGGACCCAGGTGTCTTTCAGACTCTTGCGGACTATGCTTCTTTAAAATGAGGCATTTATTATTGTGAAGTGATAAAGGGTGCTAGATCCCGCGCTGCCTCTTTAATGATCTTTGCTAGGCAGGTGTCCCCCTGACATCTTGATGGTTTTAGGTTCATAATTATGTCTTCAACGTCCTTAGTGGAGAGAGGAGAGAATTTGAACAGATTATGTCGTTCAGGTGAGGATGCTGGAGGCAGAGGTTGGGTAGGATCAGCAGTAAGGCTACATTTTCTGGACTATATTTTGGCATGTAGAAGTTCAATTTTGTCTGATAGTGCTTTCTTTATATTGGTGCACCATGGCTTGTCTTTAGTGGCAGTCTCAAGTGGTGGTAAAGGAGATTCCAACTCTGAGGATGCTGAATAATTATTTTGTGCTTGATTTTGCTTTGGTGATTCTATCATTATAGAAGTCACTTTTGGCTTTGTGGAAGGCAGTTTTGTAGGTCAGGGAGGCTTTTACGAAATTGTCTTTGTTAGGTGCTGAAGGAAGACTTTTCTAAAGTGTTTCAGCATTTCCTTTGCTTTTAGGTAATGTTCTAAGGTGCGGGGTGAGCCATGAGAGCATGGTTGGCTTTTCACATTTTGGCACTATAGTGTTCATAGCATTGAGTAGAGTACCGTTATATAGGTCAACTAAGGAGGATTGGTCTTTATTAGTGACAGGGTAGTTTATGATGGGTTGTAACAGGGGGCGTATTTTCTCTACTGTTATGTTACAGTTGTTCCTAGTAAGTGTGGGAGGTGTGAGTGGATTGCAATGGTTATGGTGGTTGCTGTCCTGAATAGTGAATAAGTTAATATGGTGGTCAAACCACGCAAAAAGTGTGTTGGAAAGGATGTTGATGTTGCAGTTAATGTCTATGATCCAATCTAATGTTCTCCCTTTGTTATGGGTGGGTTGAAGATGCGCTGTGTGAAGCCTAGTTCTGATATGGTGTTAGAGACAGCTAAAGCATTGCCATCTTTAGGGTCGTGCAGTCCTAAGTTGAGGTCTCCTAGCAAGATGATTTACGACCCGGGTTTGGTTTTTGCTGTAAGAAGTAGGGAGACTTATTCCTCGAAGGAGGATAGTGGTCCTGGAGGTCTATACATAAGGTGGATAGTTGTAGTTTGGGAGGCTGTGATGGCTAGCTTGATAGAAAGTAATTCACCTGATGGGAATGTCAGATTTGGTAGGGACCTAAGGTTTAGTGAGGTTTTGCAATAAAGGTGACACTGCCACCTTTAGAGGATTCTCTATCATGTCTGATGATCATGTACTCATCTGGTGTGGCGAGTGGGGGCCCTGCAGCAGCTTGTAGCCAAGTCTCAGTTATGGCTAGGAAATCAAGGTCATTCTTGGTTATAAGGTCTGCAATATCAAGTGCGTGGGCTGGCAGGGATATAGTATTTATATGTGTGCTCCCTTAATGAGCAAGGTAGTGCTGTTTGATTTCTTTTTAATGGAGGTATTGTTTTCTTGCCGGGATGGAGTGTTAGTAACTTTGCTGTTCAAAGGGTTGGCTCCTTTTATATTTGTAGGCACAGATTACTATTAGGTTTGCTTTTGTTGTTGGTAGGTGAATGGCTAGTTGTCATGAATCATGGAGCCTAGACTAGAGTTCCTGATTTGTGTTGGGCGAAGTTTGTTAGGAGTAGTTCTAGTGGGGAAAAGCTTAATGTATTGGGCTGGCGTGATTTGCTGAGATTTACTTTGCACTGTTTGGGCCTTAGCAGTGGGTTTGGTTGCCTTTTGATGGAAGGAGGGTAGAAATGAGGTTGGAGTGATACTGTCCGACAGTGGTAGTCTTGAGCCCATAGATAATGAAAAGTTATATGAACTGCACAAGGCATAGTTGGCTATAGTATGTGTCTGAGCGTCATTACTTTTATGATTAGCCATAGTGACTGAAGTGTTTGTTGCCATTATGGGTAATAGTATAACGGTGAGTGTATTGAGGATGCTTGTGATAATTATAGCAAGTAAGTTCATGACTGGGCAAGCTAGTGCTGGGATAGGTATGGTGTTATGTGTTAGAATTTGTAACTGGTAGTGATGTATATAAGGGAGTGGAAGTTGGCAAGGTGCGTGTAGCAAATAAAGCAGTATGTTTTAAAGTCTGCTGATAGAGACTCAGTGATGGCATTTGACATCGAACAAATGATAATTGAGCAGTGTTTGGCTCTACTGAGATTCTGATGTATGAACAGTTTATTAGGAATGTGGTACCGCTGGGGCAAGGAGTCAGTACAGGTAGGCCTTGGCTAGAGACTGTGAGGCAGTATTGCTGGATATATCCGGCAGTATAATGGGATGTACTAGTGGTGACAAAGTGCCAAAGGAGCGTGATATATTGTGTGCTAATTGGGCTAAGGCTAAGCGCTTACTCTTGATGTAGTGCCTAGCAGCTATGGTGTGACTGAACGGCGTTATGCATAGCACTCGAGAAGCAGCAATAAAGGTGTAATTCAAAATCATGACTGATACGAATGGCAGCTATCAGATTAGCAGGGGGTCATAGATTGAGGGTTGATGAGCCGTACACCTTGAACAGTAGCGGCTGGCGAAAATCACACGTAGGCGAACAAAAAGAATCACATTTGGACTGGCATATAGTTGAAAAAACACATTAGGTACTGAAGGCGGTCATACAAGCATGACATTTTGCGGGCTGGCTAGCCTGAGGTGAAGCACTTTGGGCCTCATCACGACTTTGGCGGTAACCCTTGATTCCGGCGATCGCGCTATTACTGCCGGATTTAAGGATCCGCCAAATCAGGACTTCGGCGGATTTCGCCCCAGCTCTGAGCTGGGGGGAAATCCGCTGAAAATTCGTGCTATTACCGCCGGCGGTAAATCCGCCGGCGGTAAAAGCGTGAAAATTCCCCATTGAGCCCAATGGGGAATGGGGAATGGGGCATTCCCGAATGGGCTCAATGGGGAATGGGGATTAACATTACCGCCAAACTCGTGATCCGGTGCTATTAGCGCCGAGGAGTTCAGCGGTAGGGCTAATACCGCCGTCGGGATCAGGCCTTTTGTCTAGTTATAGTGCCTGGGAGCTGCGATAAGTATAGGAGGAGTTAAGCGTAGAACTTGAGAAGCAATCATAATCAGCAATAAAGCATAATTCGGGACCAGAATGAGTCGATTAGCAGCTGGCAACTTGGCAAGGGAGCAGAGAATGTGGATTTGTGAGTATTACAGCTTGGAGGGTAATGGCTAGCAAAATCGTGAATAAACTAGCAAATATGCACTTTTGAATTAGCATACTTTTGGAGCAGAGATGTACTTTTAAATTAGCATACATTTGGAGCAGAGATGCGCTTTTAAACTAGCATACATTTGAAAAATCATGTTGGGTAGTATGGGCATACGAAGCTCCTGTGCGCAGTGATGCACGGATGCACGGTGCAGGTTTGGACAAGGTGGTTATGGAAGTATTACAATGGGGTATTCTGCAAAGCAGTGGAGCATGTGGTAAGAGGCACAGCGGTTGTCGTAATAGTGCCTTACTTTAGGTATGAAGTAGCGCTTGGGCAAGGTGATATACTTGCATTAGGGCAGTATTTACGGAATCAGTTTTGAGCAGGTTATGTGTCCTCAGGAGGCGCTTTCAGTTTGTGCATTAATCAGAGTTAGGGTATAAAGCAAAACTAGTTAGTGACAATGTTGTTAGTCTTTTCTTACTGCGGTACCAGGTGTGCTAGGCGGTAACTTGTTCTGGTGTCTCGCCGTTGATCGTAGGATTGAAGTATTTCAGTAATCAATGGCGGGAAAGTCATCAGGGTAAGGATGACACAAGGTATCAGGGCTGAGAGGGTGAGTTAGTCAGCGTAACATGCCCCAGGTCCCGACAGCGCGGACAGGCACAGACAGGATCTGGCCTTTTGCTGGGGCCTTCTGGTGGTGGGCCATCTTCCGCCTGCCGGATATGCTGATTGGGCTAAGAAGAGTGTAATAGCCAATCACAGAGCTCGTGGTGGATGCTGATATATTGCTTAGCAACGCTTGCAACCTGTGTCAGCTATTTTAGAATGGTCTTGTTGTGCTTTCTAGGCTGAGGATATATTTCGGGTAAAAGCGTTTCAGAGGCTGCAGGTAACCGATCAGAGTAGAGATGCTGTAGCCATAGTGTCAGGCACAAATACTGGGAACAAATGCTGTGTGGGGATCACGGAGCACTGAGTCATGCACAACTCTGGGCTTACCAGTGTAAATGGCAGCATGTGTGGCGTTGCTCTTCTCCAGAAGCCAATGTGCAGGTGATGAGGGAAGGGCTCCTGCCCTCCCAGAGACGAGGTTTGGAACACAGTTTCTCAATTAGTTTGTCTGGGTTGTTCAGATTAAGAGCATTTTACTGGGGTGTTTGAACCATTTATATGCTACTGTTCAACATGGACACTACTGGTCCTCATGAGAGAAGGGGTAGGAGCCGAATGTGACATGTGGCACATGCCATAGCGTGCCACAGCATGCCACCAATCTCTGAACTGGCTGATGTAAAATGTACAGTTTAAGGGATTTCAAACACATTCAACAAGTGAAAAATACCCTCGCAATCATTGTGGGATTGTTTTATATTAAAACACTTTCAGCAAATGCATAGTTTAAGCACTTATTATGCCCCAGAATGTCACCAATCTCGGGACTAGCTGATGTCAAAATTACTGTTTAAATGACTTCAAAGACATTAAACAAGTGAATATAAAGCCTCACAACCATTGTGAGATGTTATAAATCAAATTTATTTAAAAAAGAAATTAATTAAATTCCAATAGCTTCCTTGACCTCACAAACTCATGGACTGTAGTCAGAAGTTCTACCATTGCACCAATGCTTTAGATGGGAAATTTCTGGTGCAAGTGCTTATGACCTAATCAGAAAGCAGGGCCTCAAGACCCTTTTCACTGTCAATTCTTACGCGGCATGCCATCTTGATATTTCTTTACATCTGCTTCAAATCCGTTTTTTCATTGCTTCAAAATTACTTCAGGCGTCTCACCTCTTAAGCTCTTGCCTTATATTTCATAATTTACAGCAATTGAATGGTTGAAAGCACTTGGAACTCCAGCATACCACAGCATGCCACCAATCTCGGGAATAGCTGATGTCAAATGTACTATTTAAATGATTTCAAAGACATTAATCAAGTGAAGAAATATCCTCACAACCATTGTGAGATGTTGTAAATCAAATTTAATAATAAAAAGCCTGTTCGTCACCTTGCGGCTGCTAGCTGTCTGTCTCCTGTGCATTACACAATATGGCCTGGGTAGAAGTAGAATCCTCTGACAGCAAGTAAAGCAGAGAAGGGCCTTCAAACATTCTGCAGGACCCCTCTCTGGGACAGCTGATGGAGAAAGCAGCATGGGCAGGTCTTGGGCCGTTATCCCATCAGCTGTACTTTCTCCTCGGCTGGGTCGCCTTTTCGCAAGGGCTGACAACTGTAAGGCCCAGAGCCTGCAAGAGACAATGGCAGGAGGAACATAAGGCCAGTGGCAAACCACTGTCCGAATCATGCAAAGAACACACAAAATAGTGCCATGCTAAGGGAAAGGTGTGATGGAAGGGACAAGGTGACATACCCATAGTTTCAACTCACACACTTTTGGCGGGTGTCACCCGCCTTGTAAAAGGCTGACTCATCCGCCAAGCCTCCTGCATGCCCATTCTTTCCAATGGGCATCTCACCCACCAAAAACAAAATCGGGTGATTTCACCCGCCTTTGCAAAACAAATGGTTGAGAGGTATAGCCCATAGCCCACAGGAAGACCAAGAGGGCACTGAATGGGATTCCAGCAGCACTGAGAGTTCTCACCTTTCTGTGAGCTTGGCCACTCCTCAGGAAGGAGAACTGTGCAAAAGGCACAATAAGAGCGTTTAGAAATGCAGAGATAGTTCCCTGGTCGACCCCTTTCATCCAGACCTGCTACTCCACCCGAGATCCTTGGAGGGGAAGCCCCCATTTAAGGCCAAAATGTACTTGAGCAAGCGACTGTGCACGCCTCTAAATAAGAAGGTGAGTGTCTAATTGAAGGCACAAAATCCCAGACCTTCTCTGCTGGATAAAGTAGCGGACACTCTGGAGGTGGACTCATTCATGGTGAAGCACACCAAGGACCTGAAAAGGGCATTGACCGCTCATGGATAGCATGCCAGGACACGCTCCCCGATACCATAGGTCCATTGGCCAAGATCATTCAAATGGTTGAAGAGACCAAAGAGGCCCTGCCTATGGATGTGCATATTCTGGCTAATTGGGCACAAAGAGCAGATTGTTTAATAAGTAATACCAACTGTACGATAGCAGAGGAGTGCAGACGATCAATTTCAGTAAAGATTGACCTGAAACTCAGGAAGTTGGCATCCTCTGAGGCCGTGCAGCAGCTAAAGGGCTTTTGTTTGGAGAAGCTTTTGTCAAAGATATGTCCAGATGTGTTAGCACCGTTGATGCTCTGGACAAAGGTCAGACATCGTTAAAAAGAGTGTTTGTGCCCTAGGTATCCGCCAGGGCGGCAGAAGCAGAGGCGTCTCCGCCAGCCGCTGAGGCCAGAGGCCCTATAGAGGAAACAACTGGTGACATCAGGAAGACAGAAGGCTAATTCCTTCCTTCCCCTCATGTGGAAGAGGCAGGCGTCGGGACTGGCACTGCAGCAGCCGGTGAGAGTACAGTCGTATGCACACAGCGCAGCAGCAAGCAATGCAATTCCCGTGGTACGTGGTAGGCTAGCTATGCACCTAAGCACTTGGGAGGAGCTTACCATGGAATCTTGGGTCGCAGAGACCATGCAGGGGTGTTGTCTGTATTTTTTAAAGAGCACAGACAAATGAAACTGCAGCAACCTTTTGCAATTTCAGAGTGTTAGGCAGAATCACATGCAGTACCCTTTGGTTACACTACATGCAATTAAGACTACAAGTGTCAGTACAATTTCAACTTTGGTACAAGCCTGTACTACACAGTTATGTGGTAGCATTGGCTGAGGAGCAGTAGAACAAGTTACACAAAGGGACCAACAAATACAATGGTTCAAACAAACACTTACTCAAGGTTTCTTGGTAAAAGAATATACATTTATTTACACAGTCAATTAGAAAACTTTACACTAGCAAAGGCAGCTTAATATCATACACTAATACACCACAATACACAACCAATAAGTTACTGAACAAAATGGCACTTCAGTTACTTTAAAAAGGGATAAAAAGACAAGGTTATAAGAAATGCAGCCCAAATACGTTCATAGGTAGGTTAAAGGGTTTCAGTTAACTACAACCAGCAATTCAATTCGATAGGCCTGGGCCAAAGTCAATGGTTCAGAGTCTTTTGTATAGGATAGCACAGTTCTTGTAGTTAACGGTTAAGTCTTTGTCACGGTTTTTAGAAGAATCTGGCGAGGCAAAAAGTTAGAAGAATGTTTAGGGAAGGACCAGTCTTCAAAAAGGGGAACGTTTCACAAACTTTCTCTGTGTCGAAAATATTTCCGGACCGCGTTTGCAAAGTACCTTTAAAGTGAAGAAGAGCTGTAGCTGAGGCAGTTGTTCCTGGCAGTTCGAGCAGACCTTGCTGTTCCTGTGCTTCAGTCGTGGGGACAAGGACGACGTCGGGAGGTTTCTGCACTGCCCAAGGAAGAGGCCACAACCTTGGATAAACGTCGGTTTAAGGTGCAAGTACCTCAAAGACCACAAACTGGTATCCTTCCCACTGGCTATCTGGTTTTCCACAGCACTCTGTAGAAAATTCGCCAGAAGGGGCGGTTTTCAGGTGGCTTGTGAGTTGGTTGGTCCCACCAAACTCAAGGGAAGAAATTAACCTTGAAGGGCTTCTCTGTCGATGGAGTTCCAGGCAATTTGGACCTGCAGCAGGGCTTCACCAGTTGTCCAGGAGTTGTAGCAGTCCTCTTCCTTCAGCTTGTCTTCAGTTTTTTCGTTCCAGTGGTCGACTCTGCTTTCCAAGTCCCAGAGACCTGCTTTTAAACAGTTTTCCCCCATTCATTCCAGCCTGGCTGTCCCTCACACAGCAGGGTGGCTGTCATGCCGGACAGCCAGCCAGCCAATCACGCCAGAGTGCATTCAGGTCTCCTAGGAGACTAAGTACAGGGAGTTTTGGGCTCCTCCCTCACATCCTGTCCAGCCCACTTCAGCACTGAAACCCGCCAAAGACAAACAAACAAAGGGACCAAACCTAGGTTGTCGCACAGGGTTAAACACAAGAAGGAGCTTTCCTAAAAGAAACGGCGAAAAAAGTCGACCAGAGTCTGTTTTTACAGATAGGTCTTGGGCGCCATCTTGAAAAACATGGCTGACCCGGTTTTTTGCTACCGTTGTTCGCGGTCGGGTAATATCCTGGTAGTTTGATCTAAACCACTGCCACCAGACATTTAAAGTAGAAAAGGGTAACATTTGGCTGTTAAATGGGTGTTTTGACTCAGGGGATGCTAGGGAACCCCTCCAGCGCTCTATAGGAAGATAGTGTGTGCTGGGTCAGTAAATATAAAGAGACTAGTAAAGTCAATTTAACTTTACATGCTCTAGGAGATGGTAGTCAGTCCCAGAGAAAGTGTTTAAACCTTGGGGAGTCTGATAGACACCCCTGTGCCACTGCACTGAAGGTGCTGTGTGACACAAAGAAAAAGATGATAACTATCGAGTTGTTTTAAAACACCATAACCAAAGAGCACAAAAGTAAAACACACATCAAAATACATGGAAAAGTGCGAAAAAAGGCCCACACTCTTCGTAGGTAGAAAAATCAAATCCTAGAAATACAGCAAAGTTGCTGGGGGTCTCAAAAGGTAAGGGAAATGTGCACATTTTGAGAATTTTCCATAACACAGGAGGAACAAAGCCTCATGGACAAGGAAGTAGGAGAGTTTCTAAAGAAAATGTCGGTAAGGCCAGCGCAGCAAGTGGTGCAATGCTTCCTAAGCAATGTCTTACTGGTGAAACAGAAGCAAAAGGTCACGCCGGTGATAATCTCAGACAATTGAACACCTTTCTCACGTAACGACACTGCAAGATGGAGGAACTCCATCTCTTCAGGGACATTTTGCAGAAAGGGAACTGGCTAACCTGCATAGATTTGAGGGATGCCTATCTAGCAGTACCCATTCCTGAGATGCACCAGCAATTTTTAGAATCCCTCTGGTGATGGCAAAGGTGGGAGTTTATGTGTCTCCCTTTTTGGACTAACTTCAGCACTGTGGTGCTTCACAAAGCTACTCAAGAGTGAGACTGATTTTATACATCGAGGCTATTTGTCTCATGGCACAGGATCCGATGCGGCTGCCAGAGCAAATGGTCCCAATGACTGGTCTCCTAGAGAAGCTGGGGTTTCTCATCAATTGGGAGAAATCCAAGACCAGGCCACAGCAGAGAATGGAGTTCCTGCGGTTTATCACAGACTCAAAGCTGGGGCACTGTCTCTGCCCCTGTAGAAAATGAATGACCCTTTGAAACATCACTGTATTGAATTTCCATTAAAGACTAAACTTTACTTGACAGTCTTATGTTTGCTCAATCACCTCTTCTGTTTAAAGGTTCTTTTAAATAACTGATACATTTTCTATCAATCACATGTCATAACAAGTTGCATTTGTCAGTAATTTTACAGTCACTTATCTAAGAAGGAAACTGCTGAACCTCCAAGGGAACCTGAGAGCAGGTGCGGACACTAAACAGGCAGACAACAAAGGGCTGATCCCTGCTGGATTTGGAGGCAGTTCATTACAGGTTTTGTTCTTCGCTATACCCTGTTTGAGATGGAGTCATTCCTTAGGAATCTACAGTGAGACAGAGAAAGAAAGAGGAATTGAGGATGAGGAATTGTGAGGTGATACGACCATAACGTCGTGATTCATGGACTAGGACAATTGTCATACCCAAGGGCAATATAGTTTCAAACTGCAAAGACTACATTGACACAGAAAATGTTTTTTTTCTTTGATTTGTGTTTAATGTTTTTTTCTTTTTAATATCGCTGCTTGAGTTTTAATAAAGAAGAGTATACATAATACAAGCCTCTGTGTCTTTAATAGAATCATGACTTTCCTGAAAGAAAGTATGGGCAATCTCGACTCTACCACAGTATTAACTGCCTCAATGGAGTTTACCATCAGACAGCATTTCTGGCTAGTCCCTTTTTTCTGGCAATGCATTCCATATCGTGTCATGGAGTGCCCCTTACATTTCTCTGTCAATAGAGCTGCCAAGTCTCCCTAAAATCGTGGGAGTCTCTAGCAAAAGGAGACAGACACCTGCACTCTCGTATTTGAGCAGGATTTTCTTTCTAAATCTGCAAAGATCTTCAGCTGTGCCTCAGACAGTCCCTTTGTTTGTGGCAACACTGGGTTGAAGTAAGTAACACACTGCTGAACACAGCACTCAACATCACATGCTGGTCTGACTGGGGCTAAGCTGTGTCCTGGGGCTAAGCTGTGTCCTGTAAACCTTGACTGCTGAATTTCCAGCTGATCTCAGTGGCAACTTTGGATAAAGAGGGATAAATGGGATAGATAAGAAGATCATGTGTGTAATTTCAGCACAGGTGGTGTGAGAGAGTGATGGTCTGGCATGCATATTCTGGCACACAAACATGACTGTAGTGTCTGACAGGACATATTCTTGCTTTGCTTCTAAATTTGATTAGAAACTGACTCCCACCCTGCCACAGCCCTCTCAAACTTTAACCTCTCTGTTTCCAATACTCTTTATATTCTTCCCTCTGTCATGAGGGTACCACTGAAGCCTACCAAAAAGTGCAACTCTTGGTATGACTCCAAATCAGCTTCCGTTAAACACAAGTGCAGGCCAGCCAAATGGAAATGGGATTCCTCTGGCGCAAACTAATTTCCATGAGGAGCAACTGACCCTGAGGGAGTAAGAAAGGGATGATCAAAGACCATGAGAATTAAGTAAATAATGGAGGTGGAGTTGAAGGTATTGCTGGCCCAGGACCCATAGGGACTTGCTAAGAATGTACAGGGTTCAGGAATGAACAATCATAGCCACAATGAGCCTGTGCCATAATCACAGTCCTAGGGAGATACCTTGCACCAAGCCTAAAGGACTTTTCACAAAGCCCAGGACTGGCAGAGTTGCAGAGGGAAAAGTCTAGAATCTCACAAATCCTGGTAAAGCCTGTTGCAGTAGTCCACCATAGGAATTACCAGTCCTCTGGAGACAGTGAGCTGCTGGGGGATGGAGAGGAAAGGAAGAATGCCTCTGAAGAGGAGCAACTTGCAGGGTGACCTCACAGAGACGTCAGTCATGTGATGATAGAAGGCGATATGTAATATATGAAGGTCACGCGTCCATCCCAACGAAAAGCACATACGGTGCACTGTTGTCCTATGCAGACCTTTAACCCGATACTGAACGGCAATGCCCAACGTCCAGCGAGTGTCACGTAACTTACATGCTTAGGGCCTTTAGTCTGATTACACGCTCTGTTTCCGTACATGCAGAGTCACTCTGTTTCCAGCCGGCCACGCACAAGAACACAGAAAACCCACGCTCCTGCCTACAAGGCCATTTAACTGTCCTACGCTGCCTCCTACGAGCCATCTGCTGCTGACAGCTCACTCTGTGTGCCTGCTGCCCACGTGCTCTGCATTTTGGTGCCTGCTGTTCAGCCATTGCCAGTGCTCCTGTTGTTGTGAACACCTCTGGTGATCCTGAAGACTCCTGACTGCCATACCACCGCTCCACAGCCCAGCCCCAGGACCACCTTGCCCACCCACACCTGCCTCGGGTGTTGCCATGTCTGACACCACACCATCTGATGCAAGTGGTAACTCCTCGGCAGAGGGCTGTCAGCTTCCCACTCAGGGAAGTTGGCATCCTGGTGGACCAGTCCTGGGGCATCATGATGCCCTCTTCCACAGCCCATCGCAAGTCGGTAATGAAGGACAGAAGAGGATCTGGGGGGCATCGTGGGTGCCATCAACACGCAGGGGGTGGCACCCCGCAACTACCATCATGACCTCAAGCCCTGGGAAGACTTCAAGTCCAGGACCCACAACAAGGCTCGGATCCTTATCAAGGCTGGTGATGATCGAGCGAGGTTCAGGGGCCCGTTGACCACCGATGAGATGAGGGTTCTGGAGCGCTTCTACCCAGCGATGTACCCCCAGGTCTTGGAGTTGGTGCTCCATCTGGAGTCGACTGGTAAGTGTTCATTTGTTCTTGTCCACCATAGTGCATGTGAATGTTGACGTGTGGTTGGAGTGTGCACCATGGCCTTATGTCTGGCATGCCTCCTGTACAGATGTCTGTGTGCATGTCCCTCACAGTGCTGCATGTGAGTCCATTCAAGCGTGTCCCACATCGATGGTGTCTGTTTTGCAATGCGTGAAGCGCACTGTAAGTGATTTCAATCTGGCACTTCACCTAAATTAACGCCTAGCGTGTAATGCACAACTGAAATCCTTATTTATTTGTTTGTGCCCAAAAGTTCTTTTATTCTGAACGATGTACCACTCATATCACGCCCCTCTCTTGGAACCACCCCGGTCACACTGAACCAGGAATCAGGCTGGTTTGCAAAGTTAAAATATTTATTTTTGTAGTTACAAATTAATCAAATTAATGGTTACTATTCCCCCCTGCACACCCCTAAACCCCCCCAATAGGCAATGTAAATAGATAGGAGGAGAGAACAGGTTTCAGGAATGGCAAAATGCAAACAAAATATCAATCCCAATTTCCCCCCAGCAACACAAGAGAAACACAGAATTGATTGGCAAGCGGTCAGAATGGTTTTAAAGTTATCTTGAGAATGGATTGGGTAAAACACTAAATATGGGCTAAATTGCTGAAATTGTTTGAATTCTTATGGGAGCCGCATTAGATAGTTACACACAAACACTAGCAATGATTTGATATGAAGAAGCAATGTGGAATCTTACAACTGAGGTCGGAAGCAATCAAAAGCTGTTTTACACGTGTCAGAAATTCCCTAAACGAAATTTCACGGCAAACTTTTCTGTGCACGATAATCGCGATTATGGGAGAACTATATGGATTTGGGATGCAGTTTTAGATGCAAATTAAAGCTGTGACTGTTAGCAACAAGCAGAAATTGTTTCTAGCATGAAAACTGAATAAGTTATGGACGTTTTAGTGGAGGTAGTTTTTCTGAGATAGGTGCAAGAATGGGAAGCAGGAATACACTTTAAAATGACAAAAGGGATTTCTTACACTAGATTATGACTATAGAAAAAGAGAATGCCACACATGAATCTCCATCAGTTCCTGGCCAAGGAACCCTTCACGTAGTGGATACTCAATTTCTTTCTGGGATTCACTGTAGTTATTCACAACACTAATGACTTATGATTTCAGAAAACAAATGAGAGAAACTCAGCGCAAGAAAAGTTCTGACAATACTATGATTCTGAATTTGCAGATAGGATGAATTGAGATTGGGATGAGGCTATGCAAAGAACAAATGCTATGTGACACAGTTCTTTCCATAGACTCACTAGGTTTTTAAACGGAACCATCAGGATTCTGGTCAGGGATTCTGGTGAGGGATTCTGGTCAGAACAGACTGCTGGGCACACCAGACTGGACTGGGTCTGTTCACAGCACAGCACCAGACTGGATCGGGTCTGCAATGGCTCTGGGCACAGCTTAGGACTGGATTGAATCTTGTGGTTCTGGTGATAATTATTTCAGCAAACAAGCAGTACAGCACAGCCCGGCTGTCTATTTTGATTCCCCTTCAGTTTCTGGGGTTCTGGTTGTGGAATTTTAAGGCCTAGCTGAAATTGTTCATCTATGCAATGGGCCTTTCTGCTTTTCCAAGTCTGGAGCAAGCAAGATGGATGGTTCTGCTTCAGGGTGCTCCGACAGCAATCAGTAAGTGTGTGAATCTGTCTGTCTTTCTGAGTGCTCAGCTGTCTCTATTTATGCTTATGATAAAGGGGTGTGTGCGCAGGTTTATCCTAAGCATGACCCTTTGGCAGGGATTGGTCAGAATTTCCTCTCTTCCTTGATAGGAGGAGAAGAACAGGGTGACACCATGATGATGTGGGTTTAGGAGGGCTAGAGTCCACCCATAGCCACTTGAACACAAAATCTATTTTTGGTACAGTACATATTTCCATGTGTGCAACCTCTATAACAATCATAAATACAGTTTACATATTTCGTGTAGCAGATACTCCTCCAAACCCTGTCGCTGTACAATCTTGTGTTTGCTTTTTACAGAATTTTGCCCTTTTTATCTGGAACACAATGTCCAATTTTGGCACAAATTTCTACAAATATGTGCATTGAACATGGACATCAGTGTATGAAGTTTCATGCTTCTATCAAAAATACATTTTGTGTAATATCACATTTTCCGCCGTTTCTTCCTAGAACATGTCACAGAGTTCCGACGCCTTTTAAAATGTGCAGCCAATATTTACATTAGCAATGCTGTTATTTTTGTGTTTTTAACAATTTTACAAAGTAAGTTATCAGTCTTTTTAAAATGTGTCTTTGGTCCTTGTTAAGCAACAAATGGTTGTTTGTCTCTGCCTCCTTCTGTTTCCCTGCAGTTCAGAAGCAGTCTCCTCCCAGTTCCTCCTGGGCCCAGGCCATTTTACGACCCTTCACACTTGGCAGTGCCTGTAGCTGGAGGATGTCCATGGTCTCCTTCCCACTGCAGACCAAATTCTCCTCCCTCCCTATAATCATCACTTAGGTGTGATTTCCTGGTGGAGGGAAGAAGAACGAGGAGGCCCTGCCTTTGTGGGGGAAGCTGCTATACTGGTTTGGTTGCTTTAGGTCAGGCTTAAATTCAAATGTTAATTCTGTTGCATTGTTTCTTTGATTAAAACAAACTTGTAATTTCAAACAAGCAGCTAGAACACTTATTCTAGATTCTAAACCATGGGATTAAACAGTTACAACATAGGTTACTCTCAGTAACAGACCACTTAGTTTTCAACCATTTGACTTCAGTTTGTACAAGTTTAAAGTGCATCATGCAGGCTTCTGACAGCTGTCATTCAGGCGGCCAAGGGTACTGTACCCAGAGTTTGACAGATTTCACAGGCAGGCAACTTTTTCTGTGGACGTTTCTTTGACAAATTCAGCTTTCCAGGACATTGTAATATCTTAATTATTTCTTGAACTAAATGAATTGTTGCACCCAGCAAGAATATTGGATGTTTGAGGGTGTTTTGTACGGGCATTCTGCAGTTTCAGCAACCAAGAAAAATGGATTTCAAAGCAAGATTTTGGATTTCTTTCAGCAAAGCACTGCTTTTCCCTCTGTGCTCCATTTTTACTTGTTGTGACGCCCAGTGACATGTTTCAGGAGTGAGATCTCTGTTCCACCACTGACAACATGCATGGTAGATTTGGTAGCCATCTTTTTCTGTTGCAAATCGCAATTTCCACAGGTTTTGGTGCACACAAGGGTTTTGCGGCCATTTTGATATTTCTGGCACCATCAGAACACAGGGATGCCGCATGGCAGAGCAAAAGTGGGTCAAGACCTCCCACAGAGGCCCCCCTGCCGACTTAAGTTTGACCGCCCATCAAGGGGAAGTCAGGAGATTGGGTTGTTCTTTCTTTCTTTATGGTCCAGATGGAGAAAGTCATCTGCTTCTCCAATCAGTGTTGGATCGACAGGTTCTCCTCTCCGGTTCCGGATGGGAGTATGGAGCGATACCCCGGGCCCCTTTTGTATTTCCTCTCGGTCCCCAAGTGGTCCTCCTTGGTGCTTAAAATCCATGGTTTCAGTACTATGAGACAGAACAGAGCGTGGTTATGGACATTTCCCCACCATTATTCATGTAGTGGGGCAGATGCATACATTGAATATTGTATACAATACCCCCGTCTGTAATTCCTAATGATTTTAACAGATGAAATTTTCCAGGGATCCGGAATGTCCCCCTCGGGGTTTTCCGGTTGACTCCTCTATTTGCCGCAGAGTATACCTGAGATGGCAACTATTCAGCTGGTTGATGTGGACCCACTTATCTTCACCTTCTGCCAAACTGCCCTTGGGGATACGGCTTTTGTAGGTGACTGGTGAGATTCTGTCTACAATTTCAAAAGGACCCCGCCAGCTAGGGAGGAATGTGTGCTGTTTGGCTTGGTTCCTTTGGAAATTGGACAAGTATACCCAGTCTCCCACTTGGTATTGTTTTTCAGTTATCTTAAGGTCATAGTGGGTCTTCATACTGTCTGAAGATCTGTCTAGATTTCGATGAGCATAGGCAAAATCATGTTGAAGGTGTTTTCTCAGATTCTCAACATACTCATGAGTTGTGGAGGCATTTACCAAGGTCTGCTCTTCGGTTCTGTAGAGCAGATGCTGGGGCAGCACCATCCTTCGTCCAGTTCAAACAGACATTTTGTTGCAGAAGAAGGGGTAGATCTGATGGCCATCAGGACAAGGGGTAATCGAATATCCCAACTTGGCCCAGAATCTGCCACAAACCTTTTTAATACACTCACAATTGTCTTGTTGTATCTCTCAACTCCACCAAAAGAGGCTAGCCGACAGGCAATATGTAGTTTCCTTTTGACCCCCAGTATCTCCCACATCTTTGTCATCACTTCACTAGTGAAGTGGCTACCTCGGTCTGACTCAATCCTTTGGGGTAGTCCAAAACGTGAGAAGATGTTATTGATCATCAGGGCAGCTGCTGTTTCTGCCTTGCGATTTGGGGCTGGGAGACATTCCACCCATTTAGTGAACAAGCATGTCACGCTCAACATGTACTTGTTCCCCCTAGAGGAGCAAATCACGGGCAAATAAAATCAACTTGCAAATCTGACCAAGGCAGTGTCATCCCCCTCTTTTGGAGGGGTGCACGGTGTGTGAGTGATGTTGGCTGAAATTGTGCGCAAACAAGACACCCCTTCAAGTATTGGTCGAGGTCCTGCCCCATGTGTGGCCAGTATGCAACCTCTCTCAAGATTTCTAGTGTCTTATGAAACCCCCGGTGACCGGCTGTGGCTGCATCATGGGCGTAACTTAGCATCAGGCTTCGGAATGAGGTAGGGACCACCCACTGGTCATGGTCAGCTATGGATCTCCTAAACAACAAACCATCTTGGATTCGGAACATTTTTGGACATTTCATCAACGCTCTGAGGTCCTCTTTCCCAATGTAATCGGTATCCGTCAGGGGAAAGTTCTCAGGGTCCTTAATGTGTTGATAAAATTTACCAATTATGGATCCCCTTTTTGAGCCTTAATCAAATAAGCATCTAGGGTCTCCTTACTCCATTGTGCAGTTGAGAGTTCATTGTGAGCATTTGTCTGGGACCTAGTGATAGCAGTGACCTGGATTTCCCCCAACAGGGACTTTATCTCAAGTAAACCCCCTTGGATGGCTCCGGTTTTGGCCAGCTGATCTGCTAGGACATTGCCAGTTTTGTCTGGTCCCTATTTAGAATGACCCTTGATCTTTTTCCAGTAGAGGTCATCCCATTCAAGGTGACCAGATCATCAATATTTTGTATTAATTTTCCATGTTTCAATGGTTTATTATTAGCACATAGCATGCCTCTGATTTTCCAGTTAACGAGGTGCACCACGAACCCGTTCCGTACATAATCTGAATCAGTGATTATGACCAGTTCGTGGAGTTGGTGTTGGACGGCAGTGAGGATGACTTGATGCACAGCCATCAGCTCTGCCACTTGACTACTTCGGGGACCGATTTTGTATCCAGCGGAGGGTTCTGCGGCATCATTCACCCATGCATTCCGTACACAGGCCACAAGCTCCTTTTCCCCATTGTTGTCAACATGGTAGGAGCACCCATCCACGTAGACAGTGGGCATTCCCTCACACTGGTCTTCTTCTTAGACTTAGTGTGGGGAATTAAGGTATGCCTCCATGTTGTCTTTGATTTTAAGACTTTCGTCCTGGAGACAGTTTTCTCTGGCACAATCATGCAAGTCAGCCATAGCTTGCGCGAGGGGACTCTTCTTGTTTTGGCCATAACTAACTTCCACAGGAAAGCCTTGCATTGATAGAATCCAGGAAGTAATTCGGGAATTACTGACTTTTCCGGCCCGGATTCTGTCACTTTGAAGATATTGCAAAGTTTGGTGTGGAGTCGCCACTATGATGTGTTCCCCCTGGATAAACGGGCGGTAATTCTTCAATGCCCACACCGTTGCCAGGAGTGCCTTCTCTCAATCGTTGAATTTTTCCTCCACAGTGGATAAAGTTTTACTCGCATAGGAGATTACTTTATTGACCTTGTCATTCTTTTGATATAATACTGAAGTCAAGCATGTATTTGAGAACCCTGTGTCCAAGAAGAACTCCTTGTTTTTGACAGGGTAAGCTAGGCAAGGCGCTTGTGAGAGGCTTCTTTTGAGTTGTTTTACTGCCTCAGCTTGTTCTGGACCCCACTCCCACTTGACCCCCCTCTTCAAAAGATGGATCAGGGTCTTGTGATCTCTGGGTAGTCCTCAATGAACTTTCTGTGTAATTAGTTAGTCCAAGGAGGCTCCTTAGTTCCCGCAGAGTTGTGGGGTCTTTTAATTTCTGGAGTGCTTCTACTTTCTTTTCCTGTGGACAGAGACCCTGAAGAGTTATCTCATGCCCCAAGAAATAGACACGGGTTCTGCACCACTGTGCCTTTTGAAAGGAGAGCTTTGCTCTGGCAGCCCTCAACTGTGTCAGAACATAACGGATCTCTGCTATGTGTTCCCCCAAAGTTGAGCTTTTGACTAAAACATCATCTACATAGGCCAGGTTACCCCTTTCACCCAGGTCGGGCATGGCCTTGTGTAGAAAAATGTTAAATTCATTGCCGGAGTTGATGTATCCGAAGGGAGTCCGGGTCCAAGTGTACTGCTGCCCCCGAAGGTAAAGGCCAGCTTGTATTGGTCCTCCCTACTGACAGGTACAGTCCAGTACCAATTGGTGAAGTCAATTGCAGTGAATACCTTTGACCCCTGGATCTGGGCCAGCCCTCGGTCAATTTAGGTAAAAGGCCATCGGGAAGTATGGACCCATTTGTTGAGCTCCCTTAGGCCAGCACAGAGTCTCCACTGGCCGTTTGGTTTCAAAATCCCCAGCACCGGATTATTAAGGGTTCTGTGGACTGGACGAATTATCCCACGGGACTCAAGGTTCTTAATTATTTCAGTAAGGGACTCCATTGATGCGAGAGGCACGCAATATTGATTAACGAACACTGGAGTCATGCCAGGGTCCGTGAGAATTGTTGTTGTATGGATGTCGGTGCGACCACAGTCATATGAGTCCACCGCAAAGAGATCTTGAAAATCTAAGAAAACTTGTTTCAAATTTTGCTTTTGCTCCAGAGTCTCACAGGCATCAGCTAGGTTGACTTTCTCCTCATTCATCTGCCTGAAGCCTGGAAAGACTTCCGGTTTGGCTATCTCAGCGGCTTCTTCCAGCTATGTGGAGAAGTCCCGGGTCTAAGTGCTGATTTGGACTGATGGCTTCAGATGGGGAAGGCAGCCCTCGTGGACTTGAAAGATCACCTCATCCCTCCTGAAGCCACAGTTCACATCTTCCTTACCATAAGGGCAGGAAGAGTATGCCAGGAAATTCCCCCAATGCCTGGTGAAGATCCTGTCTGTTGTTGTGTCATTGTCGCCATCACTGTAAAAACAGTTCTTGGGGATTGGTCCTAACAGTTCATTACCTAAATCTAATGAAAAATGTCGGTCATCAACCGCCATTCCAATAATAGTGCCTGCGGCCAGCCTGGTACTCTTTAGGTCGCTGTTATCCACCTCTATTGGAATGGTGTTGTGTTCTATGTTGACTAGTGGTGTTGGGTTTACCCCCCATCCTTGCTGTTGGAAATGCGCATTAAGATGGACATGAGTGTCAGAGTTTTTCAGTTTCTGTCCTCTTTTAATTTTTACTTCCAGTGAGAATTGTCGGGTCCGTTCTGGGATGGTGACTTCCTCTCCAATCTGAATTTCAACTGCATATGGCAGCAATTGAGTTGACCGAAATGCTTTCTCTGTGTCATCAAAGTCCATGGGATTACCCGCTAATCGGGACCAAGCTTTGAAGTTTATTAGGTCCAAACTAATGGCAAAGCGATTGAGAATGTCACTGCCTAAGTAAAATGCAGCAGGGACATCTCGCACGACCCAACAATTATGGACTATGCTCTTGTTGCCTATGGAAATTTTGAGCATACTCCTACGCAGGAGATGTTTGGAATTGGGTGTTTCCAGGTCCATTTCCCATTTGTCTAACAGTTTAAATGTGGGAATGGCTGGATCTTTTGGGAGTTTGCGGAACATGGCCTCGCTGATGAAGCTCTTACCGTTGTTCACACATACTCGGGAGAGAACAGAGTCCTTCCGTTCATTTATCTGAATAGGGATGAACATTTGCTCTCCAATTTTCTGAATATCAACCAAGCTTTGAGCTGATTTCTCATCTTTTTGGACTATAGGAATGGGATTTTCTGATTGTGAATTTGTATAGAATGTCAGAGTGTTTTCTTCCAGTGTGGAATGCCACCTTAGACTGGAAGGAAGGTTGATTTTCAGAAATAGAGAGGACTCCCCATCACCAGTTTGTTGTCCTACTGCAATTACTGTCACGTCTGGGATTTGATTCTTCTGGAAGTGAAATTCTATTTGGTCAGGTTTTTGTTCAACCATGTGGGATGTGCCATTTAAACTAACATGGTTGACACTCTGTTTCAATTTTGTTGTTCGCTTAGTCTGGGTCCAGAGGACCTTGTTTACACAATCTATGAGGGGAGACAACCTATGCAGGCTGTCATTCCATAGTAAACAAGGTGTGCCCTCTGGAGTCACAACTATGACCGGGTGCTTCACGTTGTGTCACCCAATTTTAATGTCTAAATATGCAGTCCCCTCGATGGGAATTTCCCGTCGAAGTTCTGAAGTTGTCCAGGAAGAGGGGTGAGAGGAATTTGGTATTTCTCCCACCTTCCCAAATTCAGTTGATCAAAGGCTCTTTTTGCCAGAAGGGTGGCTTGGGATCCAGTGTCCACCAGTGCCAAAATTGTACATTGCCCCTGTATTTGGACCGGGGCATAACATCTTCCCTCCTTTTCCTCCAGGGGGCAAAGATAATGCACATTTTTAGCTAACTGGTGGGTTACTTTCCTTGCTTTGGATACTGACAGAGAGGTGATTTGGGCTGGATTTTGTTTGGGATCTTGGGAACCTGTAAGAAAAAGGTGACAGCCAGATATGGGGGAAGTTTTGGGTTCCCCTGGTTCTGATTCTGGGCTGCCCCCTGCCCTTTTTGGAGGCAGTCACCAGGGTGTGTTTTAACCAGGGGATTTTCGTGCTGGTCATTCTGGGTACTAACTCGGTCCCCACATCTACCCAGTCTGGATTTGGATCCTTTGGGACCCATTTTTCTTTGGGAGGAGTTCCCCCATCCTTGAAGGCGAAGATCCTTTTCCCAGAATCCTCTGAGGACCCCTCTCCTTGAAACTGGAATATGTGTACCTCCTTCACAAAATGGGTCTTTTCGGGCTCTTTATTTCTCCTACCCGCTCTCTGCTCCTTGAGTTGCAGACTTTCGGGGGCAGGAGATTTTGGTTTCGGTTCCTGGGTCTCCCGGGGCTTTCCACAAGTGGGGAAGGAAGCTTCCTCCAAGGCTTTACACCCCCTTCCCCTTATGCCTCCTCCCAGGGAACCGGTGGATTGTCGGGGTTCTTCCCCTGTCATTGTTCTGGAGCACAAGACCCTGGATTCGAGGAGTTCTGAGCTGCCATGCTCATCTGAGGATTCTGTTGAACCCTCAGCATGCGACCCAGACCCTGTGCCATGTTCTGGACCTGGCGCTGTAGTTGGGACACCCGCTCTGGCTGGTACGGGGTCCTCAGGTCTCCCCTGGTTTGACCCGGGAAAGGTAACTATCCCTTCTCGCAAAATACCCCTGGTTAGGGAAGTTTGGGTACCCCTCCACCCTTGGCCTCCCCTCTCCCAGATTAGGCTGTCTGGGCTCAGGAAATTTGGGAAAAAAGGATGGGTTGCTTTGGGGGTTGAAATTTGGCGGGTACCTGGGAAAGACATTTCGTCCGGCATTTGGTGGATTACTGCCCTCCTGGGGAAAGTGAGGAGGGAGGTTCCCTGGGTTTCCTGCTGTTTGGTTGGACCACCCCTTGGGCTGGAGGAGTCCACATATAGCCCAGGATGGGTCGATTTCCCTTGTAGTGTGGGCTGATCTAGTCAGGGGAGTTAGGGTTCCCATTTGTGGAGTTACCACCCTGGCTCCCTGTTTTGGATTGGCCCGAGGGACTTCTGGGTTTGGGGTTGCTTGGCTACTGCGCGGGAAGGTTCTTAGACCCCCCATCTCCAGATCTAAAATGGGGGCAACCTTCACCTCTGCCACCTTAGCAGCAGCATGGGTGTTGGTTGTTTTGGGGCTTTTGCTACTATCTTTATTTTCCAATAGCTTCTGCACTTCATAGATGCGCATTGCTTGTTCAATGACCCAGTCTATTGATCTTTTCTAGTGAAGTCCCTCACTAGCTGGGTCATAATATACTTAGGGAGAGCATGAAAGAAGGTGTTCACAAATTCTTTACTGTCAGTGCGCACCCTTCTAGTAGTCTGCGCAAAGGCGCGTTTTAATTGCTGAACAAATTCTTGCGGGGCCTGGTCTTCCCCACATTGTAAGTTGTAGGCTGCCTTGCGAGCCTCTTGAGGGGTCCTATGAATAGAATAATGTTTCAGGATGGCCACCTTATAGGTCGACCATCTGGAATGGTTCTGATCCTCCAGCCCTGCAAAGAAGCTGGAGTACTCAGGAGAAAAAGGTCCACTTTACATACTGTATACAGCTTTGGTTGTGCTTCAGATGGAAAGTTTCCATTATCTGTTCAAATAACTCAAGGTGCTCCCAAACCAAATATTTTGCATTCTTGTGGTAGGGCGTAATGACGCTCCTAATAGCTTTTATTTGTTTCAGGGGATCCTTGAGCAAGGCCCTCTTGACTTTGTTGGCTTTTTTAGTTCGGGTCACCCTGATCCACTCATCCTCTGACTCAGAGGCACTGCTACCAGAGGTGGCTAGCTGGTCTTCTAGACTCTCCCGGATTCTGTGAGCTTGGGAATGGCTGGCAGAATGTGGGGGTCTAGATTCTAGGGACCTGTGGCATTCAGAAGAGTCTTCTGACTCTTCATTGCTCCCAGGATTGGCTGAGTATCCCCACCACTGTCCTAGCTGGGAAGAGGTTTTTAGTATGCTCTTAGTAGGCCTACTCTCATGGAATTCCCCACCAAATTTTACGGTCTGATCTATGGATAAGTTATATTTCTGAGGATCCACTTCTTTTATTCTCCCCTCACTGGAGTCTCCCTGATCAGAGAAGATGGCCCTAGCACTTGGGAACTAATACATCGATGCCTGCCCATCAATTTCTGGGAGGCGCTGTCCTATTAGCCCCATATTCCTTATTGGATTGAAGTCAACCATTCCCATGGCCCTTGGCTCATGTGAGCCAGTGGACATGGGGATGGCAGTGTCCATGGAATTGAAGAGATTGAGGTCCCTGGTGCCAGGGTTCCTGAGGTTATTCTCAGAGGTTTCCCTCTCCCATCTTACCTAATCTCTCTCAGCCCCTACTCCCTATTGGCATGCAATAATTGGACCCTTTTGCTCTTCATTTAAGGCCTTACTGGTCCCTATTAATTGTTCCTGCGTGGCACATGTCTATGGAGCCTGCCATTTTTCTCACAGAGAGCCTCATTGTCTCTCTGTGCTTCCTTCCTAATTTTGGAGTATTGGGCCACATTTTGCTGCAGGAGGCTCACCTCCTGAGTTCTGTCCTTACTGGCCTGGTCATTCTTTGCCAGAGCATCTTCTACCCTCCTGGTGTGCTCTAACATCGCTCTTCATCAAATTCTGTTTGGGATTCAAGGTCTTTGAGAATTAATTTATTATTTTCCCCTTTTAAGGATTCTAGGCAGTTTTTCAGGGTGACTATCTGCTCTGCATAGAATCTATTATAGTTCAATTGCTGCTACAGCTTTTGTTGGCTCTGTAGTAGAGAATCCACACTTTCTTGGCACTCTTTTTGCAGTGTCAGTAATTTGGTGTCCTGCTCTACACTCTCTTGCTGCAGGAGATCCAGATCTTCCTTTACTTTTGTCAGGTACTCTCTGGTTTCTCTCTCTGAATCTTGGCACCTTTGTAGCCTTTGCTCTCCAGAGTCCAGATCTGTTTGGGTTTTCTCTAGGGATTGTACTTGCCTTTTTGCCAAATCTAGGTTTTCAGCATATTTTTCCTGTATTACTCTAATGTGGAGGTACAAGTACGCCGCTATTTTGGCAATTTTACATTGCTCTTCTTTTACCCTTGGGGCCACATACAGTTCACTAAGTGCCTGGTGTAATGGACCCTGGCCATGCCATGTATCTAATTCTATGGCAGTGATTTGTTTGATTTCCTGCAGCCAAAAATTCTCATCCTGCTTATCCCATTCACCCCTGACAAACAATTTGTGCAGTAGGTGTTCTTTTGCCATATTAATCTCCACTGGGGTCGCCATTCCGGAAATATTAATTTCCTTCTGACTTATCTCAGGGTTACTTTTACCTTTGCAAAACAGGCCCAATTCCTTTGAGTATTTCTATTGAAGGGAGTTTTTACAGTGTAGCACAGTTTGGTAGCCCGACAAGGTGTATGTACCCCGTCAGTTAGCACGCTGTGTTAGACTGTCACAAGTGGTATGTCTAATTCAGGATATTGTGATGAGCCCCCAATCTATAACTGATTTCAATTTCGGCACTTCACCTAGGTAAACGCCTAGCATGTAATGCATAACTGAAATCCTTATTTATTTGTCTCTAAAAGTTATTTTATTCTAAACGATGTACCACTCATATCACGCCCCTCTCTTGAAACCCCCCAACCCCGGTCACACTGAACCAGGAATCAGGCTGGTTTGCAAAGTTAAAATATTTATTTATGTAGTTACAAATTAGTCACACTATGTTTAATGGGTATACAATAATCACCAATGGGGTGATGTAACACTAAGCAGTCTTTTTAATGCACAAGGAGCAATAGTGAGCAAAACAATTCAGCACAGAAATAATACTTTTGTGTGTGTGTCCAGAACAGATAGTGTGTGGTTACTATTTCCCCCTGCACACCCCTCAACCCCCCAATAGGCAATGCAAAGAGATAGGAGGAGAGAACAGGTTTCAGGGATGGCAAAATTCAAACAAAATATCAATCCAAATTTCCCCCCAGCAACGAAAGAGAAAACCAGAATTGATTGGCAAGTGGTCAGAATAGTTTTAAAGTTATCTTGAGAATGGATTGGGTAAAACGCTAAATATGGGATAAATTGCTGAAATTGTTTAAATTCTTATGGGAGCCGCATTAGCAGGTTACACACAAACACTAGCAATGATTTGATACGAAGAACCAATGTGGAATCTTAAAACTGAGGTCGGAAGAAATCAAAAGCTGTTTTACACGTGTCAGAAATTCCCTAAACGAAATTTCACGGCAAACTTTTCTGTGTGCAATAATCGCGATTACGGAGATCTTTATGGATGTGGGATGCAGTTTAAGATGCAAATTAAAGCTGAGAATGTTAGCTACAAGCAGACATTTTGTTTCTAGCATGAAAACTGAAGAAGTTATGGACGTTTTAGTGGAGGTCGTTTTTCTGAGATGGGCACAAGAATGGGAAGCAGGAATGCACTTTAAAATGACAAAAGGGATTTCTTACACTAGAATATGACTATAGAAAAAGAGCATGCCACACATGAACCTCCATCAGTTCCTGGCCAGGGAACCCTTCACGTGGTGGATACTCAATTTCTTTCTGGGATTCACTTTAGTTACTCACAACACTAATGACTTATGATTTTAGAAAACAATTGAGAGAAACTCAGTGCAAGAAAAGTTCTGACAGTACTATGATTCTGAATTTGCGGATAGGATGAATTGAGATTGGGATGAGACTATGCAAAGCACATATGCTATGTGACACAGTTCTTTCTATAGATACTCCCTAGATAGGTTTTTAAACGGAACCGTCAGGATTCTGGTCAGGGAAACTGGTCAGGAATTATGGTCAGGACAGACTGCTGGGCACAGCGGACTGGACTGGGTCGGTTCACAGCACGGCACCAGACTGGATCGGGCCTGCAATGGCTCTGGTCACAGCTCAGGACTGGATTGGATCTTGTGGTTCTGGTGATAATTATTTCAGCAGGCAAGCAGTACAGCACAGTCCGGCTGTCTATTTTGATTCCCCTTAAGTTTCTGGGGTTCTGGAATTTTAAGGCCTAGCTGAAATGGTTCAGCTATGCAATGGACCTTTCTGCTTTTCCAAGTTTCTGGAGTCTGAAGCAAGTAAGATGGGTGGTTCTGCTTCAGGGTGCTCCGCCAGCAATTGGTGAGTGCGTGAATCTGTCTGTCTTTCTGAGTGCTCAGCTGTCTCTATTTATGCTGATGATAAAGGGGTGTGTGTGCAGGTTTATCCTAAGTGCGCCCCTTTGCCAGGGATTGGTCAGAATGTCCTCTCTTCCTTGATAGGAGGAGAAGAACAGGGTGTCACCATGATGATGTGGGTTTATGAGGCCTAGAGTCCACCCCTAGCCTCTTGAACACAAAATCTACTTTTGGTACAATACATATTTCCATGTGTGCAGCCTCTATAACAATCATATATACAGTTTACATATTTTGTGTAGCAGATACTCCTCCAAACCCCGTCGCTGTAAGATCTTGTGCTGGTTTTTACAGAATTTTGCCCTTTTTATCTGGAACACAATGTCCAATTTTGGAGCAAATTTCTACAAATGTGCTTATTGAACATGGGCATCGGTATATGAAGTTTCATGTACTATCAAAAATACATTCTGTGTAATATCACATTTTCCGCCATTTCGTCCTACAACATGTCACAGAATTCCAGCGCCTTTTAAAATGTGCAGCCAATATTTACATTCGCAATGCTGTTATTTTTGTCTTTTTAACGATTTTACCCAGTAAGTTATCAGTCTTTTTAAAATGTCTCTTTGGTCCTTGTTAAGCAACAAATGGTTGTTTGTCTCCGCCTCCTTCTATCTCCATGCAGTTAAGAAGCAGTCTCTTCCCAGTTCCTCCTGGGCCCAGGCCATTGTATGACCCTTCACACTTGGCAGTTCCTGTAGTTGGAGGATGTCCATTGTCTCCTTCCCACTGCAGACCAAATTCTCCTCCCACCCTATAATCATCACTTAGGTGTGATTTCCTGGAGGAGGGAAGCAGAAGGGAGAGGCCCTGCCTCTGTGGGGAAGCTGTTATACTGGTTTGGTTGCTTTTAGTCATGCTTAAATTCAAATGTTAATTCTGTTGCATTGTTTCTTTGCTTAAAACAAACTTGTAATTTCAAACAAGCAGTTAGAACACTTATTTCAGTTTCTAAACCATGGGATTAAACGGTTACAACATAGGTTACTCTCAGTAACAGGCCACTTAGTTTTCAACCATTTGACTTCAGTTTGTACAAGTTTAAAGTGTATCATGCAGGCTTCTAACAGCTGTCATTCAGGCAGCCGAGGGTACTGCACCCAGAATTTTACAGATTCCACAGGCAGGCAACTTTTGCTATGGATGTTTCTTTGACAAATTCAGCTTTCCAGGACATTGTAATATCACAATGATTTCTTGAACTAAATGAATTGTAGCACCCAGCAAGAATATTGGATGTTTGAGGTTGTTTTGTACCAGCATTCTGCAGTTTCAGCAACCAAGAAAAAGGGATTTAAAAGCAAGATTTTAGATTTCTTTCAGCAAAGCACTGCTTTTCCCTCTGTGCTCCATTTTTACGTGTTGTGAAGCCCAGTGACATGTTTCAGGAGTGAGAAATTGCGATTTCCACAGGTTTTGGCGCGCACAAGGGTTTTGCGGCCATTTTGATATTTCTGGCACCATCAGAACACAGGGATGCCGCATGGCAGAGCAAAAGTGGGTCAAGACATGTAAAGATCTGCACATATTTGCATACCTGTGTCTTGTCTGTGGCATGCAAGAGGTGTGACACATGGGTGCTTATGTCACCATCATGGACATGCATGCTGTACATGTGCATGTGTCTGAGAAGTGAGTGTGTGACTGCCCAACACTCCGCATGTATGTTACATGTATGTTACTTGAGTTCTAGATTTCTGATTGATTCTCGCTGTCAATTTGCCCTTGAGTTCACTGTGACGTGATAGCTCCATGGCCTGCCTCATGATTGTCAGGTGATGCGTGTGAATGATATGTGTATCTCCCATGATGTGTGTCATCTGAATACACAATTATGATCTTGTCAGTGCCTTGCCCATGGATGTGAATGTCTGTTGTGAATGACAGACATGTTTGTGAATGTGTGTGAATGGCACTTCCCTGTGTGTATTGGAGGGTGATGATGGTTGTGACCTTTGACAGTGCCACTGATGTACATTTGCATTGTGACAAAACCACATACCCACATATGTTCAGTAGCCTGATGTTTGTGTTCTATGTTTCCCTATCCACAGCGATGATGGAAGAACAGGGCAGAGAAGGCACTGTGGAGCATCACAGCAGGGATGCCTCCACCAGGCACAGATGCAGGGCCCAGTCCTCCTCCCAGGTACCGTTATCTTCCAGGAGCGTGGAGACTGGTGCTGTGTCCACGACAACAGCCGCAGCTGCTTAGGGGAGGCCCAAGAGGGTGAAGTTGGTTGTGGGCACCTCGGCAGTGGGAGGGACAGGTGAGCCCACACAGGGGCAATCCGATGCGGAAGACAGTGGGGAGTAATCCAGGTTGGGGGTGGTGGAGGAGGAGGAGGCCACATCAGCCCAGCACATGGGGCCCGGCAGGGGTGATGAGGTAGGTGTGACTGGTGCAGTCCAGGATCAGGGGCCAGAGGCAGTGCAGATCACCGTGGAGGGGTCTGTGACTGATCTTGTCCCCAGAACTGTGACTGGACCAGTATGCACCTGCGGGCATGCTTCATGCCGGACCCATCCGAATGTGGTGGATGTATCCACGCAAATGGATCTTCCACTACCTGCGGATGAAGCAATTTGTGACAGGAACCGTTGCTAGCCTGTATTGCAAGGCGTACAGCCAGCATTCGTGACGATGTGCAGGCTTCCAATCGGGGGCTTGCACATCATCAAGATGAGGTCTGTCGCCTCATTAACTGGCTAGCTCAGTTCCTGATCACAAATCTGGTATGTGTGCTGGCCACTGCTGCAACCCCGCTCCTCCTTTTCCTCCTCTGTGCGTCAGTCGTCCTCCCTGCCATCTTCTGCCCCAGATACCACCAATGCCCCTGTGTTCCTGTCCCAACCCCGGCAGCCCGTCTGGTGGAGATCACATCCCTGCCACAGTTTGGAGTCGAAGGAGAATCAACAGAGGTTGTCACTGCAGCGACAGGAGCTATGGTAATGGAGGAAATGCAGGCACCAAGCAGCAGGGCATGTGCACGACGGCTCCGGGTAGTGTCCTCATCCCGGAGGCTGTCCTTGTGGTGCTGGCACCAGGCTTTTTGGCAACAGCAGGCTCAGGGTAGGATGCAACAGGACTCGGGGTGTTCATCATCAAAGAGGCAGGTATGGGCCATCGGGCAGGAGGCAAACGTGGACCTTACGACAAGGATGTCTTCCGTGTTGGAGCGTTTGGGCCAGAAAATCGGGGCAGAGCGGCAGCGGGCACAGGAGGCGCACCTCACCATGGCCAGGGTGGAGAATTCACTGCGTCGTCGGAGAGGCGGGCGGAGGACCTCGAGGAGACTAGCAGGGAGTTTGAGAGGAGCATGGAGGAGCCCCCTGCAAGCCCTTGAGGGGGAAGCCAAGGCACGCCTACGGGAAGTGGACACAGTGTTCGATGATGCCCTGCCGGAGACTATGAGAGAGCATGGTGAGGCGATGGACTAGCCCGCTGCCTTTGTATACAGTTCTTAAGGAGTAGGTTTCATTTGTTTTTTCTTTTTTTTTTGGAGTTACTGGACTTTGCTCTGCATCTTGTATTTAGTTATTTTTGTATTGTATTTTTAGGATTTTTCGACATGTTTTGGGACCATCGACCCTGGATCTTTGTAAATATTTGGATTTAAATTTGAACAGTTTTTAACCATGAAGGAATGGTTTTTACATGATGTTTTTTTCATTTGCACATAAGTTAATGGACAAGGACCACATTTTTGACTTTCATTTTTTACATCACGTTGATTTCGGTTTTCACTTTCTTTTGGTTTTTGATTTGGTTCATGCATGTTTAATTTGATGTTATTACTGTGGGTGACTTAGATTTCAATGTTAAAAAATGATATTAAATAATATGTATCTAAGTGGTGTCTAGTTTCAACGGTTTAGTGCATGTTTCACTCCACCATGACTCATTTGCATGTTCCTGATGTTCACCAATGTTTTTTATGTGTGTGCACACATTCATGCATGTGCGATGTTAGGATTCACATGACATGGGCCATGTATTAGGGAGCATGACCAATGGATGGGTGTTGAGTTGCACCAGGGGGGTGCAGCCTTTGGTGGCCTTTTAGATGGCATGTGCTGAGTGATTGTATGTTGGTCAAATGTGTTTGGGGTAGGTGTGGGGACATGTGGCGGGGGCCTGCTTGCAGCTTGCCGTCCCTGGTGGGGGTTGGGGACATGAGGCGGGGCCTGCCTGCAGGTTGCCGTCAATGGTGGGGGGTGGGAGATTAGGCAGGGCCTGCCTGCAGGTTGCTGTACTAGTGGGGGGGGGTGACATGAGGCGGGGCCTGTCTGCAGGTTGCCGTCACAGGTGGGGACATGTGGTCGGCCTGTCTGCAGGTTGCCATCACTGGTGGAGTGTGGGGACATGAGGCGGGCCTGCCTGCAGTTTGCCGTCAATGGTGGGGTGGTGTTACATTAGGCGGGGCCTGCCTGCAGGTTGCCGTCACAGGTGAGGACATGTGGTGGGCCTGCCTGCAGGTTGACATCACTGGTGGGGTGTGGGGACATGAGGCGGGGCCTGCCTGCAGGTTGTTGTCACTGATGGGGGGGGGGTGGGGACATGAGGCGGGGCCTGCCTGCAGGTTGCCGTCACAGGTGGGGACATGTGACGTTGCCTGCCTGCAGGTTGCCATCACTGGTGGGGTGTGGGGACATGAGACGGGGCCTGCCTGCAGGTTGCCGTCACGGGTAGGGATATGAGGCGGGGCCTGCCTATGGGGTATGGTCACAGGTGATGGGGTGGCCATGTGGTGTGGGCTGCCTGAGGGGTATGTTCACAGGGGATGGTGGGGGTCCCATGTGGCATGGGCTGCCTGCGGGGTATGTTCACGGGTGATGGTGGGGGTCCCATGTGGTGTGGGCTGCCTGAAGTGTATGTTTGTAGGTGATGGGGGTCCATGTGATGTGGGCTGCCTGCGGGGTATGGTCCACTGCTGGGGTCTGTCTGTCCCGTGAGGAGGTGTCTGCTTCCAGTGGAGTTGTGCGTGCATCGCGTTGTATACACGGACCTTCCCATGCGATTTGGCTGGTGTGAGTGGGGTACGCGATTTCACTGGGGTGCAGACAGAGTACGCGTGGGCCTTTCCATGTGATTTGGCTGGTGCGAGCATGCTACGCATTTTTGCTGGGGTGCGGACGAGGTACGCATGGGACTTCCCACGTGATTTGGCTGGTGCGAGCAGTGTGCTGGGCCACGGAGGGCGAGGGGCCTTGCGCCGTATTGGGCATTTCACTGGCTTTTTCCTGCACATTGGGGCATATTGGGGGTGTTACTGGCACTGCTTGGTGTTTATTGCGCCACGGCGACTGATGCCTCGGAAAATCCATGAATACACGTGCTGTGCAATTGCTGGTTTGCACCACAGCTGGGGCACGCGTGGCGCACGCTCCTTCTTGGCGCACGGCACTTGCGCTGCTTCTGTGCTGGATTCTATGAATTGGGCCCTAAATCTGAAGAATTAGCAACATTTGTAAATCATCTTTTCATGATCGTGCATATACTCTGATATATGTTATAAATATTATCAGTAGATTATGGTTGTACTGTATTGATCATTTAGTACAGTCCAGTGTGAAACGCATGAATTAATGTACAAACACCCAGACTTTAATATTGCGACCATACTGTTTTGGAAAACATGTACACAATACATGTTTGACATTTAAAGCCTTGCACAGTAACAGATTTTGGATTGAACTGTTTTGTAAATTTAGTATTATGCAAGAAAAGCACAAGATGCAAATACAGTAAGTTGTTTCTATCCTGCAAACTTTCAGAATCGCACACGCAGTTTGTTTTAAAATGTAACTGTAACTTAAAATAAAAAAGGGACCATCATTGAACCATGTGATAGTTCACATTAGAGATAGAATTGAAACGATTTAATAACTTGTGACGTAGAGGTTAACTAGCTAGACCCGATATCACAAAGTCTTGACATCGAATCGGCGTGGAGCCTTTCAGTTTTATTTTTACAAAAAAGAGGATTATAATTGGCACTTTCCATTTTTATTTTTAAAAAGGAGGATTATAATTTGAAAAACGAAGAGTCAGACGCCACATCCGATATTTGTTTTACCGTGGCATGTGAAACCTTTATTTGGGGCATGGCATATGACACCTGCCATTTGCACGTGTCACTTGTAGTGGTGACATGCAGTGGCACGTGTCACTGGCATATGACACATGCCATATTCGGTTCCTACCCCTACTGCCTCATGAGCGTCCTGTTCTTCAGTTTTTCCATCCTGGGAATTTGGGACTATAGTGGGGTTTCTTGTTGTCACTGAAAGTCTTGGAAACAATGTTTATGGTGTCTTTGGCAATGTTTCAGGTTGGGCATTAGCTGAGTTTGCGACGATCTCTCCTTTACAAGCTTTGTGCAATGTGTTTGCTCTAAATTAAGGATTTGGTACTGGATCTTGGTTTGTGGTGCATTTAATCATTTTGGCAATAGGTGTGCACCGTTCTACTCGCCTGTCCTTTCACGTTTTACTTCTACCTTGGGGTAATGAAATGACATTAAGTGGGTTTAATGAACTCAATCCACTTATCATTGTAAAATTAAAAACGTAGAAACAATGTAGGCAGTGAAAAATAGCTTTTTTTTTACGATTGACCTTTCTAGCTACTAATTCATCCCTTGTGTCACAATTTATAACATTTCTAACTTTCCAGGAAACAACGTTTTGCATTCTGGTTCTTCTACATTCGAATTGCACATTCTAAGTATGTACCAATACATGCAAGCATTCACAACAGCATTTGTAAATACAAATGAAGGCGTGACCAATGATGTGCCCTTAGGCCTCTTGGTAACAATGCCTCTTTTTAAAATACCCTCACCAATATGACGGACAAGCAGTGGCACAATGACCATTTGGCAGCCCCCTGTAAATTTGGGTTATGTTGACTTGACCTGAGTTGCAGAGCGTGGGAGGCAGAACAGGACACAGACAATAAACGGTGCAAGTGGCTGCACAGTTAACAAAGGCAGAGCAATTAGTAATTTAAAACAGTACATTGTACGCAGCTCATTTGGAAGTAAGCCAACTCTTGATGGGGTGTTAGTACATGCATGTCAGGAGCATGATTGGAAGAGTGGGGGACAAGAGACATCGCATTCTCACAGCGGTTCTTAAGTGTGTGCTGTCAGACATGAAGGAGAGCATTAACTGCTTGTAACATTGAAGCTGCACCAGAATAGTTTCATTAGAATGTATAAAGAAATTAGATGCTTCCACATAAATACATTTTCCCCTTCACCACAGTCTCTGAAGTTAGCACCTCTCCTGACATTTGAAAGGTTACATCCTCACACCCCCCCACAAAGTTTTAGCCTAGTTGCACACCTGCAAAGAGAAAGACACTGTACTCCCAACAGTGCTTATTTTCAAGCGATTGCAGTAAAAGTGCTGATCCAGCATTGGCAATGAAGGCATAGCTAACAACTGCGGGAGTATTGGCAGCCGGGTAGGGCACCTCTAGATGGATAGGATATCATTGACAGCTCTAATAAAGGTGTCAAAAGCACATAAGCAGCTCAAAAGGTCCATCAACAACATTGGGGTCGCCATGCTCAAGCAGGGACATGAGGGGCTCTGGGAAGTGTGGGACATGAGAACGAGATAACTAGGGTAACCTAACATGAGATGAGAACCACAGGTAAGTAAATCGTGTGCGTATAGCACTGACAGGCCCTGCACGACAGGAAAAAGTAAAATTGCATAAGAACTGCGTGGTAAATGGGGAGTGGGAACAGTGATGCCAGCTGATTGTTCCCAGGAGACAGTAGTCACTGGGAACAGGGAACAGCAGATGCATACAAGGTCAGAGAGTCGGGCTCTCGAGTGCGGGCTGGACCAGGGAGAGTTAAACTCATAAAAATAAGTTTGGGGAAACACTGACACAGTGTGGTCAGCAGTTTCAAATTGCCCCTTGGCAATCGTGCCTGGGAAGAAGGATGTAAGATGAGGGTGATGATACAGGAAGAGCCAATCAGAAGGTGAGTTGTGGTGTCCCTGAAAGGCAACAAGTATAGTGTGTTCTCACTGATGTCCACGGTGCACCTCATTGGTCGGATGCTGTATGTTTGTCTCCCTTCCCACACACTCAGGGTGTCTCGTGTCTTTTTCTATGTATGCTGACGAATGGCATATTAATAAAGTCACGGAGCTCAGCACGATTTTGTATTACAAAATAAAACAAAAGGGTATTTCTTGGGGTGAAGCGGGGAGAAATGTGGCACCACAGAGAAGGTGCTGAACAGAGAGGTCAAGATTGTCTGCTCCAATCATCGATGTTTAACATATGTCTAGCTTCAGTGGACTGATGTGGTCCCACCGATCAGTTCTGTAGGATGTCTAATATTTTGCAACATTAATCGCAACTGCTTTTGATTATGCAAATTACCTTTTATCTGTATAACATATCTGCCCGCAGTGGGTGGTGTTGGCAGCTCCGATCAACCCGTTCTGTGCCACTGTCCTGTTTGATTTGTGCTTGCCCAGCTGCAATAAACAGTGTTACTTCTTGCCTGGTGTACGATCCATTTTGGATTACTACTAATACCCTATTGACTTTGTGCGTGTGGAGGACCCAGCAAGATTCTCAGTTCCCTCAGCCAATTTAGGGTTTTCCAGCCACCCTCCAGGGGAGCGCAGGTCTCGGACTGTGGACCATTTCCACACACACTACCAAGGAGTTCTTGCAAACGGCGAGTTTGCAAAAGCCTGCCTGGTCCTGAGTGCTGCAGGAGGAGTGAGCCAACAGGGAAGGCTCATTGCAGAGAGGACTTGAGGATCTCTACGAGGATATCTATGACATGCGAGTGTTACTGTAAATAAACATGCTGTGTCGTGGTTGCATGCCCACAAGACGAAGGAGTTCTTCTTTTATAGTGTTTAGGACACATCCTAAAGGAGGGAGGATGATCGGCGCTAGTAGTCATAGATTTTAGTACAATGCACCCCATAGGGAGTGGATGTGTGGCAGGCACATCTGCATTAGAGTAGAAAGGTGTGTATAAGGTGGTGGACACCCATTAGAGGAGAGTTGTGCATAGTGCAAGCAATTGTATAGTTGTGTCATTAAGCGAAAAGGGTGTTGTTTTCATTCGTTTGTGAACTATTGAAGGATGCACGCTATAGAATAGTATATGTCTGAATGGCTATGGTGATTAGTTGTCAGTGATTAGTGTCTGTTCAATTTTGTGGCTTCAACCGAGGTAGAAGTGTCAGTGCCTACAGTACCGGGGTTACAATATTCCGCTTGGCATTGTAGCGGTGGGTGTTCTTTCATCTGACTGCACGAACATAGGTAAAGGAGGGTCTGTGGAGAGGGCAGCTGGCATACTTACATGGAGTGAGTGGACGGGCCTGTGGAGAGTGCCTGTGTGCCTGGTGAGTGTGCGTGGGTAGGCCTGTGCAGAAGGCCAGAGATTGCGAATAGGGCATAAGGAGGAGGATTGGTAAGTGTGTGCATGTCTGAGAGGTAAATAAGGGTGAGAGTGTGAACGTGGACAAAGAGGGACAAGAGAAAATAAGTAAGGGGAGGGGTCACAGGGATATAACAGGGGGAAGAGGACATAGGGTTGGATAATGGCTTTCCGGGATAACCCCCTCGATCACATGTGTGAGAAGTTACCCCAATATGACGATAAAATAATCAAATATAATTTTCAATGGTTACAGAACACTGCAGGACATTGTTTCCATGCATGGACAGGGGAGGGAACGTTCGATAGTAAGAACATAGAACATATGTTCTTGTACCTACTAACAAAGTACAAAGGCTCTAAACTTAAGAGGAGTAGACTGAATATTTTAGGGCAGTGGAAGCCCTACGAAGAAAAAAAGGGCAAGCCTCTGAATCATGGCAACAAGACAGCTGATGTGACAGAACAGCCCAGTGCCCCTCCTCCATCGTACTGGACATACCCTGCAGGCCAGCAGCAGGAAAGACCAGCCCATAGCGACTGCATGCAGATAGAGGGGAAGGGGAAAAGGGAAAAAAAGAAAAGTGGGGAGACGGGGTTGGGGGACAAGCCTGGCAGGGAAGATAAGGATTATTTAGCAGATAGAGAGAGGAGCACCTGACAACAGGTGATGCTTTGTTTAATGTAACAGAAAGAGTAATGGAGAAAGGAAATAGAAATGGGGGATACAGAGAAAGGACGAGGGTGGACATCAGGGAGAATAACATTTTAATGAGATAATTAGGACCACGACAGGGGGGAGGAGGAGACGGAAATATGGGATGATTAAATTATTGTGTCCAATGAAGACGAAGAGAAGGTCAGCAAGGAGGAGGGCAAACATTGGACCCTGGAGAAGTAAAGGGGAAGTGACGAAAGCAAAAGAGAAAAGGTGACCAGGGAGAGAAAAGTAGGAACTGCTCTGCTATCCTTAGCAACTGGAAGGAGAAGGTGAAGATAGGATAGGCGAGGAAAGGGGTTGGGAAACAGGACCCTGGGAAACACAAATACATCTGTTACAGAAGGGAAGGGGAGATGCCCACTATGTGGCGTGGCTGACAATGGATAGAGACAATCACATTTGGAGCTTGCCCTCCTTCATGGCGGGGGCTCGCAAGTGGAAATATAAGCACTCGAAACAGAAAAGGTAGGCATGAGACTAGCTATAGGGGACATGAAAACTCTATCTACAGCAATAATAGGAGAGAGAGGGGACAACATATGTGAGCAAGTGGGGTACAATGAGGTAGAATTAAGCACCAATGCACATGGTGGAGCACTACTTAACTGCCATGCCCAGATGTGGAAGGTGTTAGTAGAGATGGTGGTGGTGCGGTGGGTGGGTGGGGGTTAGAGCGGCTGGGGGTGGGTTAAGTGAGGGTAGAGAGGGTGGATGTAGGGTAGGTGGGGGTAGATATGGATGGAGTATGGTGGGTAAGGGAGGAAGGTTGAGATTGTGTGTGTTGGAGTAGTGAGGGAGGGTGTAGTGTGAAAGGGTGGGGATAGTTTGGGTAGGGGTAGGTGAGTGGGTGGGGTTAGAGAGAGTAGGGGATTGGTGGGTGGAGGTAGTTGGTTGCGAGCAAAACAAGTACAAAGCAGCCACAGGAGTACTGTTTAAAAGTATCCCAAAACAGCCCAAACAAAACCTAACCATCACACATTAATGGGGTAGGGTGGGTGGGGGCAGAGATAGTGGTGGGTGTAGCCTAAAAATAGCTCTAGTGTCCATGGAAAATAGCACAAAACAGCCCAACATGAAATGATTGTGCAGCTGTGAAATGTAACATCTGGCACCCGACTTGTTTATTACAAAGCTGCTGATTGGAGCAAATATTGATAGGGAACTTTTCATTGGGTGGTACGGTGGAGGAGTTTAGAAAAAAGAGATTTTAGGGATTTGGCAGTTTTATACCATGGCATTAGACTTGGGCAATCGTTTTGAGTAGTATTCTAGAGGAACACGTAATGGAAATAATTACTTTTGCTACATTCAGTAATTTGGGTTACAAACGAGGTGGGGTTGGGATTGTTGGTGTGTGATATTTCTCGTATTGGGGTATTGAGAGGTAATTTCAGTTAAATAGTTAGTCGCACTGCAAGCAGTCTCGTGTATTGTTTATGCAAAACAAAACATTGTACCGGTCATTCCATTATATCAAATAAGCTGTGAGACGAACTGACACGTGACCCAGCCAATTCTGTGTTGCCACGTACAACTCCTTGCATTGGGGCAGGGTGCTGTTGTGTAGGATAGAAGGACAAAGGAGTCCTAGCGGAACACTCATAGACAAATACAGAAGTGTAGGATGCACACTCTATAATCAATCAAATCTGCATATTCCTAGTCTGCCGCTACTTCCCTTTACTGTTGACCTGCTCTTTTTCTCGTTTACTTGTGAGTGGGTTGGTGCAAAGCAATGAGTGTAGAGTGCAGAGGGTCACCGTGTTGAGGAGGCCATAAATGTTCTAGAGTCTGACTTTGGCAGCATTTATTGGTCTGAGTGTTGGGGATCTATATGTGCATGATCTATATTAGCACCATGGTTGGTGCCGGTGTTGTAACAGGTCCTCCATGGTTCATTGGGGAATTACCACACCATTCCAAGGTTGGTGGGGCGGTAATTACCCATTGAACCATGGCCCTTCCCCATTCCCATTTTCGCACCCATAGGGCTCTATGGGAATGGGGAAGGCGCTAAGTACGGTACCGCAAATTGTGGTACCGTACTTAGCACCAAGGTCCCTTTGCGGGTCCCTACTTTAAAGGCTGGTGTAGACCAGCCGTTAAAGTCGGGTCCCGCAAAGGGACCTCGTAATCGGGCGCTAATGGGTTAACGGCGCCGCAGCCTTTTACGGCGCCGTTAACCCATTAGCGCCAGGGTCGTAATGAGGCCCAATGACTCAGGAAAGAACATGGGTTCTGATTTGCATACATGCTCAGCGGAGCAAATCAGGAGGTGATTTTGCACATATAGATTTGCGCTCAGAAAGCCTAAAACTGGAGCCAATCTTGGATCCAGCAACTTTGAATGGCACCCATGTACTCGTCAGTGAATCTTATTTGTACCGTAACATTCCAAACTTGCTGCTGACATCTTCAAATTTGATCCAGTTTCAGCTTTGTAAATAAAGCATACTGTGGAATGCACAAAGCTGAGATTCTGACAGGCATCCTGTGATTTTCTCTAGTGCAGGTCTATGTGAAGCAGACCCATATCGCTCATTTCACAAAGTTTTGCAATGGAACAAACCATTAGATTCATTAAGCATGTCAGATGTGCTGCTACTACCTCACACCCGATTCAAAAAGCCTACAAAGGAGCAAATCCAAGCTGCTGAGGACATATTTGGGATGCCCCTGAACGAATATATGTGAGTCACATGTGCACATCAACACCTCGAGTATGATCCTGTCAAGACGATATGTGCTCCAATTTTAGGCTTTGGTAATAAGGCAGCCAGAGCAAAGCTGGTATTCTCAGGGCATCTGCTGATGTTCCACAGTACAAGTCTTTGTGAATTGTGCTCTTGATGTTCCAAACTGCTTTCATCCGTACAACAATGTGATTAGTGAAAGTAATTGTGTGCACTCATCACCCTGCAACAACTATATTTTTGTGCAGCAGCAACAATACTTTATAAGATCACATGTATGCCGATACATATACACATATTCTTGGGTTCAGACTCCTGGCTCCTTCACAGCTGAGTGACTTGTGACTTTCCATGATTTTGCCTTGAATGTTTACCCCATGTTTGAGGACTGGTGTCATGGCCATTTGCTCAATATCACAGGAGCTGCACCATCAGGTTGTGGTTGCAACGGGCACCATAGTTCACGCACGTCCCTTTGAGACGTTTAAACACAGGGGGCCCGGTTGGACTCAGTCCTGGCGCCTTTGGCGCCAGGCTCATGGAGAAACATAAGCAAGACTCTTTATAATGGGCAGGAGTGCTTTTCAAGAACTTTCCACGTGTGTCCAGTCAGTCCGGGTGTGGCTTTCCATCTTGAGCTGCACATGCAACTTTCCATCTATAAGTTGCACGTGCACTTCAAGGAGTGGCAGGGTGTGGCAAGCAGAACAGAACTAGCGGGTGTGGGTTTAAGAGCTCAGCTATAAAAGCCAGCCCAACCCCAAGATGCGCGCTTTGCATTAATTTGCATTTGCATGCAGCGTAACTCTCATTACCGCCTGGGATAAAGCAGCACTTATCTTTGGGAATCCAGTCTCCTGCCCATACGCTTACCTCCTGGAGTCAGTATTCACCTGCATCCTTCAACGCTGAGCCTGGCATCCATTCTTCATCCTCCGGCACACAGGACTTGAGCTCTGGGCACCGCAGCACGACATCTTCTTGATTCACCAAGGCAGACCCTGTAAAAGGACAAAAGGCACGGTTAGACATTATAAACTTTCAGTTTGAATTCGCACTTTTTCTTCGCGCTTGTCCTTAAAAGCTCACTTACCTGCTGCCAGACTGCCGCAGGATCCTACTCTCCTCATCTGGAGCCACCTCATGCTCTGTAGCTCTGCTGGGCCGCAATCAAACCTATTTGGGAGAAAGATAGACTTTATTACAGAGCTGACAACAGGCTGTGAGAAAGACAATACAAAGACAATACAAATACTTCAAGACAAAGAGAAAACAGAAAGACACTTACCAGAAAGGTGTTGAATCATCGCAGCTGGGCTGGAAACCACGTACGAAGGACCAGTGAAGGAACTCGGTCCTCATCCTAAATGCGCCCCTGTCAGAAGTAGCAGGACGGAGCGCTCACCATTAATAATCTACAGGTGAGCCTTAATGGTTTGATGCATGCTCACGGAAACCATGGTATGGGAGGAAGGGTTTGAGAGGGAATTCACTCACAGGCCAGCAAACCTACGTCCTCTCATATCTGCACAGGAGCAGTGTTCCAGTTCATCACAGCAGCCCACAGCCTATTTGCAGCAGGAGAAAGCAGACCAAGGGATTCTACTTCCTGTGAGGGCTGCAACTGTGTCCCAACATCCCTGCAGAGACCAGGTGAGCGTAACAGAACACGTAGCCTCTACAAATCCCTGCCTGGGTGTTATGGATAGCTCAGAGACCGACCAATTGGCCCAACATTTGGGTGAATTACGGGCTGAAGTTCATGCTTCTAGGCAGGAAACCAATGCCTTAAGAAGGGACCTTATTGTGAACCGAGACCGTACTTCTGGTTTGGAAAGACATTTACACCAGTCACAGGCTGACTAGGTTCCATTGCCAGGGCCTACTCCCACACTGCACCAGACACCACCAGTTCAGGTGGCTCTTCCAGGGGCAGTTCCTCTGGCCCCGCAGAAAGTTTCACAGGCGACCCTAACAAGTACGCCATATTTATGAATTAATGCTGCTTACATTTTTTGTGCAGACCTGCGGCTTTTCCCAAGGATCAAGCCAGAGTGCTGTGCATAGTCTCATATTTGGGAGGCAGTGCAGTGGACTGGTCAATACCTTTGGTAAATCAAGATGATCCTTTGCTTCGGGACCTTAGGGGTTTTCAGCACGAAATGGCCCTGGACAACGAATTACTGTCACTCAGACAGGGAAATCAAGATTTGTTAACCTACATCGCATCCTTCAATTGTCTCAGAGCTCAAACAAATTGGTAAGAAGGAAAGAGGACTACGCTCTTTTACAGTTGATTGCGTGGAGAACTCAAGAACGTTTTAGCTCAAGTGGTAAATCCCCCAGAGGGCTGTACTGATTACATCAACCTAACTGTACAGCTCAATCACAGGCTGAAGGATCGAAAAATGGATCGAACAAGGGCTGAAGGGCAACCGGTCAATGTGTAGCCTCGTGATAATCCACCCAAGTCACACGAACAGACCAAACCCATGCAAATTGGGGGACTACGGAGTCCACTCACCAAGGCAGAACGAGAACAAAGGAGACAACAACTCTGCTTGTACTGTGGAAAACACGTCACTTTCTTCGAGAATGCCCGGTGAAGCCACCCAGGAAAATAGTTGGAGCAACCGACAAAGACGAAGAAGGAGACCAAAACTTGGAAAACTCCAACGCCCGGCAAGCATAGGGGTCCACTTGTTGAGCGGTAAAAAGGAACCTTTACAGACCTCACATCTAGTAATCCCGGTGCTCTTGGTAAACCACAAACAACCATCAAAAATGCATGCTTTGGAAGCATACATTGACAGTGGAGTTTGTGGGAAACTACATTGACCAGGATCTGGCTATCCGAATAGGGCTTCCTCTCCAACAAAAGCAGAAGTCGGAAAATGTCAGAGCGGTAGTTCTCAACTTTCTTCTGTCCCAGTAACACATTATACCGAAAAAGTCTAGCTGTTGTGTCAGGACGGCCACCAAGAGGACATTACCTTCAATCTCATTGGTGCTCCTCAGTTCCAGATGATATTAGAAATGCCTTGGTTGGAGACCCACAACCCTAAGATTGACTAGGGAAAACAAGTTCTGACCTGTCCCCAAGACTGTTTTGACACCTGTTACACTCAAAGGGCCACCAACCCGAAGACTAAGAAAGGAATCGTACTGGGTCTCACTGGCTCCTTGCCACTCGAATACCTAGATTACCAGGATGTCTTTCAAAAGGAACAAGCAAACGTCCTTCCCCCACACAGGTCTTACGACTGCCAAATAGATCTCGTACCCAGAGACCAGATACCCTGCATTCGGATTTATGCTCTAACTGAGCAGAAAAACCAACACCTAAAATCTTACCTAGACCAGTACCTAGCCAATGGCTTCATCCGTCCATCCAAAATCCCTGCCTCCTAAGTGCTCTTTTTCGTGCCTAAAAAGGAGGGCAACTTAAGAACTTGCATTGATTATAGAGCACTAAACCAGATCACGGTGAAGAATAGATACCCGTTACCACTTATCCCAGAACTCTTGGATCAGGTAAAAAACGCTCAGATTTACACCAAACTGGACCTACCAGGGGCCTACCACCTTGTAAGGATCAAAGAAGGAGACAAGTGGAAGATGACATTCTGTACTAAATATGGCCTCTATGAATACCAGGTGATGCCCTTTGGGCTATGTAGTGCCCATGCGGCGCTCCAGTTTTTTTTATGAATGACATTCTCCATGAATTACTGGACGTTTGCGCACTTGTCTATATTGATGACATTCTCATTTATTCAACTTCCAAAGAAGTGCATATTGGTCATGTCCGGGCCGTTCTAGAAAAGCTTCAGCAACATCAACTGTTTGTCAAGTTGGAGAAGTGTTTTTCCATGTAAAAGAGGTCAAATTTCTTGGCTTTATTCTCACACCACGAGGTGTTCGCATGGATACACGCAAAGTGGACGCTATCCTTCAATGGCCCTCACCGATGTCTACAAAAGGAGTACAAAGTTTGCTCGGATTTGCGTACTTCTATCGTCGGTTCATACCCGGTTGCTCTCAGATTGTCCATCCTATTACCTCTCTGCTGCGAAAAAACAAACAATTCTGCTGGTCCACCGAGGGGGAGGAAGCATATGGAAAATAAAACAAGCATTTAACACAGCAACAGTTCTACGACACCTGCAACCAGACTTACCGTATGTGGTTGAAACTGATGCCTCTAACATAGCAATGGGCGGTGTATTGTCACAACAGAACCCTGAAACCAGACAGTTACACCCTGTGGCATTCCGGTCCATAGGTTTTCTGCTCCCGAATTGAACTATGCAATCACTGACAAAGAATTGCTTGCAATAAAGACAGCTTTTAAAGCATGGAGACATTATCTTCTCAGAGCCAGACATACAGTACAGATCCCCACAACCTACAATACTTAAAGTCTGCTAAGGCGAAATCTTCGCACCAACTTTGTTGGACCCTCCTCTTTGCAGAATACGACTTTATCATTACCTATAGACCAGAAGTAATCAGAGACAAGGTCTGGTTGGCATCAAAAAACATCCCTCTGAAAGGACCAAGTACTTTCCGCCCCAGATACTTGGGACCCTACACAATCAAAGCCATAATCAATCCTGCCACCATGAAATTGGAGTTGCCATCCAACATGCAGATTCATCTGGTGTTTCATGTTTCACTTCTAAAACCAATGAAACCAGGTACACGTGTCGGCATTCCATCAAATCCTGAGATAATTGAGGGGGAGCCGCGGTACGAAGTCAAAACTATCCTAGACTCTAAGGTGGTCCGATCCAAATTATATTACCTCATAGACTGGAAAGGATATGGACCTCAAGACCGAACCTGGGAACCCAGCAAACATGTCCATGTTCCCCGATTGGTTAGGCAGTTCCATCGCGACAACCCCACCAAGCCAGGTCCAGGAGGAGGACCACCCTTCAGAGGGAGTGCTGTCATGGCCACTTGCCCAGGATCACAGGAGCTGCACCATCAGGTTGTGGGGACAAGGGGCACCATGGTTCACACACGTCCCTTTGGGATGTTTATACACAGGGGGCCCGGTTGGACTCCGTCCTGGCGCCTTTGGTGCCAGGCTCATGGAGAAACATAAGCAAGACTCTTTATTATAGGCAGGAGTGCTTTTCAAGAACTTTCCACGTGTGTGCAGTCAGCCCGGGTGTAGATTTCCATCTTGAGCTGCACGTGCAACCTTCCATCTATAAGCTGCACGTGCAACTTCAAGGAGTGGCAGGATGTGGCAAGCAGAACAGAACTAGTGGGCATGGCCTTAAGAGCTCAGCTATAAAAGCCAGCCCAATCCCAAGACGCACGCTTCGCGTTAATCTGCTTTTGCATGCAGCGTAACCGGTCATCGCTGCCTGGGATAAAGCAGCACTTGCCTTTGTGAATCCAGTCTCCTGCCCATACGCTTAACTCCTGGAGTCAGCATTCACCTGCATTCTTCACCGCTGGGCCTGGTGTCCGTTCTTCATCCTCCGGAACGCAGGACTTCAGCTCTGGGCAACGCAGCACAACATCTTCTTCCTCCTCTGGGACATGCAGGACTTCAGCTCTGGGCACCGCAGCACAACATCTTCTTCATCCTCCGGCACGCGGGACTTCAGCTCTGGGCGCCACAGCACAACATCTTCTTCATCCACGAAGGCGGACCCTGTAAAAGGACAAGAGGCAAGGTTAGACATTACGAACTTTCAGTTTGAGGTTGTGCTTGCAAAATTCTTCATGCTTGTCCTTAAAACCTCACTTACCTGCTGCCAGACTGCCACGGGATCCTCCGCTCATCATCAGGAGCCACCTCATGCTCTGTAGCTCTGCTGGGCCACAATCACACCTGTTTGGGAGAAAGATATACTTTATTACAGAGCTGACAACAGGCTGTGAGAAAGACAATACAAATACTTCAAGACAAAGAGAAAACAGAAAGACACCAGAAAGGCATGGAATCATTGCAGCTGGACTGGACACCACTTACGAAGGACCAGTGAAGGAACTTGGTCCTCATCCTAAATGCGCCCCTGCCACAAGTAGCAGGACAGAGAGTTCACCATTAATAATCTACAGGTGAGCCTTAATGGGTCGATGCATGCTCACAGAAACCACGCTATGGGAGGGAGGGTTTGAGAGGGAATTCACTCACAGGCCAACAAACTTATGTCCTCTCATATCTACGCAGGAACAGTGATCCAATTCATCGCAGCAGCCCACAGCCTATTTGTAGTGGGAGAAAGCAGACCGGGGGATTCTAATTCCTGGGAGGGCTGCAACCGTGCACCAACGTCCCCGCAGAGCCCAGGTGAGCGTAACAACTGGCAACTTGTCAGTAGTTTCCTTCCGTTGCCTTAGAATAGGTGGAGAGATGGAGGGATTCCGACTATGGCAGTCTCTTGAGTCTTTCCGACATTCTCTTCCATGGCGGCACTACTCAGAAACCTTCACAGTTTGCATGTTTGCAACATGTTTGTTTTATTTTACTTTTCATTTCTGTATTCGGGCATCTTTTTTGTTTTGTATTTGGTATATCTTAATATTCTTTTTATTCAAATGGCAAAAAGCAAGGCAATCACCAATCCGTCTCAGTTTACCAAGTGTAGTAAATACACCAAATTCATGGGTCCAATGTACTGAATAATGAAAATGAAATGTTCCTTAGTGATATGGGCATGTCCAAAGGGACGACCAGGAAGGGTAATATTGTAACTAAGGCTTATAGTAATAATAACCAACCTTGCATTGAATCTCACTTACCTTTGCCCCCACTATGTTCCTGTAGATGTTTTGGATTATCATACTGGCATTAAATCTGGGGATGCTACTTTGGCGCAATCTACTCTGCCATTTAAATTTACTGTGTTGTTGCCTGGTACGCTGATGCTACTTAGAATTCTTCTGTTGAAGTTGCCTGTTTAGAATATCGAGGGGGGATTACCTAATCCTTGTGGAAGTTTACTTCTACAAATCACTTCTTAGTCAGGACACAGATGATGTTGCTGTATCTCTGACATGGTTATATAATGCTGCAATTGATGACATTCTATGCTCAAAAAGGCTTGAACCATTGTTATTGGTAGTGCAGATGGCACCATCTGTTTTACTCCCCTCATCTGATGTAACAGATGCACTGAAAACAGTAAGAGTCTCAATGATGGACCCGTGTGGGGTTGATGGCCATCCTTCTCTCACCTTCGAGCAAGCCTCCTCCCTGACGCAGATGTCCCGATCCCCTGATTAGTTCTACAGATTGCTCAACATTACTGTCTATTAGCTGCCTTAAACCAAAGATGTTCTCCCTGAAAGCAGGCTTGCTATCTCCATGATGGTCTATTAGTATTCTAATGGGGACAATTAGGATGTTGTGTCTTTACGCCACTCAGTAAGGCTAGCTTGGTTCCACTCATCCTGCACCTTTCACTTTAACTGTACCTGCACCTCCCTGTGTCATCCAACCAACTTTCTGTCCCTCTGATGTTTCACACCTCCTCGCGGCTTGCCTCCACCCTTTGATGTTTACTGTCTATCCATTCTCTTACTCTACTACCACTAATTCCATACCTCCTAACTCATTACTACTACTCCCCCACTAATATTTCTACTCCCACACTAATACTACCTCTCACACACTACTTCTCCTCCTCCCACTACTGCTCCTCCCACTACTACTCCTCTTTCCACTCCTTCTACTCTATTCATCCTCCCACTTTTTTGTTCTTCCCCACACTGTACGCCGTCACCCTCCTTAGAGTGAGTAACATTCTTCTCACATTCACACCTTATGCCAGTTATGAACGGACACTATTGGCAAGTAGTCTGCATATTTCCCCTCTTTTCCAACTTTTCGAGTTCACTTTATGCTCTATGTAGGTACCTTTTTATTTGAGCTTGTCTCACCACAGACCCAGATTACTACCTTAAAAGCTTCCCAGAGCATGCTTGTCTTAGCCACGCTCTCAGTGGTATGCTCGAAGTGCCGTGGATAGAGTCTTAGGTGAGTCCTGAACATCTCATCTTGTAAAGATTCCCCTCTCAGTTTCCAAGTCGGTATAGGTGCTCTGTGTAGGACAAATCACCAACTGAGTAGTAGTGGGGCATGATCGGAGAGGCACGTGCTTTGTATTCTGCATGAGCCAAGTCTCCTGCTGATTCTCTCCCAACAAAGATATAATCTAGTATGGTGTGAAGGTCCTGTGGTGCGGAGTAATGGGAGTAACCCTGTGTATTGGGGTGGAGTTCTTGCCAAATATCGATCATGTCGAAGGAATGTAATAAGGTGTTCGGTGTTTTAGCAGGGGGGCAGGATGTCTAAATTTGTTCTATGACCTGTCTAGGAGCGGGTCACTCGTGCAATTAAAGCCCCTCAGTGCTGTTCCTGATTGGGCTTACTCGCAAGCATAATGTACAGAAGAAACATGTGGCATCCTGCTTGGGGGGTAAGTATTAACAATGCATATTTCTTTTTTTACCAAGAACCCATTTATTAAAATCATTCTGCCTTAGTTATCTGCTAACATTTGCAAGATTTGGAAGGGTACTGACGGCGCTACCCAAATAAACACGCCTCTTGCATATGCTGAGTGTCTCGAGAATATTGTCTTGCTGCTCCATTTGTTCCCAAATGTTATATGCATGTATTTAGTCAGGTGAGTTTCTTTTAGTAGTGCTATGTCTATATGTCATGATGCGCACGCCATGGAAACTATGGAGGCAATGGAAGAAGGGCTGATTCCATTCCACACCCGGCGGTCTAGTCTTCCACGCACCCTTGCGCGTCATGACGCATTCAAATGGGCGTCACACACGGAAGTCGAGGAGTTGCAACCTTGCTTTTCCGCTAGGTTCCCACGCTGTGTTTTCTCTGCACTTGCTCCACCTGTGCCTCCTCTTGTTTTTCCTACTTGACCGCCCGCTTGTGCTGCTCGCTCGGTTCCGAGCCTCTCCCCATCCGGCTTCCTGTATTCCCGCCCCTCTCGAGCAGCCTCTTTCCCTCTTGCTTGGCTCGAGTATTTTCCTTCGTTCCTCCTGTCCTGTTTGCTTCCAGTTCGCGTGCTGCTGTCTTGGTACGCTCTTTTCCCTCTGCAGCCTTCAGCTCTCCCTATTCTACCCTCGGTGCAATATCCTTCCTGACCACTGCTCCTGTCACCCAGGCTGAAACTCTTCCTTCCACCACCAGTATTGCCTTCTGGGAATCGGAGTCCACTCTTCTCACTACAACGGCAAGCATTCTTGTCAAAGCATCTGTAGTGCTGTCAACATCCCAGCACACCAGGGTTTTTTAGCTACGCTTTTCCCTGGTTTTGGGGGCAGGCTCCCTGAGGGCCCCCTTTGCCTAGCTGTCTGCCAGCTGGCAGGGTGGCCTCCGGTGGAGCTCGTCCTAAACTCACTAAGAAAGGACTGGACCACTGGAGAGAAAGAAGAGCCATTCATACGGACAGTTCCTCTGAAGAGCCCAGTACAGGTGAGGAGGAGGAGGGAACTAAAGAGGGCATTTATCAAGTACACAATATTTCATCGCATGACACTATATTTTGCTTACTCAAGTACGTCATGACCTTGTTCCTTTTTATGTTAGCGTTGAGACCCCAAACATTCTATTATAACACTCTAATACCATGTAGAGGAGCAGCCAACGGCTTCTGCAGAAAGGCCAACACCCCACCCCCCCCCCACTGCCTGTATGCTGGAAGCCTGAAATAGTGCCATGTTTGACACCAGCAGTTGTGACTATTCCGCATCGAGTCTTCGAGAAAAGGTATCCACTAAGAAGACCCTATCAGATGTATTCCCGAAGAGATGACAATCTCATGGAGAAGATCCCTGAGGAATATGAAAAAGAGAGAAAGAGGAGTTGGTGACGTCACAAGAAATGAGTGTGATGCACTCAGAAGATTTGCTGACGAAGAGAATGTATGCATGTTATAGAAACGGATGATGAAGTAAAGAATCGAGTAAACATTCATTTGCCGAAACGAAGATTGCACTTGTGAAAAGCACTGGCGAAAATGCAAGCCATTTAATAAGTGCACAGATGCAGCAAAGCAAGCAGACTAAGTGGTCATAGAAGCTTGCTATACGTAGCAAATAGACTGCAGGCGAAGCCGCCATTATATAGGAGCTGGGCATCAGTGTCAGAATTTTAGTAAGTTCAGACCATGAAGAGAAGGGCTGAAGACGGTGTTGCAGCAAAGAATTAGCTCGGAGCATGGAAGGAACTAGAAGGGCTGCCTGGCCTAGTGTCAAGACTGAAGGCAGCCACAAACTGGTTATCTTTCCTTAAAGACCAGTGAACGTGAGAAGCTGAATTATCCCTCATTAAGGTGCAAGGAAAGAACACCATGAGTGCCAAGTTTATTAATTCAAGACAGTTACATGCTGCAAAAGGAGCTGAAGTGTGGTTTCCATTCACATGAACCAAGGATGGGGAAAAGAGTGGGTACGCAGTCCAGAAATTTGAAAAGCATGTGCCCGTACTCGCTTATATTCCTAGAGACGAGAATACATTGCAAGGCCAAATTCAAGGACAGTCTGCATGGCAGAAGACATGAGAGATGGTGGGCTAATTAGTTAGGGAGGTACAGTCAAGTCCACCTTCTGGCACCTGGGTCTGAGCTCACATGCTGCTAAGTGAATCGAATGTTCCAGAAGGGCACAAGCATGGCAACCACCTGTAGAAGGCCTTATAACGAAGGGCCTTATAGATTGAGAGCCTATAAATACTGTGTTTCTAATAGCTGATGAAGATAACTTGAATTAGGGATGGTCATGAATTGTCCACCTGACTGTAGAGGCCCAACCCCAACCCACCCCTTATAGTAAGTATAGTTAGATATTCCCCTTGAGCCAACCACAATCCCCCGTCGGGTTTTCTTGTTTGCCACATAGTATGACATCATGTATGGCGAATTGATAGTATACAAATGTGTTTTTATGTGAAATGTATTGAGAGCTTGCAAAAACGGCCATCGATGTCAGTTGTAACTCCCTGTTTAGACAGTTGATATTAAAACAGTAAACAAACTTTGCCATCTTCCTGAAGTGGTCTGTTTATTGGAGTACGGAGTTATTCTGTTTCCCATCCACCATGACACGCTACCTAAATTAAGGCCCATATGGTCAACCCTCTACATGTTATCCAGAGTTTGGTGCGGCTTAGGAGCTGCCAAGCATTCATGTTCCACATAGTGCTTGTCTCTATATGCTGTACTTGTGATGAGTGTGGTCCTAAATAACTCGGTATGTGGCAAACCCCTCCTGAGTGCTTCCTTTGTGTTAGCATCATCACAGTCATTACCAGAGGCTGATCTAAGTTAACCCCAACTCTTACCCGGCCCCAATTTACCCTCTAATCCCAACTGTTGCCCAGCGCACTTGGCATGCTCCGGTTTTCCTGCCCTTCACTCGTTGCCCACCCTGTCCAATGCAGTGGTGGCTCATGTGTGGCAGTTGGATATTTTCGTATTAGTATCCAAAAAAAAGTATTTACCATGGGGCAGTAAGCTTGTGCTGTCATCCTGCATTTACAGTTGTAGGATGTTTCTTACCAGGTTGCCCCAATGCGTGTGACCTCCACTCCAGCTGATGAGGGGATAGCAAGCGCCGAACTGGAATGTTTCAGGGTTCCCTCCTTCCCCCCACTGTGGCAGGGGATCCACTTTATTTATCTGCAGGTCCCTGGTGGCAGAGACACAGTCCTTGGTAGGCTTGCCTGACTGTCCCCTCTGCTTTTTCAATCACTTTTGCCCCTTCTCTCATGGCTCTTCCGGACCGGCATCCACTCTGTGGGTGATTCCAACAATGTGGGGTTAGGGTAGTGCACATCTGAGGACACTCCCCTGCTGCCTGCTATGTCCGCACAAGGCTATCCGGTGTATTGCAGCACACGCCAGATACCCAGCAGCCTGGGAAGTGCTTTGGAGCCGTGCCAGCTGCTATCATGCCCCTCTGCCACGGTGTACACCAAGAACTCTCCTGGGTCACCACAACTCCGATTTGCATCAGAACAATGACAGGACAGCTGAAGAAGCTATTTGCTACCGAATCATGTCGACGGAGACAAACTTTCTGGAATCAGGATATCGCTTTGAGGATCTGGTTACGGATCAAGGCAGGAGTTCAGGTGGACCGCGTCCTCACTGTATGATCGCAGGCCCCGCCCCCCATATTCCACTAAGGTTAAACTCAGGTTTTCAATGGAAGTACCTGCATTTTCTGGGGGGACTACTTATTGTTCACTGATGATGCTATCCTACTATCAAAGACACCATGGGGCTACATTACTGGATGAACGTGTTTTCTTGCTTGTATTTTCAAAGAGGATTTTGATCAATTGTGAGAAAAATAATTGATGGGTTGCCATGCAAAGTAATCCATGAAGTTAAAACGTGTTTTTAACCGATAATTATTTTTAAGTGTTGACTGTTTATACAATTTGGGCATTGGCTTTAGTTCACAGGGGTCCTGAAGACATTAAGCAACAAAGAGTGCAACAGTACATTGCCATTTGGGTATGGCCCATAATTTCGCCAAGCGCTATGGAGGGAGAGCTTGCTCTTCAACAGATTAAGGTGTTCTGAGAGACGGCTCATTCAACAACATATATGGAGCCGCGCTGCTGGGACATACCAACACAAATTCTCTTTGATGAGAAGAGGTTCCAAAAGTACCTCTCTTATGGATTGTTCCGTGCCTTACAACCATACTTTTGATTTTCAGCCTTATTGAGATTCAGTTCAGCCCTTCTTAGTTAAAAAACGAATCTCTGCTTCAAGTTCTAAATAGCTATTTTGCCTTTAGAGCGGTACACAACTGGATTTGTTTCAGGGTCGCAGGTCAATACTCTTTAGAGCTAATTTTTAATGGGCCAGGATGTAAATCACATGCACAACAATTCAGAGCTCATTTTCAACCATTTGAATGGTGGAGAGGAGGGGAAGAACGCAACTTGTGTTTCCATCAACTCCCTTCCTTTCCGCAATACAAATGCTCCAGCATTTACACCAGAATGCATTTTCATGCCAGCACAAATGCTGAGGATATCTATGGAGCATGCAGGCTTTGTGCACCAGCATGATGCAGGTGGAATTCTAGGAATCCATTGTAAATGCTGCCTGCCATGCTCACATGTCAGGCAGCATTTTACATTTGCAATTAAACTCTGCCTGCCATGCGAGCATGCAAGCATGGTGGGCAGTGTTAAATCATTTGCATGGTGGAGTGCAAATGTATACGGCGAACAGTGGCGTACACACTTGTGGCTGTGCAGAGCCGCTTACGGGTATGTCTATATGTAATGGCTCGCCGCCGCCAAATTACACTGTCAAGCAAATTGAGCTCCTTTGTGTTTGGCTACCAAAGACGCTCAGTGTCTGCCCTCTACTTAAGCTTATTTTAGGAAAAGTTGGCTGTCCCAGTATAAAGGGATAGAACTGTAAGGACCTTAAAGATGAAAAACTACCTCAAGAGAGAATGGGACTCATGACATGTTTGGTGCTGCTGTAAATGTGATGATAAAGTCGTGGAAATACTGTTACTTCTAGATTTCCACACCGCAAAATTCCGACTATCGAAGTCAAGTGGAGTTTTCACCTCCAGCAAAAATTGGCAATAGATCCTCCACTTTACCTCCAATAATTGGTGGATTTACGACTCAGATTTACGGATTATGGTAACCACCTCAATAATCACCCTGGAGTCCTATAGTCTCTACAAATGTGAATAGTTTCATCACCAAGTGCGCAAATCATGTACTTCATCTATGACTTCACACTCAAGAAAATACCCTAATGATACACATAATAAAGGTAAACAATGTTGCCAGTATATCGGTAGATTTACAACCGATTTATCACAAAATAATGCCCTATGTGTGTTTGCCATTGCAAGCTTCCTAAAAAGGTCTTGGGGCAGAGGGCACACATTATCAAAAGGAATTTTATGATATATCAGTCACTCTGTTGTTCTAGCCTAGTGCTGAATTGTTCTTACAAATGTTTTCACTGCTTAGGTCCGATTCATGGAGTTTTCTTCATGGTTGAAAGTGAATTTGCACTGCTGATGTAGTCTTTACATTGTCACTTGTGGTCTCTTATCGTTCACTGTGGAGTTCATCTTGCTCCTAATCATAATTTGAAGGCGGGGACGTGGTACTATTGCACTTGGGCATAGCCAGGTTCCTGCGCCAAATTTTGTCATTTGCATGGCAGAGTGCAAATGTGCAGGGCAAAAGTTGGTGTACACACATTTATGTTGCCTTTTGCATTGCACTTTTGCACCCTGCATTACAAAGTGAGGAAACGCTGCCTGGTATGCCTAGATGCCAGGTAGCATTTACTTTTAATTGAAGGCACTGCCTGCCATGCTCCCATGGCAGGTAGCATGGACAATTACAATTACATACTGCCAGACATGCTCACCTGTCAGGCAGTGTTTAATTTTACTTCTGGATGCTGCTTGCCATGCCAATGCCAACATGGTAAGCAGCGTTCACAGTTACAAGCAGATGCTGCTCAAGATGCAAGTATACCAGGCAGCACTTAAATGCACCTGTAAATGCCTAGCATGCGACCCCTTAGGGATCTCCAGCATTTGTGCTGGCATGAAAATCCATGCCCGCGCAAATGCTCAAGCATTTGCATCATGGAGAGGAAGGAACGCGGCGGAAATACAAATTGTGTCCCATCATTCCTCTTCACCATACAAATAATTGAAAATGTGGCGTGGCATGAATGAAAGGCACAATAGTCTTACTCGAGGCTTTTAGGCCTTTCATTCATATTATGCCACTTTAGATCAGGAGCTCATTTGTGTTCTGGCATTCATCAGGTTTTTCACTGAGGAATGTTCCTTCCAGGTGGTGAGTGTGCCGGACTAAATATACTACTGATGTTGGATACTATTTCTGGTGTTAGAAACGGTTCTCTAATTTTTAACTCCTACTTTTCTTCTTTTGATATGCCTTAATTCTGAATGCATTCTTGTGAAACACTACCATTGTATTTGGATTTGATGGACCCTGTTTTCCAGAATAAAGAGTTAAGATGATGATTATATTCAAATTCTAATGCCCTTTCAGACATGTAAGGACTCCAACTAATGGATGTTCCTCTATCACATCCACTGAGCAGTAGATGTGTCCCGATGACCCGCATGTTCTGCATCATGCTCCACTTTAATGTAGGTCAAAGTCATGAAACAATGTACAATGGAAACAGACAGTTCAACACTTTCAACAACCCTGCATTGAAAAGTGGGCAACTTCAAATAAAACGTTCCCCTACCCAGGCTACCAAGTATTGGTTACACATCTCACTGGATCAATCTAGCCTCATCATCAAAAAGGGCCAATTCACTAAAACATCAGTGTGTGCCCTATGGGAACACTGGACACTGCAGTGAAATAAACGCAGTTTGCACATCATTTCCCTTGTAAAGTCTCTTTGAAATAACTTTGTCTTCCCAGTCTGAAGCAGAGGTCGAAATGGGCAGGAACTTAAGAGTACAACGTTCTCAACATTTTTGGAAAATGTACCATCCCTCTCTTTTTGTAACACAAGCACTGTTCCTGGATGCACAGAAGGGTACCTTTTTGTTTTTGCTTCTCTTATACTGGCGATTTGAACCTGGGTCATGCTTGGAACAATCTAGTCTCACATCTTGCTGCACTATCTGGCAGGCACTGGTTTGCTTATGTTCAATTCAATAACCTGCTTGGGGTATGATGTTCATTCTGTATCTGACCGTTAGCCCCCATATGCAGTGATCAGCATTTGTCTTCTCCAATTAAGCGCCATTAACATGAAATTGCTGCAGGCACATCTGTGTGGGCAGGTAATGGGTAAAATGGATGGCTGCTTATAGTCCCTAGCATGTCCTTTAAGAAATGTTAATGGTGAGTGATTGGGAAGGGGAGGGTGCATAAAGCTGCATACTGTGGGTGATAATGACTCGGAGCACAGACCTAGCTTCGAGAAGCAACCGAGTGTTTTACAAAGGTATACACCAATGCAGATACATAACAGAGCTCTTTACAGAGGTGTACAACATTACAGATGCATAACGGAGCACTTTTCAGAAGTAACAGCAGAACAGATATACAGCGGGGGTCGGATTCAGAGGGGCACAAAGGAGGGGTACAGCTGTACTAGGTGGCAGGGAGGAGAGGGGTGGGCGGTATCTTGAGAATCAGGTGACGCCATCGACGACGTGATGCCCTAGGTGTTGAGGAGGAGAGACTCCTTGAAGACGTGGGCCTTGAGTTCTTTTCTGAATTGTAGGAGCGCTGGGCAAATCTGATGGGGAGGAGGTTCCATAGTCTTGGGGCGTACGCAGAAAAGACTTGTTTTCTGGTCCTTTCCTTTTTGCAGCAGTGGATTTCAATTAGGTATGTGCTCTGACTTCTGGTGGTGCGCTGTCCGGAGATGTTGAGGTTCTCTGTGAGATAGCTGGATGACTTGAGGGTGACTGCCTTATAGAAGATGCAGCAAGACTTGAAAAGTGATTTGTGCGTGCAGTGGGAGCCAGTGAAGTTCGATGAGGGCCAGAATGATGTGGTCCTATCTCTGTTGATGAGGCGTGTGGCCACGTGAAGGATACTTCTCAGGGCCACAAGGAAGGATGATGGGAGGCCTTTGAGGAGTGTATTGCCCCCATCCAGGTGGGATAGGACCAGTGCTTGGATGGTAGATTTAAAGCTGACCGGAGGGAGGAAGGGCTTAACCTTTCGCAGGAGATTCAGCTGAAACCAAGCTGTCTGAATTTTCTTAGCTATGTGTCTTGAAGGAGAGGTGTTTGTTGATGTAAAACCCAAGGGACTTGGCGCAGGAGGTGAGCTCGGGTGTGAAGCTCTCAGTGCTGTCGCCGTGCTGCATCTGGGTCTGAACCCGGATTAGTAGGTTTGGAGGAGATTGTTGGTGTCGATGTGTTGCTGCAGTTGTGTGGCTATCACTTTCTCGATGATCTTACCTAGGAAGGAAAGATGGGTGATGGGGCAATAGTTACCCAGTTTGTCAGGATCCAGAGTGGGTTTCTTTAGTAAAGGGAAGATTTATCCTGTTTTTAGGATCAATGGGAAGGTGTGTTGAGCTAGGGAGCTGTTGATGATATCCATGTAGGGAAAGAGAACTTCTGCTGGTAGGGTCTTGAGGATGGATGCTGAGAGGATGTCGTCTGTATACAATGTGGCTTGAGAGTGCTTAGGATTTTTACCAAGTCCTCTGTCGAGAGTGTCTTCAATGTTGTCCAAGGTGTTGAGATTTCACGAGGGACGTGAGGTGGGTCTGTAGATGCAGAGCTGGTGTCTATGTGCTGGCGAATTGTTGATTTTGTTGATGAAGTTGTTGATGCAGTGGATTTTTCGATGGAGTGTGATATGGCGGGGTTGGGTAGTGGGTTGACACATTGCTTGACCGCCTTGTAGAGGGTTCTGCTTTTGTTGTCGGCTTCTGCCATGGTATTTGGATAATATGGAGCCTTGGCTGTGTTGGTTAGTTGCCAGCGGGTTGCTCAGGGGCCTTGGCTGTGTTGGTTAGTTGCCAGCGGGTTGCTCAGAGTTTCTTGAGAAGCGCCAGGTCAGATTTGGTACTGGACCCGTGCCAGGTTTTCTCTTGTTTCATGATTACTCTTTTGCTGAGGTTGAATACTTGCATGTACTCCCATGCTGACAGTTTCGGTTTGCAGGTGCGTTGTTTCAGAGGCACATGTCGGTCGATGGAGGCTGAGAGGGTGGTATTAAGTGCTTCCAGTAGAGTTGCAGTTTAGCTGCGGATGTTTGGTCCATGTGAGGTGAAGGTTGGTGCGGTCTTCTGTGAGGTCTTCCACTCGGAAGGTCTTGAAGGTCCTGAAGGTTTGTCTGCTGAGTTTCTGCTGGGAGTGCTTGACTGGGGGGATGTGAAGGATGTTCAAAGACAGGGCTAGGTGGTCAGACCAATCAGCTGCAGAAGAGAACTGAGGTGGAGGGCAGACAGTGTGGTGATTATTAGGTTGAGGATGTTACCTTTCTTGTGGTGTTGGGTCTTTTGTATGGTGTGCGAGGCAGATGGTTTCGAGAAGGCTGAGGAGCGCTTCCTTCATCCGTTTTGTGGCGTTGTTGCCTGGGATGTTGAAGTCGCTTAGGAAGATGTTTGCGTGCCTGAGGGATATGGTGGTGACCGGGTCGGTGAAGTCTCAGATGAAGGCAGTGTTGGGTTTGTGTGGTGTGTAGATGGGATGGAAGGTGACTGTTTCTGTTGAATAGAGTGGGAAGTTGCAGGAGAGGACTTTGAAGGAGCCAATGTTGTCAACATTAAGTCAGGGCCACAAGGTCTTGTGTATGGCCGCGAGACCTCTGCCTGTCTTGTTTGGCCAGTCTCTGTGTTGAATGCTGTGGCCATAGGGACAAGGACGCCTAGGATGTGGGTGGAGTTGCGGGTGTGAGCCAGGAATTGGTGATGAAGATGGAATCAAGGTTGTGTGTAGTGTTGTGGTCGTCGATGTCTGCTGCATGGGTAATAGCTGAGCGGACGTTGACAAGCATCAACTTCGGTGTTGTGGACGATGAGGCAGTGTTAATGGGTTTGAGGCTGATGTGGGTGAGGTTGCTGCACTGTGGAGTCCATGTCTTCAAAGGAGGGGTGATGTCGTTGGCATTTCCTGGTGATGGCGAGGATGGCCTGTGGGGACGGAGAGAGCAAACACATGTAGGGGCATGCTTACCTGTTATCTGAGCAGGGGTTTGGGCCCTGGGTCCTCCCGGTCTGAACAGGGGCAAACAAGAATTGCCCTTTTATTCAAAAAGATGCATTTTTTCCACAGCTTCTTTCAGTGTTGATAGTACAGTGATAAAACACAGTGTTGGGGGTGGAATGAAGGAAAGTCAGGATGCAGGTATCTGGTTTGAATTGTGGTGGGGGGTTGAGTTTGGATATGGGTGGGTTATAGGTCTGGACTTGCCCATAGGGAAATAGGGCAATGCCCGAACTGCATGCCCGACATGCCAGTGTGGGCCATTTTTTGGGGGTAAAAATGGGCCAGCATTTTAGTCAGAGTGGGCCACTTTCATTAGTTACTTTACTGTGCGTGTAGTAATTTTGAGCAGTGCTACTGAGCACATATCATTAAAAAAAAGAATAATTTGCAAAACATTTAACCGAAAAACTACCCCTTGCGTATTACTCAAACAGTACATCACAAAATGAAAGCATTGCTATTTGTCACTGTGGGACACTTTTTCATTGGTTCTCAGGTCATTTCTATGCCCCAGTTCGACGCAGGTGGAGTGCATAGGGGACAAAAGTGTGACTACTTTTCTGGTGCACATTTTAACTCCTGGTCCAACGTTTAGCTAACTAAATGCACGTTAGCATCGAGTCAGGCCTAGAATGAGCTTTCTTCATCGGTCTGAGAGCTCTATTTTTGTGCACTAATAGCTCTGAGTTTGGAATTGCCAATGATGTAGCGAATGCATTAAGAGCAATTGACACAGGTGCAAAAAGAAGTATCGGCCCAACCTTTCACCATCAGCAGCCAAACAAGATAATGTTTGATACAATTATTGACCCCGATAAAAATGACAAACGTAGATTGGAATATATCGCACTTCTATTGTCAAAAAGGAGGCTATATTTCAACAGCGTTTTCCTTAATGTAAATGAATAATGTTTTGTAGCAGGTATTGTCATGTAAAGCATACAGCACTGTCGTGGCTTGAGATGATGGATGCGTCCCTCTTTCCAGCCCCACTGCCCGTGTTTCAGGAAGTCCAGCAGCAGCTCGTGCTTTATAGATCTAAATGTACTGTGCTGATTTGATTAGGTAAATGCCCACTCTCGCTCAGGGGCACAAGGCTGCAGCAGCAATTGCTATTAAGTGATCGATGGGAACGCTGGCCTGAAATATCACGCTCTCCAGAAGGCAGCGTCTCCCTTTCTCTGAGATCTGTACGATCTTTTGCTTGATAAAAATGTAAGCAGAAAAGGGCGCTCAAAAAATATTCTCAACCGTTTTGGAAACAGTTTTTAAGAGACTTGATTAGACAGTCTCTATATAACCTGGGCCATTTTAAGCACTTTGGGGGCCGGGGGCATGGACTCGTCTTTGGCCCCCCTCTAACAGACCAAAGGAATTAAGGGATATAGAATACTAGTGTGCCGCACCCCGTGTCACGCTAACAACCCATAGCTTGATATGCTGCCTCGCAGAGATCAAAATAAGCATGGTAAACTTCCTTTCAGATACCTTACACTCTTCATTCATGTTGTAATCAAAGTGATAAACAAGTAGCATTCAAGGGAAACATTAGCAGTCTATGCAAGGGTACTTGTGTTCAAGCATAGGTACAGCAAACATTTCATCGATAGCAGCCACGTGAAAGGTATACTGCATATAGTATAACTGCAAGACACAGATTTTATGACAAAAGTACACTTAATCAAGAATAGTATGCGATTAGCTGCCTCAGAGACAGCAAAAGTGCTCAAGCATGGATACAGACGACCAATGGGAAGCAAGGATAAAACTACACATACCAAAGCATAGAGAGAGGATAACGATTCGAAGATACCAGGAAGGTGTCTGTATCCAGACTGACTGAAATTAGAATTTGAGACATAGGCCCTCATTACGACCCTTGCGGAAATTGACTGACCGGACCGCAACAGCGTAAATAGCGTTTCCGCCATTGCACGAAGGAGCAAAGTGCGGCTAATTACGACCCATCGGGCACGAGCATTACGCCATGGCGGAATCCGAAAGGCTGCGATGGCGGAAATGACCCCAAAACGGCCCTTACCGCCGCCGTACGCTGCACCAGGTGCAATACCGCCACCCATCTTAGCGGTCACCGTAATGAGCGGGCACCGTAATGAGCGGGCACCGCAAATTACGGGCACCGTAAATATACGGAAACGGAAGTAAAAGCATGTGGCCGGAACGGGAAACAGCACGCCGCACAACTATAAAATCCGAATCCCAACACAACCATTAAAAATCCGACCCTGACACACATCCCAACCCGTTAGCAACCCCAGTTCAAAAAATAAATATGGGAAAGGTAGCCAAGAAAGCGTGTGATCGCAAGCGGCAGGTCCACTTCTCCCGAGAGGAACTGACCGTGCTGACCGAGACCCTGCAGGAAAATGGCGCCGTCGTCTTCTCCAGTCAAATGACCAGGACGGCCCTTGCCAACAAGAAGGCCATATGGGCCCTTGTGGCACAGCGCGTAAGTGCGGTGGGGACAACACCCCGCACGCCACAGCAATGTCGCAAGCGGTGGGACGACCTGCGGATCCGCGTACGCAGCATACTTTCTGCGAACAGGAACATCGCCACAGCTACCGGGGGGGGATCAGAGTCGCCCATCAAGTTGACCCCCTGGGAGGAGATCTGCGCCTCCACCATAGGAATGGAGAGCATAGAGGGAGTCGGAGGGATGGAGAAAGGAGTGCCGACATCCGGAGAATCAGGTAGGTTTGCCAAGAGAAACAATGCGAAATCCACAAACCACGAACATGTGCAGTACCATGTGACCCCATAGTGCAATACATACTTTGCCCTGACAGCGCCCTCTAAAAGTCAGAATGAATAAACAAATTAATCAAGATGCCATAAACAACCCCTACATGTGCAGCATGCACCCCCTAACTGCAGGCAGCCAAATGAATGCATCCTCAATCCACACGAAAATGAGACCACCTCCAAGGCCCAGTCCCATATCAGCCTCATGTACCACCCCAATGCATTTGACACGTTGCCATTCCAAATCCGACAGACCCATAACTAACGCTCGCCCCTCTTTACTCCACCACAGGGTCCGATACCAACGACGAGCTGCAGGACACCCCTACCAGCACGCCTGCAAAGAGGGCCAGGACCAACGTCCCAAGAGCCTCCACCTCAGGTGCAAGGATCAAGACACGGCAGCAGCAGGAATCAAGTGCCAGCACACTGGAGGGGACTGCAACAGGCACCCCAGCAGCCAGCAAGTCCACAACCCCAGCACCACAGGTCCCCCCAAAGAACGTATCTGATGGCACTGCCTCTGGTGGTAGCAGCACCATAGGTGACACAGCTGTCATGCCAGCATGCTCCGACACGGAAAACAGTGCTGGCGACGTAGGTACCATCCATGACCTTTCCCAATCCCCCTGCATGTTCCATCCCCTACACCATGACGAAACCACGCAGGGGCACCCTGAAGACGACGACTGGCCAACCCCCACAAGTCCTGTGCCAAGGCAACATGTGTTGAGCAGCCCCCCTGTCACACCACCGCAAATGTCCATGGCCCAGCAGAGGCAACAGTCCCTCGACCTGCTGATCGAGCAACAGCAGGAAGCGTCCACGCTACTCAAGGACCATGCAAATGAATGCGGGGGTTCCAGGGCAGCCATGGAAACATCCACCGAGACACTCAGGGCACAAATAGAGAAAAGTAGTGAGAGCCTCAGGGGAGAAATGGAGAGAAGCACCGAGAGCCTGAGAGCACAAATGGAGAAAAGCACCGAGAGCCTGAGGGGGGAACTGCATGCGACGTCCAAAGACGTTTGTGCTGAACTTGCTGCTGTGCGCCGTGTGCTCTCGGAGCTCTCACAAACCCTCAGAGACATGCATGGACGCGAGCAGGCAGAGACGTCATCCGTGGCAAGTTCCGTCCAGGGCAGCCCCCAACGCAGATCTGGCAGGAACCTGCGCTCCACGGGCAGGGGTGCCCCTGATACCCGTAGAGGGGGCTTGCAATAGCGTCTACCCACGGGCAGCATGCATATCTGGACACTGGTGTTGGGGGGGGAGGAAGTAGGGTGGAGGGGGTGTGTTGGGCTTCACTGGGTGGCGGGTCCATAGGGTGTATGAATCAAATCACATTAACAATACAGCACTTCATTATCATCCAATGACATGTGTGGACATTGATATTTGCGTACGAGGCCTTCATAGGCGTACAGTCCACTATGTGCGTGTACTACACACACACAGTGCCACAGGTCCCCTTTCCGTGTAATAGGCACCATGCGTGGTTGCTAGAAGCATGCATCTATGATGCTCTGTCGGATTGCACGTGCATCCTGTGCCTCATGGACTCCCTGGCGTCCCTCCACATCCCCACCCTCATCATCATCATCTTCAGGTGCATGCAGTACAGCGTCAGGGGGCATGGGCACATTCCTACGTATGCACATGTTGTGCAGCATGACACATGCCATGACCATCTTAGAAACCCTCTCATGGCTGTACATGAGTGCCCCGCCAGACCTGCTGAGGCTGCGGAAACGAGCCTTCAGTAGGCCGAATGCCTGTTCAATGACCACACGGCTACGTGAGTGGGCATGGTTGTAGTCCTCCTCATGCTGGTTCTGTGGGTTCCGGATTGGTGTAAGGAGCCATCTCTTCAGTGGATACCCGGCATCACCTGTATGGGACGAATAAAGGGTGTCAGTGGAATGATAGTGCTAAGTAGCCCCCCCCCCTCCTGCAAGGTCATTGACGCATCAAATGGGCCACGATGTCATGCATGGAATGAGACTCACCGAGTAGCCAGGATCTGTGCCCTGCGTGTCGCTCCATGTAGCGTGGTATTCTTGTGTTCCTCAGGACCATAGAATCATGGGTAGATCCTGGAAATCTGGCACAACAATGCGTAAAGATCTTGTTGGAGTCACACACCATTTGCACATTGATTGAATGAAATTGTTTCCGGTTGCGGTACTGGACCTCCATGGCATGTGGGACAACCAATTCAACATGGGTGCAGTCGATGGCACCAATGCAACCCGGGATGCCGCCAAGTGCATGGAATCCCACCTTTGCGTTGGTAATCTCCTGGTACGTGCGTGGTAGTGTGATGTGGTCGTCGGCGTGCTTCAGGAGGGCATCGTGCACTTGGGAGAGTGTCCGTGAGAACAGTGGCTGTGAAATGCCATGCAACTGTCCCACTGTGTGCTGGTAGGTGCCTGTGGCCAGGAAGTGGAGTACAGACACCACCTTCAGTAGGGGTGGGATGGCGGTTGGGCTATCTATCATGCTCACGAGGTCAGCATGTGTCATGTCCACAATGGCGATTATGGTGTCCCGGTCCAAACGGTAGAGGGTGTGGATCTGCTCAGCAGTGAGGTTGAACGGATCAGCTCGGAGGCGTGGGATTGCGGGCCGCCTGCGTGGTGGTAGTGGCAGTGCTTGTGGGCCTTGCTGACCCTGCCTTGCCCTCCTCCTCCTCCTTCTCCTCCGTCTCCCCTGTGCGCCCGGTTGTTGTACCTGTTGTTGTTCGTCGTCTTCTTGTAGTTGTAGCACTTGCAGTGCTATCTGGTGCCCCAGGCCCAACATCGCTAGTCCTGCCGGTAGCATTTTGGAGTGGGAGTGGTTGTGGGAGGGGTTTGGGTCTGCTATATATGTGCTGTCGGCCTGTATGGCCTCCACCTGTGCTGATTGAATGAATCTGTGGCAGATGCAATCCCTTCTGGCCGAGCACGTCCCGCACGTAAGGCTGCATTTGGCCGCATGGCATCTTGGGGTTGGAATCATGTATCAAATCCCGATGGCAGTGTGATGTACTTTGACTGATTTTCATGCTATGCTCCCATTGTTACACATGCTATGATTGCAGCCGCTTACATACCTGTGAAGAGTCAGTGGTATGTAGGGCTCGATCGATGGCCGACCCTCATGCAGCACAGTATCGTACTTCACCGACGGGCGTGGCGTCCCATTTGTGATTGCAGCCAGTTAGCATTATGACACACAGCCGCACTACATTGATGTAATTGTGAATGCAAGCGTTCACAGAAGCCTTTTCGACGTAATGTTGCAAGTGTGGAATTCGAAGGCCAGGATTTTTGGTTGCGAAGTAGCGGTGAGGAGACGCCCACAGGTCTGCCTGGAAATGTAACGTTCTATTGTTGAATGTCCTTGGGACAGGGCCCATAACGAGCAAGCAATGAATGACATGAATTGAATGGGATGCGCAATAGCGTAGTGGACGATAAGGCAGGACGTTCCCAAGTCCATCTAGCTTCACGACACTACAGATCCGGCCAGGAGCACAGTGGTTTTTGCAGACTGCATTACGCACAGACGCGATGGAAGTTTCACATATTATGTGAGTGAATGTTCATGCGTTTTCATTGCGGGATGAGGGAATGATGAATGGATGCATGGACAGATGATTCCATTTAGGGTCTGCCATGTACATGTGTTTTTTGATTCAATCCCCTTCCCCTGCGCTATGTGATGCAAGGCTGCCATAGTGGGACTTACGTCTATCTGCCCTTGTCGGATCCTCCCTGTCTCGACGCGCCTTCATACACTTGTGTCTAGGCACGTTACTAATCCCATGTCATGGGTTCTATCTTGACGGACGCATGCACAGTAACCGACGTTGCCAATGGTGTATTAACCTCGATTGGTTTCGTTATGTATCGATACTGATTTAGGGGTGTGTATATTCCTTTGGAGTGGCCTAGCATGCATATGGGTGTGGATTTGGTGTGTTGAATGAAGATAGTGATGCATCATGTGTCATGTAGTGCAATCGGTTAATTTGTGTTTCATTTTGGTGACAGGTATCTCCTGCCCTATTGCAGATGCCATCTGTACGCCACTCCTCCAGATGGTTTTTACTCTCGACACCTGCAGCTTCGGGTGAATCAGTGGAGCAGCATTACGATCTTATGGGACGATCGCCAATGGGCCACATGCCCTTACGCTGTTCTGGTGGCTAGGTGCAACATTTCGGCCTTTCAGCTGGACTAGTGCCTGCCTCATGGGACGGACCTGCGGTTCTTGCCGCTTCCATGTTGCCTTTTGGAACGTTGATGTTGGCCCTGTGTGCCATGATGGTACAGGGCGTCACACAAGTGGAAGCTGGTCAATTATTGCAGATGCAGCCCTCGGTGATGATGGATGTTTTGGTGTTATTTTACAAATTGCTGTGAGGCCTTTGTCATTTGGATGTGCATTTAAATTGTATTCCGATATTTGGCGTGTTGCGTTATTCTTTGCAGGTGATGTGGCGATTTTCGATTTGTGGCGGTATGTATTGCGAGATGATCTGCATTGTGTTCCGCCTTCTGAGTTGAGTTGTGTGGTACAGTACTGGCCGCTTTTGCCTACGTAGCACAGTGTGGTCACGGATAGGGGCTGCCATTGTGACTGTTTACATGATGTGCTGTTCAGGGGCGGGGGATTGGCTTTTGGCCGACTGGTGCCTGTCAGCCAGGTCGATTGATGGTATGATGGGATGTTCAGAATGTGGCTGGTCACAGGTGCCTGTGTTTGCGTGCGTTTGTTGGAGGGGGACTGGGGTCATGTCCATTGGAATAGCTTCTGTATTCATGCCATCTGTGCCCTGCAGCTCCCATCGGCCCCTCTTGGGATGTGCCTGGCTGCTCAGTCACTCTGCCAACTTGTGTGGTACATGCTTCTGCTGATGGTTGGTTTGTTTACTGGCAAGAGTACAGGTCTGGTGCAATCCCCCTCAGGATGCTGTTTTGGATGTTGCCTTGCGCTGGTGGCAAGCGATGGGGGACTACTGTTGTTTTGTGTCATGTGTTCTTGATTTCCATTTTGATGTCTTGTACCTTCACATGCCTGTGCTGCATCAGTACGGCTATGGTGAAATGCCGTACATGGATGCCCACTCACGGGGCGCTTCGAACACCTGCATGCATTTCTACGTTGGCATGCATGGGTGAATTGTAGATTTCACTGGTTGCATGGTGTGAGTACATTGCGCCTGCCAGGAGTTGTGCAATGTGGCCAGGGAGTGGAGTACAGGCACTCAGTGGGCCATTTACGGTTGGTTCACGATGCCGTATTTCTGGCCATGGCGGAATGGTCCATTCCGCCATGCCTGATGGCGTTAGGTACATGTCCGCTAGGGTCGGAATTGCCGTACCGTTGCACCATGGTGGTGTTTGCGGTTTGGCATGGTGCGCGCGCGCGTGCTTAGTGCAGTTAGCGTTGGCGTTCACTACGGTGTCGCTAATGGCTTCGTACTTTGCGGTGACGGGTCATAGTCGCACCGAGCGCTTTTCGATGGCGGTATTGCATTTCCGCCATCGTTTTCCCCTTTCCGCCAGGGTCGTAATGAGGGCCATAGTTTTCAAGTACTGTTGCCATTCGAGAGCAAAGAAACAGGTGGCTGTGGTGTGTAATATATCAATGCTCACTATCATTATAGAGGAAGCAACACTATATATAGCCAGTGAAGCCATGAATAAGTCGTTTTTAAAGATCATACCCTGAGAACGAAATCACTCTGAAGGGCTGACAATTTTGAAAGCTTTAGGGACTTGGAATTTTGACTGGTGAAGAAATACAAGATTGAATGAGATACCCAGGATCACACATTGATTACGAGGTGAAGCTGAGATTCATACCCACAATGTCTGCTCTTTTACCAATTTATTTTCTATCATTTACCTTGAAATAAAATAATGACATTTTACACTTGGAAAACATGAAAATCACATAACCCAATATAACCATTCAAAAAAAAAAGTTATAAAAAGATATTATTCATAATGGTAATGATTCTAGCTTCATTGTCTTCATCATCAAGGAAAGTACATAAACACCAGCATACTAATGGATGTGATCTTAAAAGATTTCAGATAGATTTTTCTATCGTGTTTTTCTATCGTGTTGTAAAGCTGTAAATACACCCCAAACACAGGCATGTGCAATGGTATTTAAAACATGCAGAACACTTTTGAATTGTACAAAAAATCAAAACGTTTTGTTGCCACATAAGTAGACCTTAAAATATGCTGGCAAGAAGCCTGCAATATCTGGTCTGCTCTCTTCTGTCTAGAACTCCTTCCACTCAAACGGCCTACATGATAGGAAAGATCAGGTAATTGACCAAACAATGCCACCAATTTGTGAGAAGAAAACCTTTTCATAGTAGGCAGTACAGTACTGTCAGTGATATAAGATTTGTCCAGGATCACTGTATCGTCTGCTGGCAAAGCCCGGATCTAAGCATGAACGCTTTGGTTCCACAGTCTGGAATTTGGATACATAAACACCTCTAACACTTTATTGTCGTTTTAGGAGGTGCCTTCCAAGGTTTTACAACTCCCCATCTAAACAAACCATATTCTAGACCATCACCATAATGACACTGTTAGTTTCTAAAGCAACCGCTATCTAGTCCAGGTACATTGGTGATGATAACACCTGGAGTGCTATAGAACAAAGGACATATACATGCAGGCTTAACAACTTCATACATTGGAAACGCTGAGCCAGCCTTGCTGGAATTTGCTATTGTAATCTTGCATGTGAACGCATATCTCTGCAATGAGTGCTTAACACACTGAGCTATCCTCTGAAACATCGGAGCACTCAAATGTATCAATATGTATTTCAACATTGGCTATTGCACATGATCAATATAATTCCCACAGAAAGGTGAGAATGCTACATGTGTTGTGCCACGCAAACTATGTATACCTCAGTGAACATAGCATTACAAGTTGAAAAGATCAGAGCAACATGTACTTAGCCTTAGCAGCACACCATAGAACATCCTGATGTGTGATACTTAATTTTGTTGACTTAGGGAAATTGACTTTTTTTTTTAATAAGGCTCCTTCTTGGGACACCCTCCAAGTCGGGGGCCCGGGGCAAGTTCCCATTTTGTCGTCCCATAAAGACATCTCTGAATATAACCAGCCACAAAAGATGCAGATTTTGAATTCCGGTGCCACCCATGCAAGCAATCAGTGCAACACACAGCACATGTAGATGACTAAATGACCATTTTTAATTCGTTTTTAATAACATATGCATTTCTGAAAAGTAAGGAGATGGAAGATGATGAATGTGGTTAAACTGTTCTGTGCATCGATTTTTTTAAGAAAAATATGAATCTGTATCAATTTAGTTGCCCGCTATTATTTATGCGATTTGGCCCTATGAATCTAATAAGGATTTAAATTAATGTTCGCAGGAGCTAATGTCGATTTTGAAGGACAAACTACAAAATTATAATGTTATGCTATGTGTTGTGATGCGCTATGCTTTGCTTACGGATGGATACAGGCTGTTTTTAAACGTATGACGTCAGAGTGGATGTTGGAATGTAAGAATGTGTTTGTATGAGTGAGAGAATGTTGCATCTTTGACGTTCCAACTAAGGCAGTTGGAAAATGTATCCTCACTGGTGACATATTTATGATGTTTCTAAGCGCGGACCCGGGGTTCGAACCTGTTTTGCTATGTGTCAGCTTGTTTCCGAGGCGAGCACGTTCCTGCTGAGCTATCCTCCCGAGAGGTGGGAACTAGTGCGTTGCTGTCCTATGTCTTAAAAGACTCTGCTGTAATCTTAATAGAGAACCTTGCATTGAACATAACCTGAAGTGTGCAGAAGCTTTCTTCATAACATGGACGTTGAGCTGGTCTCATCTGGATCAAACGACTAGATACAAGCATGCTGAAAAAGGAAGGAAAGGAAACCAAGTAAGTTCCTGTAGGGGGTAGAGCCAGTGAATGGCCCACTGCCCCCAAAGACAGTCCCAACCTCCAGTGATGCCTACAAGTCCAAAGTAAGCATTGGAAGGACTTATGGGGTAGTGATCTACGGGATGGTGATGGTAGGTGCGGAAGACATGGAGCACCCAGGGGGTGTTAAGAAGTTATGAGCATTGTCGAGAACTATCTAAAGCTATCAGTGGTACTCACAGGCACCTGCAAAGTGGGAGCCAGTGGGTTCCTGGCCTATGTCTTGAAGGTCTTGATTGTAACCTTAATTAAGGAACTTATTATGAACACACCTGAAGTGTCTATACGGGTCCTCCACAGCATTATGTTATGTTATGCCATGTTAATGGGATTTGTACTACGCACCACTACCATGTACATGGTGTTCAGTGCCCAGGCAGATCTGACAAAAAAAGAGTAAAGCACAGGTTTGTTAGTGGAAGTGGGCCAGCTGATTAATGCTTTGCTGTTGAATTAGTAGTTTCAGTTTGGAAAAAAATAGTCACTATGTGGGCTTGCTTGTCGTTTTTGTGGGTCAACATGTGTGCTTAGTTCCATATGGGACAACTCATGTGTCTGTGGCATAGTGGTGCATCTACCGTGATGCAATTGTGTACTTTATTGGAGGAGTATGGCGTTTTGCTGTTCGGTGTAAGTGTGGGGGTGTGGTGTTGTACTTCTTATGTGTGGGTGTTGCTCAGTGTGTGGTCTGATTGCAAGAGTATGGAGAGCTTTTAGGACTGTTAGTGGGGGACAAGGGTGTGTTATCCTCTTATCATGGTATTGGGTTGAATCATTGTGCAGGTTGTTGAGTAAACTGAAATCTACTGAATGAAATTCAATGATGTTAGGTCTCTCTTTTACTAGTATGGTAATCCACTTGGATAATGTGACCTGGTAATTCGGAGCAAAGACTCAGTACTTTGTGCTGTACCTCACTGCATTCAATCTGCACACTTCTCTTGGACCATGGGCAATGGTTTGCAGAGTTAGGTCGGCAAATCAAAGAACCATGTTTTTTGTGCTTTCCTGAATGTCAGGTGTTCCTCTATATTTTCCCCTATGGGAGGGTGTTCCAGAGTTCTGTTTAGATGTTTGAAATGGCTGATCCGCCATATTTAATGTTCAAATATCGTTTGGGACGTATCTCATTGTAGACCGCAGGGTTCTTTTTGGTCTGTAGATCGAGATTTCTACCACAGGAATAATTCAGTGCCATTGTAAATCCTTCCCCATACAATTGATATTCTATAAACCAAGGATCAGAAGGAAGTGGATCCGTTTTGAAATAAATATGTTTTGGCTCCACACTGATGGCCTCAGTAATAATGGTGTCCTGAGTACTGATTGATATGGAGAATAAATACTCTGGGATCCAGGGTGTGGGTTTGAAGAGCAATAGCGGTGGGGTTAGGTGTAGAGTCATGACACGCACGTGACAGGCGTGTATAAAGTATAAAAAAGGACTACAATAACACTATGTTTATGTCTTGCAATGTACACAAATAACAAACAACATGCAAAGAGAAAGAAAAAGAGTACGATTCTACCTTTAGGTTTCCCTTTCCTAATGAAAGCCTACAATTGCCAGCACGTGGATTAAGGAGAGCCCTAAAAATCAGCTACCCGAAAGAAACACAGAGAAAAACAATGCAGCTGATGTTGGTCACTGGACAACACGCGATGCAGTTCATGCCTCTGTCCCCTTTTTAGTCATACTTCATTCACACCTCTTATTATAAAATAGGCACTGTGAATTAAGCAGACACTGCAGGTGTTGCGGTGCTTTGGGAGTCATGCAAGGACTTTTAGTTTCCTTGTATTTGGGAATCTGAGGAGATAATATTTGCCAGTTGCTTAGTACGGGGAAATCCAGCCCAATTCCACCACTTGTGCCCAGACTTGAGTTTGATGTTCAGGGTGGTTGTGTTGTGTTGGGCTAGGTGCAGGGATGTTTAATCTTAAAGAGGTCTGCTCGTAACTTTTGACTCAATGGACGGATTTATATGAAAGAAATGACCCTCCAAACTGGACATTTTGGGGAAAATGCATGAAACCGTTCAACAGTTATTAAGGTAACAATAAAAGATCTTTCCCCATTCAATTTCCTATAGAGAAAAAGGTGCTTCCATTGAACATCTGCAGTGGGAAAACCGCTGGACCAACCTGTACAAAATAAGAAACAAGTTGGGCACAAGAAGTCACAAACATACATTTCTTTTCTATGTGGGAAATACCTCAAGTTGGATGGAGAAGTGGGTTCCCCTAGTGCAGAAAGACTTGCATATATCTCCTGCGGTGCATTGCAGCAGTGAGGCTTTTCAGAAATAAATAGCAGCCTTTTCCTTTTCTTGCTCGATGCATGCAATTAGCATGGCCATCGCATGGCAAGCCAAAAAAGGTAGTTCGTCAAAACGAGCTGTTGAGGGTGGGAAGAGGTGGTTTCACGTTAGGTGAGGCGGTGGAAGAAGTCAATAAATACCTCAATACAAATGAGGAGTTTTGTGACAGAACGTTTTAGTTTTAAAACAGGAATCCTAAGTGATTCCAACAAGATCCCTGCGGACATACTGCATGCAAAGAACAATACATCCCAGGAACCTTTGAGTAAAAGGATACAATAGAAGAGAGTGAGAGAGAATCTCCATCGAATGGAGCAGATCGGGGATGCAAAAAGGATGAGGGCTACACCTGGAGAGTGGCACTGGGGATGGGAGGACTTTTAAATTGTAAAGGGTTTTCTCATTAACACGGTAATCGTCAAACAATGCATTACTGTGGAAATGCTTACCAGGAATCATGGGCGTAATTTTAGGGGGGACAAGGGTGTTTGTCGCTCCCAACATTCATGGCACACAATTCTGTCCCCATTCAATTGGCTCGGGCACCTTTTCTTCGGATGCCCACCCCCCCCCCCAACATTTTCAGCAACGTTACTCCACTGCCAGGAATTATTACAACAGTAATACAATGTGGGATGCCGTTGTTTGCAGTAGGTTTCCGCAGGAATTTCCCAGGAGAAACTACTGCAGAAATGAAAGGTGGGAGAAAAAGGGGCATGGACGGATTGGTCAGTGGCCCAAGCATGTTTATTTGTGTTGGTGTGACAGGGACTGTGCTCATAGCTGGTGGGATCTAATAATTCAGTAGTGACGGGGATATCGGCCTCGGCCCGTGGGCCACAGCCATTTATCCTAATTGGTGCAACATTGACAGCGGACATGGGCAAACACCATGGCTATGTGACCTGCTTATTTACGAAGCAGGGCGATGTGGGCCATGGCCAGTAGGACACATTTCTTTTTCTTAGTGTTCAACGTGGACAGTGGACATGGCCAACGAATGTGGCAAGTTGATCTGGTCAGTCACTAGGTAGAAGGTATTCTTTGGAGAAGATATAGCATAACAAACCTTCAAATTCAGCGACACAATCAATTTTTGGCTGATCTGAATATATATAATTATTTTTCTTCACTCATTTCACATTGACCTACGTATTGCTGATTGCACATTTGCCCTGAAATCTATTCATTAGTGATGTGTTTCTGTTAGGGAGAATTCTCTGTTTAGGCTGAATTTCCTAACCTAGTGAGTCCCCCAGCAGCTTTGCTGGATTTCTGGAGTTTGTTTTTTCATCCTGCCAAGAGTGAGACTCTTTTTCTCCCACTCTTGGACATGAATGTGTGTAAATCCTTTGAATGTTAATGTGTTCTATGGGCTATGTTTTTCTATGTGTGTTACACCGCACCCTACGTGCCGTAACACTGGGGCGTCCTAGCGGACCTCCGTCATAGACTCCATACCCGGGGACTGACTACTGTCTCCCCGGGCATGTAAAGTCACCATTGGCTTTACTAGACCTAAATTTACTGACAGAACTAGTACAAACCATCCTATTGTGGACGTACTAGTAGGGGTAATTCAATTACTCCTGGGTCTGTTATTCGAGGGGGCACTGTCCAGTCCCCCCTCGTCGAGTTTTGGCTGGTGGCAGTGGAAACTACTTGTTATGTTCGACCCCGAATATAACCCTATGGGATTTTTCCCATTGTTAGAGATTGATACTGTTTCTCGTTAATCTCTAACATACCTCCGGTCTACTTATCTTAAATAAGTCTATCGGATGGTATTTTCTGCCAGAACTCGGCTTTTTAAAATGGCGTTTGTGTTCGTCTCTGTGACTCCTAAATCAAAGGTTGAGCCCTTTGTTCCACTTTTGGCGGGCCTCTGTACAGAGACCCTCCAAAGTGGTGCCATTATGTCTGTGTTGCCACAGGGGTGTGGGAGGGGTTTAGGCAGCCTGGAACGAGTGGCCTTGCCAACTCCGGTCGCACTCTGGTGTGATTGGCCCAAGTGGTGAGCCTCCCCGCTCACCACTTAGCGCGAGTTGATTGACAGCTAGGCTGAATGAATGGGGGTTTTCTGCATAAAAGCAGGGCTTTTGGGACTGGATCTTCAGAAGTCGCCACAGGACCTAAGAATCCGACAAGGGTAAAGCTGAGCCGACCTGCAACGACGACACCTCCGGTGGAGCCCTGCTGAACCGACTCACCACTTCCCGACGACAGAGGAGATCTCCCTGCCGGAGAGTCTCTTCCCCTGACTGGTGGGAACAACCAGTCCCCTTTGCTTTTTCTTCGCCTCAGGACGCAGTGGTCGAATTTCCTGTGCAGAGCACCTCGGCAACCGGATAGCCACTACCCCTGTACCGCGACCAAAAGGTGGTGTCGGAGCACTCCGCGGCTGGTCTCTTCCCTGGTGGTGCACCAGACTTCACTTTTCTTCGACGACGAGATCTTCTCTACTCTTGGCAAAGACCCGACGTGCATCCACCACCAGGAACAACTGCCCCCGCCGGAGCTGTCTCACCACAATCAAGGTACTGTGTCCGCCTGGCTTCCCTTGTTGCCGGATAGAGTGAGATGTCTTAATCCTCGCCTCTCCATAGGGTCGCCTCCAAGCTTTCTCTAGCGTATTGTTCTGAACTGGTCCAATCTTCCAATAACAAATTGCTACACAGACTCGAACGCATTTCCACAAAGAGACTTTTTGGGACATATCGCTTTGCCTCTCTCCGAGTGGGCCTGGCCTTTGAACCTTATGATCTATTGTGGTTCTGGTCTTCTTGCCTTGCATTTTTCCTGTGAAGTATTGAACTGTGTTGATTTCGTAACCTACTATTTTTCTCTCCCGTCCTAACGAATACTAGAGTGCCATCTAGGTGGCAGCATACACCTCTGTCTGAAAAAAAATGATGCTGGTAAAATCTAGACTTGTCGACTTATTGTTAGGGGGATTGATCTTTTTCTTCGTAGAGTAATTGTGATTGAATTGTTTGCCGTGATAGTGCCAGAGTGTTCTCTATAGATGTTCCGTTATAAATAAATATCTTTATATCTTGACACTGAAGCCTTGTTGCGTGTTTGCTTGTCTTACTGTGAAGAATTGCCCTATATTGTATACTCCACATACTGCTTAACTGTTCTTGAGGGAAGTCTGACTGATCAGCCACAGCTACCAAGTGAATCTGTGTGGTACAGACTGCTACCAAGTGGGTTTCCTGCCAAACACCTGTAGTCCTAAATCTTTCGCAGTGGTCACAGAGGGAACTGCAAAGGTTTCCGCCTAAAACTGGTGCACAGCGGTGGGATGTGTATCGAGTATACAGTTTAGAGTGCTTTTCGACATTTTAGGATAACTAACCACAAAGTTTAGCACTAAAAAGCAACTTTCAAAAACATGTCTACGATAGAAGCTTACAGTCAAGAATCCTTGTCAGGTCAAAATACTGAGAGTTTACGAGCTCTCTGTAGGCAAGAGAATCTTTCTGTAAAAGGCAAGAAGTTCGAACTAATAGAGAGATTGCTAGCGAACCAGAGTCTGGGTACTGGTCCAGAGGAACCAATTTCTCAAGCAAATGTAGATAACAGTGATGGTGTTGATCTAAATCATATTTGAGATGATAGTGATGAAGAGGCTGAAGAGGAAGGAGAGGCTAACGAAACTGTCTCCCCTGCTCCTCTACCTGCCTTACCCGCTGTACCTAAGGGGCCCATACCAGGTCCCACAAGTAACCCTGCTTATTTTGAACTCGAAAAAATGAAGCTCGAATTAGAATACAAACGGTTCTTGGCTCAATTTGAACGAAACCAAGAGCTCGAGTTCAGACGGATGAATGCCCAGGCTGAGCAGAAGCAAGCTGAGTTAAGACTCAGGGAAATAGAACTTAATCACGAGTTAGAGATGAAAAAGTTGTCTATAGAAAATGCTTCTCTATCCTCTGGTTCCTCTAGGAGCTCCAGTCCCAAAAGACCCCGGATGCCGAAGGAATTAGTGGGTATGTATGAACCGAGATTGGATGTGTTGGATTGGTTAAAACTGTTTGAGTACAATCATGGGCTCCAGGACATCACTGGGAACGATTTACTTCCCTGGTTGTTCTCTAGGCTCCCTCCTGTTGCGACTGATGTGGTAATGGAATTGGGGGAGGCGGATAAGACGGATTACGAAAGTGTGAAACTAGCTTTAATAGCTAGATTCGGGAAGACCCCTTCCCAGGATCTTAAGAGGTTTAGAACCCTCAAAAAGCATGATGGTACCCCTTGGGCTACCTGGGTGAGTGAAGGGTTGAAAAACTTAGAGGGATGGATTAAGGGTTACAAAGTGAACACTTATGAGGGTATGAAGAATCTTTTTATGTTAGAGTCGATTTATGATGCCTGTTCTCCTGAGCTCAGACAGCACTTGGCTGATTCGAAGGAATTAGATTCCCGGAAGCTGGCGAAGGCTGCTGTCTTGTGGGTTGCCAACAGGGCTACTCACGAGGAGTCTGGGGCAACTCAGAAAAAGGATGAGGGAAAACAGCCTAAAAAAGACACAAAAGAGAATTCTAATAACTCAAATTCCAAAGAGGGCCCCAAACAAAACCAGAAGGGTAAGCCACAAGGAAAACCGCAGCAGAATAGTGTGTCTTCTGGTGCCAAACCAGAAGGAGGCCAGAACAAGCCACCATTCCAGAAAGCATTCGGTAAATGCTTTGTTTGTGGCTCGACTGACCACGTGAAAGGAGATCCCAGATGTAAGGGTAAACCTTCAGGGGTCCAGCTTGTCTCCTTAGCCTTTGCTCCAGAGGAGGAAGTCCAAATGGCAAGTGGAAACTTTCTACTGCTAGCTGACAAACCCATTGGAGTCTCAGCCAGCGTTTCTTTAGTATCTCTGAGGTTGTGGGAACAACAGAATTTAGATGTCTATAATTCTATCCCCGATAATACTAAAGAGTATTATAAGGACAGTGTCCAGGTGAATGGTCAGGAGACTCCTGCCATTAGGGACACTGGGGCCAGCATAACTGTGGTGGATAAATCGTTTTTTCAGGCTGAGGATGTTGCTAAGGCACCCAAACGCCTCACCAAGTTAGCTGGAGGGCCTGTGCAGATGCTTCCCCAATAACCAGTTCTCATCCAGTGTAACGACATGACTGTGAAGATACCTGTCAGCATACAGAGTGAGGTACCAGGACGCGTACTGTTGGGTAACGATTTGAAAACTCTTGGAGTTGTATCGCATACTCCCAGACCTCCTAGTAAACGGTTACAGGAGCTAACCAGACCCGCAAGAGAGAGGACCATGCGCGGTACTCTCCAGGAGATGATGAAGAAAGAAATCACTCCTGCTCCACTGGAATTATCGGCCGCTGTCTCAAAGAAAACAGAAGCGAAAGGGAAACCTAAGACTTCTGACCCGAAACCAGCAGCCGGCATTTCAGTGCAGCCAACACGGACTTCCCAGCGGTTGTCCAAAGTTTCACCAGTAACTCCACCTCCAGCTAAGGCTGAGAGGGAGGTACAACCCTGTGTGGTAGAATTAGACTCTGAGGAAGAGCTAATAGAAGGCCAGGAACTCATTGGAGATCTGGATCCTGTTGACCATCCTGAGGTGCAGTCTTTACTGGCAGAAGGTGGACCCAGCAGGGCAGACTTCAGTAAGGGACAGAGAGAATGTCCAACTCTGGCAGGTCTTCGCCACCAGGCAGAAGCTCAGGCTGAAGGGCAAGAGCCTGGGAAATACAGGTTGCACTGGGAAGATGGCCTCTTTCACAGTGAACCGACCGAGTCTGCACCTGGAGACTACAAACGACTTGTAGTACCCCAAGAGAACAGACCACATTTCTTGCAGTTAGCCCACGAGATTCCTTTGGCTGGTCACTTGGGTTTCAAGAAGACTAAGGAAAGGCTCTCTCTCTACTTCTATTGGCCAAAGATGGGGGCCAAAGTGGAAAAACACTGCAGGAGCTGCCACACCTGCCAGACCTCTGGTAAGGTTGGCTCCAAGAATGTGGCACCTTTAGTGCCTCTCCCAGTTGTGGGAGTCCCATTTGAGAGAGTAGGGATTGACATTGTTGGTCCCCTTGATCCTCCAACCTCCTCAGGCAACAGGTTTATACTTGTTGTAGTAGACCATGCTACTAGGTATCCTGAGGCAATTCCCATGAGGACTGTTACAGCTCCGGCTGTGGCTAAGGCCCTCCTTGGTATTTTTACTAGGGTCGGGTTTACTAAGGAAGTAATCTCTGACAGGGGGTCAACCTTTATGTCCCACTACATGAAAGCCATGTGGAAAACCTGTGGAGTTACTTACAAGTTCTCAACAGCTTACCACCTTCAAACCAATGAGTTGGTAGAACGGTTCAACCGAACCATGAAGAGCATGATAGGTGCTTTAGAAGAACCCCTTAAGCGTAAGTGGGACCTTCTACTGCCATGCTTCTCTTTGCTTATAGAGAAGTCCCTCAGGAGGGAGTAGGTTACTCTCCCTTCGAACTTCTCTATGGTCATCCCGTCAGAGGTCCATTGGCCCTGATTAAGGAGGGGTTGGAGAGTGCTCCTTCCCCCAAGCCAGTCAGAGTGACTGACTACGTGATAGGTCTCCGGAGGAGAATGTCACACATGATGACGGAAGCAAGCGATAACTTGAAAGCTGGACAAGCATTGGTCAAGCACTGGCACGATCAAAAGGCTAACATGGTTGAGTTCGCTCAAGACCAGCTCGTTCTCGTTATGATCCCAACAAGGCAGAAAGCCTTGCAAGACAAGTGGATGGGACCCTTCAGAGTTGTGGATAAACTCGGAGAGGTCAACTATCTAATGGACTTGGGCAATCCCAAGGAGGCTCCGACAGTCTTTCAAACCAACCGACTCAAAGCGTATGTCTCAAGACCCGATGTAGGAGCGTTGCTTCTAGCATCATCCAAGGAAGAAGAAGATAGTGAAGCTCTTCCGGATCTCCTCAGAGGCTTACCTTTAGACGAAAAAATTGAAGGAGTAAATCTCTCCTCCAATCTGACACCCGAGCAACAAGAAGAGTGCAAATCTATGTTGAATCAGTTTGCCTCTCTGTTCTCGCTTTCACCAGGCTTGACCCCTTGAGGCCAGCACGACATACTCACGGGTGACTGTCTGCCGGTCAAAAGCAGATGATACAGAATGTCAGAAAACGTACGAACCCACATCAAGGTGAGGTCAGCAAGATGCTCGATCTCGGGGTAATAGAGCCCTCTACTAGTCCATGGTCTAGCCCAGTTGTGTTAGTAACAAAGGCCGGATCTAAAGAACTTAGATTCTGCGTGGATTATAGAGCTCTTAATGCAGTCACCAAGACTGATGCCCACCCTTTGCCAAGAACAGATGAGTTGGTGGATAAACTTGGCGCCGCCAAGTTCCTCAGCACATTTGACTTGACGTCCGGCTATTGGCAAATAGCCCTGACAGACCATGCCAAGGAGAAAACTGCATTTTCTACCCCTGTTGGCTTATACCAGTTTAAGGTAATGCCTTTCGGATTGAAGAATGCACCTGCTACGTTTCAACGGATGGTAAACCAGGTTCTGAATGGGATGGAGGACTTCTGCATGGCATACTTGAATGACATCGCAGTGTTCAGCAATTCCTGGGAAGAACATGTAACCCACCTGAGAAATGTTTTGCAGGCTCTTGGACGAGCCAATCTGACCATCAAGGCCAGTAAATGCCAAATTGGACAGAGTAAGGTAGTCTATCTTGGACATGAGGTAGGAGGTGGAGAAATAAGGCCTTTGCTCAGTAAGATTGAAGCTGTGCAAAATTGGACAACACCTACTACTCAAACCCAAGTGAGAGCCTTCCTAGGCCTCACTGGGTACTACAGGAACTTCATAGAGAACTATGGGACCATAGCTTCTCCACTGAATGTCATCTCCTCGCCCAAATTCCCTAAGAAAGGTTAGATGGAACGAGGAGTGCAATCAGGCTTTTGAAAACCTGAAAAAGGCTCTTTGCCAAGCCCCAGTACTCAGAGCTCCTGATTACCGCCAACACTTCATTGTGCAGACAGATGCTTCAAATGTAGGAATAGGTGCCATACTCGGTCAACTGGATGGGAAAGGTAGGGAGCACCCCGTTTGCTTCATCAGCCGCAAGCTGAAGGATCCTGAAACAAGGTGGGCAACAATCGAAAGAGAGTGCTTTGCTATCGTGTGGGCTCTGAAGAAGTTTAGGCCGTACTTGTATGGTTCTACTTTTGTCATTCAGACTGACCACCAACCCTTGAGATGGTTAATGCAAATGAAAGGGGAAAACCCAAAACTATTGAGATGGTCGATCTGCCTGCAAGGGTTTGATTTCACCATTGAGCACAGGTCAGGGTGTCACCACCAAAATGCTGATGGTCTCTCTAGGATGTATGTCATCGACTAGAGGTATGAGATTCATCCAGGAGTGGATTAAATCCTCCTGTCCCTTAGTCTGGGGGGACGAGTGTTAGGGAGAATTCTCTGTTTAGGCTGAATTCCCTAACCTAGTGAGTCCCCCAGCAGCTTTGCTGGAGTTCTGGAGTTTGTTTTTTCATCCTGCCAAGAGTGAGACTCTTTTTCTCCCACTCTTGGACATGAATGTGTGTAATTCCTTTGAATGTTAATGTGTTCTATGGGCTATGGGGTCTTTTACTCCATAGGGTCTCATATGTTTTTCTAAGTGTGTTACACCGCACCATACGTGCCGTAACACTGGGGCGTCCCAGCGGACCTCCGTCATAGACTCCATGCCCAGGGACTGACTACTGTCTCCCCGGGCATGTAAAGTCACCATTGGCTTTACTAGACCTAAATTTATTAACAGAACTAGTACAAACCATCCTATTGTGGACGTACTAGTAGGGGTAATTCACTTACTCCTGGGTCTGTTATTCGAGGGGGCACTGTCCCGTCCCCCCTCGTCGAGTTTTGGCTGGTGGCAGTGGAAACTACTTGTTATGTTCGACCCCGAATATAACCCTACGGGATTTTTCCCATTGTTAGAGATTGATACTGTTTCTCGTTAATCTCTAACATACCTCTGGTCTACTTATCTTAAATAAGTCTATCGGATGGTATTTTCTGCCAGAACTCGGCTTTTTAAAATGGCGTTTGTGTTCGTCTCTGTGACTCCTAAACCAAAGGTTGAGCCCTTTGTTCCACTTTTGGCGGGCCTCTGTACAGAGACCCTCCAAAGTGGTGCCATTCTGTCTAAGGTCCACTCGGTCCAGGGTGCCTAAACCCCTCCCACACAGGGGTGTGGGAGGGGTTTAGGCACCCTGGACCGAGTTGCCTTGCCAACTCCGGTCGCACTCTGGTGTGATTGGCCCAAGTGGTGAGCCTCCCCGCTCACCACTTAGCGTTTGTTGATTGGCAGCTAGGCTGAATGAAGGGGGTTTTTCTGCATAAAAGGAGGGCTTTTGGGACTGGATCTTCAGAAGTCGCCACAGGACCTAAGAATCTGACGAGGGTAAAGCTGAGCCGACCTGCAACGACGACACCTCCGGTGGAGCCCTGCTGAACCGACTCACCACTTCCCGACGACAGAGGAGATCTCCCTGCCGGAGAGTCTCTTCCCCTGACTGGTGGAAACAACCAGTCCCCTTTGCTTTTTCTTCGCCTCAGGACGCAGTGGTCGAATTGCCCGTGCAGAGCACCTCGGCAACCGGATAGCCACTACCCCTGTACCGCGACCAAAAGGTGGTGCCTTGTGTCGGAGCACTCCGCGGCTGGTCTCTTCCCTGGTGGTGCACCGGACTTCACTTTTCTTTGACGAGATCTTCTCTACTCTTGGCAAAGACCCGACGTGCATCCACCACCAGGAACAACTGCCCCCGCCGGAGCTGTCTCTCCACAATCAAGGTACTGTGTCTGCCTGACTTCCCTTGTTGCCGGATAGAGTGAGGTGTCTTAATCCTCGCCTCTCCATAGGGTCGCCTCCAAGCTTTCTCTAGCGTATTGTTCTGAACTGGTCCAATCTTCCAATAACAAATTGCTACACAGACTCGAACGCATTTCCACAAAGATACTTTTTGGGACATATCGCCTTGCCTCTTTCCGAGTGGGCCTGGCCTCTGAACTTTATGATCTATTGTGGTTCTTGTCTTCTTGCCTTGCATTTTTCCCGTGAAGTATTGAACTGTGTTGATTTCGTAACATACTATTTTTCTCTCCCGCCATAACGAATACTAGAGTGCCATCTACGTGGCAGCATACACCTCTGTCTGAAAAAAAGTGAAGCTGGTAAAACCTAGACTTGTCGACTTATTGTTAGGGGGATTGATCTTTTTCTTTGTAGAGTAATTGTGATTGAATTGTTTGCCGTGATAGTGCCAGAGTGTTCTCTATAGATGTTCCGTTATAAATAAATACCTTTATATCTTGACACTGAAGCCTTGTTGAGTATTTGCTTGTCTTACTGTGAAGAATTGCCCTATATTGTATACTCCACATACTGCTTAACTCTTCTTGAGGGAAGTCTGACTGCTCAGCCACAGCCACCAAGTGAATCTGTGTGGTACAGACTGCTACCAAGTGGGTTTACTGCCAAACACCTGTAGTCCTAAATCTTTTGCACTGGTCCTAGAGGGAACTGCACAGGTTTCCGCCTAACAGTTTCCTTTCCTATATTACTACCCGATAGCTGCATTCATTTTTAATGTGAACGTCTTGCATATGAACGCCCACCAAATGCAACCAAGTGGATATATATTGTACAGTACACTCCTTCAGTTTGAAGCACTTCCCCCACTTTAGGATTATGTTACCTTTTTACGTCACCCATGTCTTTTATTTGTTGTTTGTTTAGTTTTGTCCCCGGTATTTGGGCCTCATCAGGAGTTGGGCGGTATCCCAGGGGTAAATCCGCTGGAATACCACCCAAAGAAATTACTGTTACCTTCACTTGGTCCGGCAGTATTGTTGCCAGTTGATAGTGGAGGTGTAAGTCCCCAATTTTTTGGAGTTGATAGGACTCAATGGGGCATTTGCGGTGTAAATACCACAGCAGGAATAGCGCTGCGTTAATTGCACCAAAATGGGCGGGAAGTCGGCACATCCACCTCCAGCCTAGAGCTGGAGGTGAATCCTCCAACTTTCCCCCAAACTTGGGATTGAGCGGTGCAGTAATACAGCAGTAATACTATTACCACCACATTTGTACTGCACCGCCCATCTTCTGATGAGGCCCTATGTCCCTTTTTGTTCACACCATCATAAACTGGCACAACACATTTTCTCATCATTGTGCTATTGTACAGGAACAATGCCTCTGCCATCACGACATATTTTATTGTAAGTCATTTCTGACTGAAATCGATATTTATGTTCTTAAAAAATACAAATACAAATGCATGGCACCACACACATTTTCACATGAATACATATCCTCTATCAACATGGGACAATTCTCCTTAAGCACACACCAACCAGACAGCACCTCAAACCAAATTTACAACAAAATCAACACAGTGGCACTGCCACACACCAACCTCGCTTCACAACCTCACCACAGAATCCACCCCTTTGAAAGAGACTCTCTAAGCTGCAATCGCTCCTTCATCTCACTGTAGGTGGAGATCCTGGACACCTTACAACATTGTCATTTGATAACATTACAGGCTGTTCTACTGCATCCCATTTCATTCTCACTGTGGGGACTTCCCCTTTCCTTTCCATCAAACAAAATGACTTTAAGCATACAGCAACCCTGATTCATCTGATCTCACTTTCTGGAAAAGTAGCAAGCAAATCTCATGTCCCACACCATTCCCTACTCAAAATGTGAACACGTGATCCCAACTAAAAACTAACCTCAATCAAACCATTTCCTTATTGTCTCACGTCCTCCCTCTAAAGAGAGTTCTCCCATACACCCTCATCACACTGTTCATTCACCTGATTCTCAGTGGCCCAGCCAAATACCCAAAGGACCAATATAGGTGCACATTAACGACACACATTCACACAAACACACGCAACAACATAATCAAACACACGCTTCTATCACAGGATCACAAAGCATGACAGCAGATATAAAAAGAGGATTATAGTGTAGAGAAGACAGTTGTGAAGCCTGAGGTATTGATGCATAGGGTCAAAATACCCTAGTTTCGGGGGGGAGGGGGTAACTACATGATCATTGGTGGAGAGACTTAGAGGTGTGTTTCATTTAGAGGAGGGGTCCTACGTCAAACAATCGGAAGTACGTGCTGCAAAACTGGATTAGCTTTTGCTTTGGGGAGTCTGTGGTTGGCCTGAGACGAGATCAGTGCTTTTGTTCAATGAATTTGTTATGTTTGATGTGTTGTAGGATGAGGAGATAGACACATGACACGAGATGTGATGTTGTGTACTTCTTTTCTTAGGAAAACAAAAGACATGTTGGGATTAAAGCATAATAGTCCCTATGGGTAGCACTACAAATGATATTCTAGGTTTATAATCGGGTGAAAGGATAAATGAATGTAATAATCCATCCAAGGGATCTGTCCTACTGCTGTGGTGCTTTATCATCGTAAGTCTATTGTAAGACCTGCACAATTACATTTCCAGATTGGTGGCATACAGAAAAGCAAACCTTAATCTTTAAAAGTCCTTAGCCTCAGTGCTTCCCTATTCTAGTAAGGGACATTCAAACAGTTAGCCCAATATAATAGTCCAAAAGCCTAGTCGTCAGAATGTCATCCCTATACTAATGTAGCAAGAAAATAAATGGTATGCAGCGGATCATCTTTTTGTCCTTTCTGCCCTGACCTGTTTAATCCCTTCCTGGTCCCCTCCTAGAGTCAAAGGTTAGGTTTCAAACCACATTAAGTTTGTCAGTGGACGTATTGTGCTTTTACACACCTTCTTTGGAGACTTGGTGGCCCACTGATCTGCAGTTTATAACTCTCCCCATATCCTGACAATTCCTATGTGGCACAAGTAAGTAATCAATTCGGATTTTAGTGTTTGGTCTAATTTCTCAACATGTCCCTACCATTTTGAGATCTGGGGTTTGCATCTGGGCTCTATGTATTCCCAGCCAGAGTGGAAAGTCTGTTGGTTAACTAAATATCTCCCAGGTCTTTTTCCAGAATGTGGCTCTAAGATTCATCTTAGGTTATCTTTCTGTTATTCAGCTTGTTGTTTCATATGGCTCTCCCTCCAGACCCAACCTTTCAGATTCTCGGTGAGTTTTTGCAGGGTTCCTGCTGTCACATTCTTCTCTAGTTCTTCTGCCAGACCTATGAGTCAGAGTTGACATTGGACATTTTCTCTAGAATGTTACCCCAGTTCTCTCATTAGGTCTTCAACTAGACCTTTGAGTCAATGCTCACACCTTTTCACCAGGTCACCTGTTTAGATTATTTGTAGGGTCTTCTGCCAGATCTTTGAATCAGAATTTACACTAGGTTTTTTTCCCAGTCCATTTCCTCATGTTTCGTATCAGATATTTCATCAGACCTTTGTGTCATGGTTCATATGTGGCCTTTCCGCCAGGCCATCCCTTCAGTTGCAGTGATAGGTATTTCTCCTCTCTTATCTGGGTCCTTGCCAGGCAGATCACATTTTACTTTTCCCCCTGACATGGGCCAGTCTTTCAATTTGTGGTGGCTGGTGATTGTCCTAGGCTCTTGACACTCCAAGGTTCCTCAATTCCTTCACCTCCTAATCACCCACTTCATCCAACACTACTTCTATTGGGTAGGAAATCCTCTGGTCTGACACAGTCCCCCTCAGAGTAAAGCTGGGTTCGAACAGGCTGAAACGTTCATAGGAATTATTTCTTCAAGGTCCGCAGTTGGCACCAAGAAGCAAGGACAGACACATCTGTCTCCCTGAAGATCCGTACTTCAATGGTGTCGCTCCAGTTCCTTTTATTCTACCTAAAATGGGGCTGAAATGTCTCCTTCCATTTCCTGCCTGACAACAGAAACCTGAGAAACCAGGAAACCTGAAAATGTTCTTGAGTGGTGTTGTGAAAGAAAGAACATAATGATTCAGACTGTGAGTAAACATTGGAAGAGCCTTTCCAGCAGACTTTCTGTTTTGTTTGACTAGGTCAGTTTTATGATAGTAGCTTTTGTGAACTCTTCTGTTAACCATTCCTTGGAATATTTTAAATTATAATAAACTGTAGCAGGAGGCTAAGGACTCATTAAGATTATGTGTTGAGAACTGATCGGTTGGCTACTTGTTTGGACATTTATTTGTAGACTAGGTCGACTGTGAACAGACAGCCTCATTATGAGTCTGGCGGTAACCCTGGTGGTGCTACTGGCGGTTTGCCACCAGACTGGTAAAGCTTTACTGGTGCCTGACTTCCTGGTGTCACCAGGAGATTCCAAGTCTGGCGGCCTGTGAAGTCAGGTGCTGGTAAAATGTGAGTCCCCATTCCCATAGAGTCCTATAGGACTCTATGGGAGTGGGTACACAGAAGCACCAGCACCGTTGCTAACGGTGACGGTGCTTCATTGACCGGTATGCCTACCATGGCCACTGAGGCCGGCAGGGTCAGACCTGTCGGGCACAGTGGCTCTGGCCGGCAGACTCATGGTTTGCCGGTCCGGAAACAAGGGTGCCAGTGAGTTTATCAGCACCCTTGTTTCTGGACTGGCAAATTTATAATGAGGCCCAAGGACTCTTAAAACGGTATGCAGTAATATAATTGCAGAAAAAAAGTCATCTGTACAAATAAATTAAGGAAAAAAAGCTCTGGTTTGACCCGGTAAAGGTGTACCCCCATTATACCATTTAATTGGAGCGGGGGTGTCCCCTGCTCCCCTTAAATGGTATAATGGGTCCAGTGGTTGCAGGAGTGTCCCCCGCATCGATTACATGGATTGCGGTGGCAAAAACACTGCCTTTTTGCCGCGATATATTGTGTAAACAGCAAATATTGCCACGATTTTAACACATGGAACCCTTAAGACTAGGTTAAGAACGTTGTGATTTGTACACTCATCCTTTGATGTAATGGACACATGAATTAACCCCGATTTTGTGGTTTCTCATCCATGATACTGCTTGCTTTAGGAACATCCATATTATTTACAGAAATCTCATTAAATTTCATTGGACCTAGGTCCCACCGCTTCCCTCATAATATTAATTAAAGCCATTATTTTGACACACAGTTATCTGGTGTCCTGTGTGCCATTGCTCTGCCTTACTACAATATTCCAAATCCTGATAGAAATGGGGGTGTCTATTAGCAAATACTTCTACGCCTTCCTTCTGTGAATGTTGTGTCTGGAAATACAATGTACTTCAAATGTAAAATTACATGTAGTGTGTTGCTGAATCATATATTACAGTGTCTGCGTTAGCTCAGGTGTGGTCTCATTCAGGGGGGAAAAGTTATAAGGGGGGTCTTAACATTTTTGAAATCCTCATAGACACAATGGAAAACAAAATGTTTGCTCACGCCTATAGCCCAAACCGCTGGAAGGATTTGCAACAAACTTGCGTGAGGAGCGGCAGCTTGGTCCCAAAGGCATGCTTTTGCAAATTTGGTATTAATCCGTCCAGTCGTTTTTTTTTAAATGGACAAAACATAGGTACATAAAAAAAATTAGTGATATCTGGGTCCGGTCAGCTGCCTCATTTCCTGATTCGGAGTCCGCGGAAGCCTCAGGACATACTCGGAGAGCAGCGTGACGTTTGCAGACATCATACACGCCTGCTGATTGGTCAATTAAAAATGCGACGTGTGTAAAAACCTTTGAAAAGGATGCCCTGTTGGATTTGTGAACTGTGCCCGTAGTTCGCAGACATTGCTGTAAAAACATATTAAAAAAAAACATTGCACTTTTCAAACTAATGAAACAATCTCTGTGGAGGTGTGGGGTGATGAGGATGGGATGGGATTTGGCCATATATAGCCAAAAATCAAGCATATTTTTTCTATGAAGTCCACGTACATCTCAGATGTTGAGGGGCATTCCTGTGATGTTTGCAAACATCTAAGATGTTCGGGGACATGCATGCATATTTCTGCCTTACAGGGTCTGTGAAAAGCAGTTTTGAGGTGCCATTCAATGAATCTGCATGAAATCTTCCAATAATATTTTAGACCAGACCCTAAATGTTTCTGCAAAGACTGGTGCTGTTGCCAAGAGGGGGTAAAATTAGAGGGGATGCCAACATATTTGAAAGGCTTTTAGATTTGGTGCTGTTTGACAAATCTGCACAAATATTTGCCAATAGATTGTAGATCCAGATTTGAATGTTTCTGCAATGGTTGGTGGGATTTTGTAAAGAGGGTGCAATATTTCAGCAGGGTCTCAACATTTTTAGATGGCTTATAACTTTGTTGCTGTTTGACAAAACTGTGCAAATGTTTTCAGAAAGATTATAGACCTAACCTTCAATGTGTGTGCAAGGTCTGAATGGATTATGTCAAGTGGGGGCTAAATTATATGGCTATTATTTGTACGTACATGTTGACACTTTTCAAAATAGAAAACATGAACAGATTGGCAGAAAACTCATGCAAGAAGCATTGGCAAGGACTTGAAAGCATTGTTTTGCAAGTGTGTACGTTTTTTATTTTTTGAAAAGTGCCTTGATATATGTACAGAAAAAAGTGATATACCTTTGGTGAGTGAGATAAAGCCTGTGGCCATGGGCAGTGGGCAGATTATCTGGCTACCTTTGGGTCTGGCAATGGGGCAAAAGTGGGCATGGCCACCAGGGACAGGCTGTGGTAATTTTTTTTTTAATCGGGATAGGTTTGGAGAAAAAAAATCTACTCATGGTACAGCCCGACGTGCGGGGCTGGACTGCAGCAAACATTTGCAAAGAGCATCATCAAGGAGGTCAAAGCATGGTTTTGCAAATCGGCCCTGTGTTTTATTTTTTCTAAAGTGTGAAAATGAGCATCCTCCAAAAGGCATTTAAAACTCCCCAGTGAGAGTCAATAATGGACACACCCCAAATGGGAATGAAACCAAGACCAAGTGCGGATGAAGTAAAAAGGTAAAAGTTTATCTAAACTAATATAGGGCAAGCAGAGAACTCTGCAAACTCCGCTAGTGCTCTGCTAGACAATAGAAAGACATTCATGTTTATTACAAAATAACTTCATCAGTGAGATAAGCTATAGGGGGCACATAATCATGGGGATTGGGTGGCGAAGACTAGATACTATGTGGTGTGTACGGGCGGTGCTCCATGATTGGCGGAGATCCACGTGGTGCCAGTGCAGAGCGCTCGGGTTAGCTGGCTCATCTGGGTGGAGCGCTGGGTCCGAGGAAGTCCGAGCTGTTACAATTTATGCTACATAACAGTTGCCCTTGTGGCAACACATACTTTGACCGTCATCTATCAAAGTTAACACATGAGAGACATACTCTTAAACGTTTGACCTGAACAATAAAAGTGAGAACACATGGGTCCAAGTAGCAAAATTACTCATAGTATTATGGTGTCACATTCACCAATCATTCTGTTAGATCTCCTAAGACAATTATTTATTTTTTGTTTGTATGAGAAGAATATATTGCCACACAGGGGGTCAGAGGTGAGCCTGGGCGGTACACTTCAGGAGGGGCATGCACTCTTACTTCAAAAAGCATTACGATTAAGATGAGGGGCTTACTGCCCATATTTCATTAACCAGAGTCTGGGGGTGCCAGGCAGATTCATAGTAGCATTGTGAGTTACGGGGGCTGAAGGGAGGGTGCATGCTTGGTGCAGGATCAGCGAAAGGGGTGAGAGGTTACAGTTGTAGCATCACATCATTCACAGGGCTGAGGCTTCCAATCCTGGCCCGGCCAGAGGGGGAAGTTAGGTGGGGGCTGTGCACACGGTGGTACCTGAGAGGGTTTAGTGGGAGAAACGGCCCTGGAGCATGTTGGGCCGTACATTTGCTACGTTGTGAAGGGCACACATAGAGCTTAAATTCAAATGAGGTAGAAATAGGTAAGTGTGTGCATTGGTACAGTGAAAGATCTGCAATGTTCTGCTTACAATATGATGTGCATACCTCAATGCTCAGAGGGTAAACAAATGCTACAAAGGACACTCTATTATACAGTCGGCACCCATTTCATTACAACCATACATATTGTAATACTTAATTGCATACATTTGAAATTGTTAATTTTTAGGACATCATTGTGTATATATTGATGTCATACATTACTTTGTGTATTGTGCAACAACAGTGATCCTTGATCAGTACTGAAAGGCTTGATCATACACTTCATGGTTTCGTGTGCAATCTGGGATATGTGAGGGCCATCTTATTTCAATATGTACAATCAATCTCATGGACTCGAAGCAAATTTATCGTCCCTTCAGATGGTGTAGCTGCATGGGTGAAGCAGGGTTGCACAGAGGCTTAGCATACATGTCTGGCACTTCAAACATGGAACAGGGTTGGGGGTTATCCAGCGCATATGTCATGAATGCAGGGTCTGCGAGAGGACAAGACAGGTTTTATGGAGGTAGCTTGTTTTTTCAAACCCCAGCTTCAGCCCGGTCATCTGCAGGTCAATGATGGACTGCGGAAGGTGAAAGATACAGTGTTTATCATGTAAGTAGTTCGCGCCTAGTCTCCCATGAGAAGAGGACTGCAGCAGGGACACCGAGGAGAGGGGGGCAAAGGAAGCGCCAGGCTTGCTGTGCACGGTCAGAAGGGGAGAGCCTGCAGGCCGCTTGGGCCTGTGATGCCTAAGTAGTTTTGTCTCAAGATGGAGTCTGAGTGTGTCATAAAATGGAGCCTGGTACCATCCTAACAGATGAGCGAGCATTGCAGCCACATGTGTCGGTCAGCAGTCATCCTGCATCCCTGGCCGTAGGCGCACGGGTGGCTGCTGGACGAGTTATAGTCTGAATGCTTGGTGAGATTGGAGGGAAGGGGGGCCATGAAGACCTTTCCTCCCATACAAGTGTCAAAATATAAGTACAACACATTGTGATATAACTTTGGTGTCTGGGCAATGGGCCTGGCCCTGAACAAGGGCACATGTGTGCTCTCTTTTGCTTATTGGGGTTTGGGGCTGGCTGAAGCCCTAGGTTTGATTGGGAACACATATTCTGCTTGCAGCTACAGCCCAGAGTGCTGGACAGGATTGCAGCAAACTTGCGCAAGGACCTGGAAGTATGCTTTTGTAAATCTGTCCCATGTTTCACTTTTTTGAAAGTGTCAAAAAGTAAGTACAAAAAAATGTTGATATGACTTTGTTGCCTGGGAAGTGTGCAAGGCCCACGGCAAGGACACATGTCTACTCTTATTTGCCCATTGGGGAATGCGGCATGGATGAAGCCCATGCTCAATGGATTTTGGAAAACTGACCATGGCTGCAAGCAATGAGCACTGGCCATTGTTCACATTAGGAGGGTATGGTGGACACTGAACTAGGATGCAGGATAAGGGCAGTGGATAACAGGGATTGTTTGGTGGGGCTGAGGTCATGGTCGAGCCTCATGCCCTAGGCAATTCAACCATGACTTGTATCCCCAGCATGCTCTGCTGATAACAACACACATCAGTATGCGTTGAAAAGAATATGTTTGTTAAAGTAGGTTTATAGTTCTTTCATATATGTTAAAAGAGGAATGATTAATAACTTATATACAGCGATGTAACATCATGAAACATTTTCACTCATAAAACCCTATTAATTTCACAGAAAAAACGTTAATAGAGGTGTTATGGTTAAGTTGCACTAATTAAAACCTATGAAATTCAGTGAAAAAACTTTGATAAAGGGACATTATGGTTAAGTTGCACTAATAAAAACCTATTAATTTCAGTGAAAAAACGTTGTTAAATGGACTCTATGGTTACAAGTAAAACCAAAAACCCTAAGAAATTTGCCAGTTATGGTGAGGTAAGCAACCATATCTCACACCACCATCGTGCACTGCTAAGACTAACACCCAGGACATAAAATATGACATCACAAAAGTTATACATGACATCACTGATGACATCACATATCTAGGCCACTTGTTTTTGTTCATTGACATATCTAGGTCAGGTGTTTTGGTTCACTTACAGTCAGAATATGAGCACAGGCTGGAATCAGGAGAGTTGCGATGGAAAACTAACCATGATTATCAGCAGAGCATTTGTGAGGTTTTGTTTACATGTTTTTAATATGCTGGGCAGATGGTACTCAAATCTAGAAGCACAGGTAACTTGTTGTACAACCCATAAAGGCTTACTTTCCTAATATTTTGGGAAACTGTGTAAACGTAACCAGGTGTTTGAACATAGTGTGGATCATCTCCCTAAGGAATGTTGAAGTTGCTAACAATGACAGGTTCATCCTCTGGGGTTAAGGCTCACAGTGGATAGTGAGGCAATGGGGCTCCAGTGCTCTAATTTTCTGGAACAATGGGGTGGGGGACGAATGATTTATGCTACAATGAGGACCAACTGAGGCAAGAAGGAGGCATTAGAGCTACTGGGGTGCCAAATTGCAATGTTTTGTGTAAGACTGTCAGTGGCATAGGTGCCATCAGAGGTCAGTCAGTTCAAGTGAATTGTGTGCCAAGGAGAGCATGGGGGATGTTGATTATTGGTAAAGAATGAGGGAAGGTAGTCTCAAGGGCTACAGCAGTGCTTTGTGAGGGTGATTTGGCACAAAATGGGCCGCATTACTAGCTTTGTGGTAATGTGGCAATAAATCCACAGAATTGGCACCAATCTCATTTACCTTTACCACCACTCATGGGCTAACCAAGGGATTACAAGGTATGGAAGTTCTCTGTTAATCCCCATTTTTGGAGTCTGTAATATTCCATGGGGATTTTTGTGGAATTATAGTGAGCGATTATTCTGTCATGGTAATTTTGCCAATTTTTTAAGTGGTGGTTTACCTTCGGCATGATGCTTGAGGTAAATCTTCCACATCATGGTAAACACGGAATTCGACAACTGAAGTACAAACAGTGGTAATTCTGTTACTGCTAAAAAAACGTGGCACACATGGAATTAGTTCCACTTTTTTTACTGTATCGCCAAATATGTAATGTGGCCCATGAATGCTGTTTTACAAGTCATAGTTTATTTGCGTTTGGATTGTTCCTCAACAATATACTGCCAATCTACCATAGACAGTACCCCCCCATTGTAGCCGGAGGTGTGTACCCAGCCCCTTATGCCACATGTGTACCATACACCTTAACATGAGCACATTATTTCCAGGCAGCATCAAGTCTCTTCTGGCTGCACAATTCTTAAATATCCTTCTCCATCCTGGAGTGCAGGATGCATGTGCAGATCTACATGTGCCCGGATTTCTTGCAGGCACCCAATAGTCCTTTGCTTTCATCTAATTCACAGTTGCCAACCCAACCGATTCAGGTGGTAGGATACTGCTTTTTAAGCTGTCCTACCGCCTACCGATTTTCCTGCCCAAACCTACTGATTTCTCAAGGCTCCAGTAGGCCTGGCTACCCGAGGACCAGAGCAGCATACTCCAAGGTGGGCGTGTTAATGGTCCATTCATTTTGATGTGATGTTATGGCACTGCCTGTGTGACACAAACACGAGCGTCAGCGTGATGGTGCCTGCCACCCCGCACCTCTCTGAGCTGCCTGCCTCATCCTGATGTGACAGAGCTCAGAGCCTGTGGTCTGTCTGAGTCTACTCTCACTAGACATCCTTCTGTCAAACCGCACACTCACTTCTGAGTACGAGCAGAGCCATTCAGCTGTTGATTACAATGGACGGGTAAGACGCTGGAGCTTAAAGTGGGACCCTTCTGATTAATAATACTTCCGTTTATCTGCACTGCTACTTCCAGTTCTCCTTTTTTTTTTGCTGCTGCAGCGTGGTTAATTCCACTGCTCTCTGTTGCTGAGTTTCATCGAGTATATACATGAGCTCATTCTCTAACGATGAATAAGCGCCACAAACTATTTTTGGGGTAGGCATTCTCGAAGTGACCTTCTCTCATTTGCATTGCCCCATGCAAACAATATTTTGGGGCACTTTGCAAGCAGCAAAGGATGGTCTTGATGACCGTCTGCGTGCATTTAGAGCCAGTACACGCCAACACACGCCAACTCAGGCCCCAGCTCCTCTTGCTCCTCTTACAAATGACAATCCAGACAGTATTTGGCTGGATGTTTGCAAATGCTTATCGCGTGTGGCGCCAGTCAGCAGCTGTGAAATCATTCTGACACTCCGTAGTCCATTCTGGTGCAGCCTGAGTGCACTGTGTCAGAAGTGATAGTGGGCATAGAAGGTTGAGTGTAGGAAGCAAGATGAACTTGACCATAAAACAGACCAATTAAAGGGCACAGAGTCTGTGCATGTAACTATCATGCATGGTAGTGCCACGTCCAGGACACCCTTTCTTTCGAAATGGGCACCAATTTCAGGACATATGGGGAGGGATGGGCAGTAAAGTGGGGACAGAGCCAAAGGAAATTGATAAAAGTCAACAAAGACCAAGTGTACACAATATAATAACACAAGTGGTAACAGGGGGAGTGCTGTAAAAGGAAGTGGGGCGAGTACTGTACAGTGAGCAGGCAGCGCGGAACGGGGACAAAGACAGTGGTATAGAGTGTAATGGAGGTTGGCCCAAAGGTGTATAGGCAAAGAAGAGCAAAGAGTATATATAATGTTGTGAGGGTGGGGGTACATCGAACATGCAATGATCAAATCCAATAAATATCAATATGTGAGAAAGCATAAATTTGCAGTCGAGGCAAGGTCAGCTATTTTAATATTTTTTACTGCACAATAATTACTTACAATCTTTTAAGAAGAGGGTACTATCAAAATATCCAAGGTTTAGAATTGTTTTATTGTTGGATAAAAATGATGTATTTATTTATTTATTTATTTATTTACATGTATATAGCGCGAACACAGCCCAGGGGCTTCGAGGTGCTTATAGTACATGGAGTTGGGCAACTGGGTTACATGAGACCACAGATTTACATTAATTGGTATAGTTACTTAGGTAGGAGGCTGGGTTACATAAGCCCCTAACTGAATTTTGCTAACGTTGATTGTAAAGATACATACATAACATAGACTTAACATCTTCCTACAAATCTAGTACAGTGTCAGTAGGCTACTCTATTTAGAAAAACCCAATCAAGGTGGCTGTGTGGGGCAATAGTGTGGCGTGTGTGACGATTTAGGCAAATAGTCTGGTTTTGATTATTTTGCGGAAGATGAGATGAGAGGTTCAGTTCAGTTCTGAGGGCCCATGGCAGGGAGTTCCAGTGCCTTGCGGCAATGAAAGGGAAGCTTGTACCACCCTCCACTCCCCTCTGGGACGTTTGACTCTGGGAACAGTTGGCGTATGGTGTTCTTGTGGGTCCAGACGTGTGGTGGATGATGACTCTGGACTCCTAATGTTTTAGGGTGAATAATGAAATCTAGAGAGGGAAGTCTGTACAGAACTGAAAACTTAATGCGACCAGAGGTATTCTTTGTGAACATTCTGTTTCCGGAGGTTGGGGCTGGTGGGATTAAGAACCACCCTCTGTCAGAAGAAGTCAGAAGAACTAAACATAAACCAATGGTTTTTGGAGGGGTGTCAGTGGATCTGTTAGGTTGCATCAACGCAAATATAGAGTTCCAATGCAGACAGACCGTGACTATAGTGAACTTCTCTGAAGAGGGTCTGGCAGAGTTGGGGTGGGACGACCAGCACAAGTTAAATAGAAGACTGTATCCCAGCACCGATGATCAAGTGTTTTCAGTAAAACAGGAGGAATGGAGGAACCAGAGAAACATTTAAATATACAACATCCACAAAATTTGGCTCAAGCCGAGTGCAGTACCGATCTAACACAAAGCAAGACCGGTGCCTTCAACTGCAAGAAGTGCCTTACAGGCCCAACTAGAAAAAATTGTCAAGGAAGGTACCATCAAGACGGTGGAGTCCTCTGAGTGGCAGAGTCAAATGGTGTTTATCAAAAAGCAGCAGATACATGACATGAGTGTGCATCGACCTGCACAGCTTAAACATGGAGGCGATAACTGAAGGCTACCCTCTACCCACCATCAACAAACTAATTCTTATGATGAAAGGAGCAAAATGACTTTCTAAATTAGATATGCGTGATGCTTACCACCAATAAGCCTGCACAAAGAGTCCAAACAGCTCAGTGTTTATCACACACTTTGGCACATATCAATTTATTTATTAACATTTATAAAGCATGCATCAGCCCAGATGCATCATGGCACTGTTACAGACAGAAAGAAAAAAAGCTTAGTTATAAGATTTTGAGGCAGAATAATCACACATGGTTACACAGAGGTACAGGAATATGCAGATAACAGGGGTGGAAGGGGAAGGGGGAGCGAGGGGGTGTCTATTTAGTTAAAGAGAATTGGTTTTGAGGCCTTTGCGTAAAGCAGTGAGGGAGATCTCAGCCCTTAGAGCTTTGGGTAGGGCGTTCCAGAGTTTGGGAGCTATGGGAGGAAAACCAATCCCACCTGCTTTGGCTCTTTTGATGGGTGAGATGCATAGTTGGTTGGCGTAATGGTTTCTTTTAGGACGCGAGGAGGAATCTCCGGTGACAGTATCTGACAGGTAGGGCGGGTCAGAAAGGCTTAAACATTTATGAGTTAGGGTGAGGGTCTTGAATGTGACTCTCTCTTTTACAGGGAGCCAGTGGGCAGACTGTCAGGCCTGCTTGATGTTGTCTCTTTTAGGGTACTAAGTGCTACTCTGAGTGCGTTGTTTTGACTATTTATAGCCTATTTAGATTTTTGCCCGAGGTGCCTGCTTGGCGAGCATTGCAATAGTCTAATTTAGCTCTGATAGTGGCTTGAGCGATGGAGAGGCAGTTTTGGTTGGATAAGAAAGGTTTAATGTCAGTTATTAGTTTAGTGGTGCGGGCGGAGGCAGAGGCAATAGCACTGACCTGTCGTGTCATAGACAGGGAGGAGTCTAGGAAGACTCCAAGCATCTTCAAAGAGGAGGAGACATGAATAGTGATGTTGTTGATGGTGAAGTTGCAGTATTTTTAGTTGAGTTTGGCCAGGGTTTCTTTGGGGCCTAAGAGGATGATCTCTATCTTGTCTCCATTAAGGCAGAGTCCACTGGTGGCCATCCAAGCTTGGATGGAGGTGTACATTTGGAGGATGGCTGCTGAGTCTTGGTCATAGGATCCATTGAGAGGGAGGAGGATGTGCATATAATCGGTATAGTTGATTTAAGCTAAGCCAAAGGAGTCCAGTTTGTTGAAGAGTGGTTTTGTAAACAAGTTGTAGAGTGTAGGTGCTGTACAGGAGCCCTGGGGGACTCTGCAATGGATGGTGGCGGGCGGGGCGTTAGCCTGATCCAAGAAGACCTTCATGGCTCTGCCTTCTAAGAGTGAAGTTATCCAGGAGGAAGCTTGTTTGGAGAAGTAAGCTACGTTGGTGAGATGGGAGGTAAGGATTTTATGATCAACGAAATCAAACGCTGCTGAGAGATCCAGTAGCAGCAGAAGGGCTGATTTGTCTGTGTCCATTATCTTAGTTATTTGGTTTTTAAGGTCTCGGAGGGCGGTTTCAGTGCCATGGCCTTTGGGGAAACCAGATTGCCTTTTGCCAAGGATGGCGCTAGACTCTATGAAGTGTTGGATCTGGTTGAGGGCTGCTTTGGCTAGGACCTTGAGCAGGAAGGGGACAGTGGTGATAGGGCAGTAGTTATTGGAGAAAGTGGGATCCAGGAATGTTTTTTAGAAGGGGGCAGACCCAAGCTTCCTTTAGGTTGGATGGGACCTTAGCTGTGGTAAAAGAGGCATTGATGAATGCTGTGATGATAGGAGCCAGGGATTTAGCACAATATTTGATAATGTTAGGGGGCAGATGTCCCCTTTACACATGGATGGTTTGAGATGTTTGAGGATATTTATGACTTCCGGTTCTGAGACGTCTCTGAAGGAGAAGAGAGGGGCAGAAGGTCTGTGAGGGGCGGTGCTGGGTGTTGCCTGACAGACGGGTTTGGGGAGTGCTTTACATTGAGATTGAATTTTGTCTTGGAGAAGTTTAATTTGTTTTTAGCATGGCTGCCTGTATGCTGGAGCACTAGGCTTCGTCTTTGATGATCTCATTGGGGCTGGTGGAAGGAGTGATGAGGTCTTTAAGGAGAGCGAACATTTCCTTAGATTTGGAGTTGGAATTAGTGATACAGTGGTTGAAGGAGTTAGATTTGGCTTTGAAAATGGCTTTTTTGTATTACGTTGAGAGAATTTTTAATTCTTCCAGCGTGGAATCACTGGGCTTAGCCTGTCATTTTGTTAGAGCTAGGTGTTTGCTGGTGCAAAGGGCTGATAAGTCTTCTGTGAACCATGAATTGGTGTGCATGGATTTTTTTTTTCCTTTTAGCTTCGATCAGGGCTATGGTGTCAATGGCTAAGTGAGGGTGTGGGATTAGATGTCAGCGAGCGAGCTGGGGTCGCCAATGAAAGGAGGTTTAAGTTGTGGGACATCCAGGTATGGAAGAAGGTTGTCCTTGGTTAATTTTTTGGAGCTTCTGACCATAGCTAGAGGGGCGTAGGAAAGTACTTTAGTGGTGGGATCAGTGGGAACTGTGAATTGGATGCAATTGTGATCCGTCCATGGGTAGGCTGTGTTAGAAACAATGGTGGAGGAGCAGTTGAGGTCTGCCACCCAATCAATGGTGCAGCCTTTACCCTGAGTGGGTCTTGTGACTTTTTGTGAGAAGCCAAGGTCTTTGAGATCTTTGCCTAGGGCTAAGGCTGCTTTGTCTTTTGGGTCTTTGAGGCCTAGATTGAAATCTACAAATAGGATGGTGTTTGTGGAGCTTTTTAGGTTGTTGCCTAGAATATGGAGGAGGTTCCCTTGGTAGTCGGGGTCTGTGCCCGGTGGCCTGTAAATGATGTGTAAATTTATAGTACTGTTGGGGAACAGGAGCAGTTTGGCTGAGAGGAGGTCGGTCTTATCTTTGGCTGAGAGGAGGTCAGTGTTATCAATACACTTGCATGCCATTTGTGTTGTCATCAGCTGCCTCAGCATTCTAAAGGATGATGAATCCCTGCTTCGCAATGTGAGGAATGTGTCATACTTTGAGGATGACATTCACATCTATGCAGAAGGTGCTAAAACTCATGGCAAAGTGTTGAGGAAAGAAATAGAGAAGTTTCAAAGAGCGGTGGTGTGCCTGAGATATGAAAAGTGTGCAATGAAAGCCAAGGAAGTAGAATATCTGGGATACAGGATATAGAGGAAGGCATTTGTATTGTATTTGTATTTGGTTTATTTATAAAGCGCAACCAGGCCCAGGGGCATACGGGCACGTACGATTTTTGATCATGTTACATAAGAGTACAGTTACATTAGCAAGCAGTAGGCAACAGTTACAATAGTTGCGGTTACAATAAATACATACATTGGTATTACATGTACAAGAATACATGTTGCAATTAAGGCGGTGGGCCGAAGGTGAGACAGATAGTAATATTATTTACAATATGTACAGTGGGCAGGCAGTAAATCTAAGCTCTAGGATGTTAAGCTGTCAATGTGTCCAGGTCATGAAGCCAACGTTTGGTGTTGCGTTTAAATAGGTTGAAGGAGGTTACAGACCTGATTGGAACATGTAGCGTGTTCCATAGCTTTGAGGCTTGTACAGGGAAACTAACTCCTCCCGAGTTATGGAGTTTGAATCTTGGTATAGGCATAGTGTTAACTTGAGCTGTTCTAAGTGGTCTTGTAGATGTGTGTGGGGTAAATTGGTTAGAGATGTAGGATGGTGCGAGGTTAGCCCTGGCTTTGTGGGTAAGGGCAAGAGCTTTGAGGGATATTCTGTGCTCTATTGGGAGCCAATGCAGATTACGTCTAGTCTCAGAGATATGCGACTTCTTAGGGATGTTGAGGGCTGCCCTAATGGCGTTATTTTGAGTTACTTGTAGTTTGTGAATATTTTTACAGCTAGTGCCTAAGTACAGGGCTTTACAATAATCTGCTTTGAACAAGACTAACGTTCTAGCAAGAGTAATGCAGTTGGGAGTGGAGATAAACGGCCTACATGCGGTAATAAGTTTACATGTGTAGGCGGCTGAAGACGCTACTGCATTGGTTTGTGTGGTGAAGGATAATTTGGCATTGAGGTAGATACCAAGGGTTGTAGTATTATTAGAGACAGGGATGGGGTTACCATCAATTGTGAACGATTTGAAAGCAGTATTTAGTTTTTTTAGTTTAGCGTGAGTACCAAGGATAATCAACTCAGTTTTTTTGTCATTGAGACAAAGTCCATGGTGTGCCATCCACGCTTGTATTACTGTGTATATTTCATTGCAGGTTTTGCTATCAGTTTCATAGTCGCCAGAGATAGGAATGAGTATCTGGGTGTCATCCGCATAATTAGTATACGTGACACCCAGATAGTCAAGGATATCGAAAAGTGGCTTCGTAAATACATTATAGAGCGTTGGGGACATGCAAGAACCTTGCGGGACACCACACGGGACTGGTGAGGGTTCAGCCGAGTCAGTAGGAGAAAAGACCCTCATGGTTCTGTTAGCCAAGAAGGAGCTGATCCAGGCAGTGGCTGCGTCGGAAAAGTGAGCTGCAGATTTCAGGTGGTGGCAAAGCGTTTGGTGGTTGACCAAGTCAAAAGCTGCTAACAGATCAAGCAATAAGAGCAGTGCTAGTTTGCCATTGTCTTTTAAAATTTGAATCAGAGTAGTGAGATCGATTAGGGCAGTTTCCGTGCCATGTCTAGGTCGGAAGCCGGATTGCCTTAGTCCCAGAAGATTGTTTGTTTCTAGATAAGCCTGTATTTGAAGGTAGGCTTCTCTATCTGGTATCTTTAGTAAGAAGGGTACAGTTGTTATCGGCATATTGTTAGACGGGTTGGCAGGGTCAAGAGTGAGTTTTTTCATTAGTGGGATGACCCAGGCATCTTTTAAGTTATCAGGCACTACTCCCGTTTTGAAGGAGGCGTTGATAAGGTTAGTAATGAATGGTGCCAGTTCATGAGCTGCTGCTTTGATAATCGGAGCAGGACAAGCGTCGCCTTGGCAATTCGATGGTTTAAGTTTCCTAATGATGTTTTCTACTTCCCAAATTGAGAGGGGTGAGAAACTAAATGGTTTGCAGGTTGGATCAAAGGTAGGTGACTTGTTAGGAAGTTGTTTGTGATCAGGGTCAGCGAGTAACAGGTCTTTTTTCGCATTGATTTTAGATTGTAAAGGGGCTATTTGAAGGGATTGTGTCCTCCGACGTATTCCTTATCTTTGATAATACGTTTCCAGCTTGCTGGCCTCGGAAATTTTTTCTGTAGAGGGTGCTGCGCGTCGACGTCCGCCGAGTCGATGTCCCTCGACGGCCATCGTATCGGCGTCGACGTCACCATGCCCATAAATAGCCACGTGCTGCATCCGTTGCTCAGTTCCGTTTTTCCGCCCTTCGTGGGGCCTCAGAACGTCGTTGCTCAGTTCATTCAGGTTAACTATTTCGACTCGAATATTCCTTATCGTTCTCGATGGCTTCTTCATCAGAACCGACGACGCCGCGATCCGGCTTCAAGAAATGTCGAGACTGCGGTAAAAAAATGTCAATAACGGATCCACACAGGGTCTGTTTATAGTGCTTGGGATCCGAGCACCATTGTTCGGAGTGTGAGGACTGCATGTCCATGACGGCGAAAGCCTTGAAGGATGGAAAGGGGA